>NC_092716.1:141168084-141476271 GCF_047496885.1 Scyliorhinus torazame | reverse complement strand
TACTAGACAGGACTAGTCAGGTTAATGGTGTGTTGAGCGATTATATCAGAGGTTCAATATCTGATACACTTACCGGGTGATAATATTTCTCCGTTGACTGTGCAGGAGCAACTTGTTGTTTCTGTCGTGCTGGGAGTTACTGTTACTGTTGTTGTTGGTTCGAGTGTAGTGCTGGGTGCTGTGGTGGTGTGACATTTTCCGGTGTACTTCAAAATTTCACAGCTCTTCGTACATAGAGTGAAATTACAGACGCCTGATCTACTTGAAGTTACGATAGCCTGTCCTGCAAGACAAAAGGCATGAAAATATTTTAGGCATCGCATGGCAATTATCTAGGTATTTAATATATTATAATAAGAAACTTTATTCGTGTCACAAGTGGGCTTACATTAACACTGCAATGAAGTTACTGTGATTAGACCCTAGCCGCCTGTTCGGGTACACTGAGGGAGAATTCAGAATGTCCAATTCACCTAACAAGTTTAATTACACATAAATATACAGGTAACAGCATCTCATAGTTTGAGATTGAAGAGCTAAGAATTAGTTTGTATATTTCAAGGGAAGCAATTGACACATTTGGTTTAATAACGGAAATGAAAAATAGAACTGCCGAAATTAGAAGCTCAATATTTCATCAGCTCTAATAGCAGTCTGGGTATTTGAATAATATTGTGAATTCTTTGTTCTGATATTTGTGTTTGGGTTGTAAATGCAGACAGCAATGTTCAAACAAGTTAAAAGAAAAAGTCATAGAGCTAAGTAGATGCTGCAGACTGGGTCTATTAGCAATTCACACATTAGTGAGCAAAGCAGAAATACATGCCCAGAGATTAAACATGTCCCTCCTTACACCAATTTCATTTCATTGTCCAAACGTACAAACATATGGACATGTTTGATCCAGTCATAAAACACAGGCATTTGTTTGATCAATGAAGCAGAGCAAAGGGATGCACAAAGAAAATTGCAGATTTGTCGGTCCATTTTGAACAGGCTATAGATAGATTACTTTGGAAATGTCAAATGTAAATTTGAGCACAATCACTGGGATTCAGTTTAGCAACAGTCCATTGACAGCTTGTTGTCTCTCAATACGTCAGTGGGACTCAAGGAAACAAGCAGAGGTGAGAATTGTTGAGGAAGTAGTTAGCAACTGTTGCCATGTGATGGTGAATGTGAAATCTGGGATAATACTTTCAGATGTGGGGAACAGGAAGATGTTGATTTCTCCACGATCAACCTCTGACATTTCCAAATTGTGTCGCAGAAGATCACTTTGGGAAATAGGGAGATGGCAAGTTTAAAAGCAAATATTTTCCAAATATGTATGTAACATTAACAAGAATATCCACCTTGTTTCAAATAATATAGTGGAGAGGACTGGAGCTTCACATCAATAATGTGAGTCAGATTTTGCTGCCAATTATGCTATATCCTCGATAGGACTGTCAGATTTCTGGTGTGATGAGTGTTTATATCAGATTTTCAATATTTGATACACTTACCAGGTGACAATATTTCTCCGTTGACTGTGCAGGAGCAACTTGTTGTTTCTGTCGTGCTGGGAGTTACTGTTACTGTTGTTGTTGGTTCGAGTGTAGTGCTGGGTGCTGTGGTGGTGTGACATTTTCCGGTGTACTTCAAAATTTCACAGCTCTTAGTGCAGAGAGTGAAATTACAGACGCCTGATTTACTTGAAGTTACGATAGCCTGTCCTGCAAGACAAAAGGTATGAAAATATTTTGGTCACCACATGGCAATTATCTAGGTATTTAGTAGATTATAATAAGAATCTTTTCAGTGTCACAAGTGGGCTTACATTAACACTGCAATGAAATTACTGTGATTAGACCCTAGCCGCCTGTTCGGGTGCACTGAGGGAGAATTCAGAATGTCCAATTCACCTAAAAAGCTTAATTACACATAAATATACAGGTAACAGCATCTCATACTTTGAGATTGAAGAATAAAGAATTAGTTTGTATGTTTCAAGGGAAGGAATTTACAGTTGGTGAAATAACGGATATGAAAAATAGAACTGCCTATATTAGGAGCTCAATATTTCATCAGCTCTAATAGAAGTCGTACCTCTGGTATTTGAATAATGTTGTGAATTCTTCGTTCTGCTATTTGTGTTTGGTTTATAAATCCAGAAGGCAATGTTCAAATGTGTTAAAAGAAGAAGTTAAGAGCTAAATAGATGCTGCAGAGTGGTTCCATTAGCACTTCACACATTAGTGAGCAAAGCAGAAATACGAGCCCAGAGACTAAAATGTGTCCCTCCTTACACCAATTTCATTTCAGTGTCCAAACGTACAAACATGTGGACATGTTTGATCCAGTCATAAAACACAGGTATTTGTTTGATCAATGAAGCAGAGCAAAGGGATGAGCAAAGAAATTTGCAGATTTGTGGGGTCCTTTTTGAAAAGGCTATAGATTATTTTGGAAATGTCAAATGTAAATTCGAGCACAATCGCTGGGATTCGGTTTAGCAGCAGTCCATTGACAGCATGAACATAGAACATACAGTGCAGAAGGAGGCCATTCGGCCCATCGAGTCTGCACCGACCCATTTAAGCCCTCACTTCCCCCATATCCCTGTAACCCAATAATCTCTCCTAACGAGAACGTGTTGTCTCTCAATTCAAAACATTGAGCAAAGAAAGTTGCAGATTTGCGGGTCCTTTTTGAACAGGCTATAGCTTATTTTGGAAATTTCAAATGTAAATTTGAGCACAATCGCTGGGATTCAGTTGAGCAACAGTCCATTGACAGCATGTTGTCTCTCAATTCGTCAGTGGGACTCAAGAAAACAAGCAGAGGAGAGAATTGTTGAGAACAGTTGCCATGTGATTGTGAATGTGAAATCTGGGATAATAGTTTCAGATGTGGAGAACAGGAAGATGTTGATTTCTCGACGAGCATCTTCTGGCATTTACAAACTTGTGTAGCAGACAGATCACTCTGGGGAATGGGGAGATGGCAAGTTTCAAAGCAACTCGTTCTCCAAACAGGTGTGTAACATGAAACAAGAAGGTCCAACTTGTGCAAAACAATGTAATGGAAATGAAAATGAAAAATGAAATGAAATGAGATGATGGAGTTTCACATCAATAATGTGTGTCAGGCTTTGTAGCCAATTGTGATACATACTAGACAGGACTGTCAGGTTTCTGGTGTGATGAGCGATTATATCAGATTTTCAATATATGAAACACTTACCAGGTGATAATATTTCTCCATTGACTGTGCAGGAGCAACTTGTTGTTTCTGTCGTGCTGGGAGTTACTGTTACTGTTGTTGTTGTTTCGAGTGTAGTGCTGGGTGCTGTGGTGGTGTGACATTTTCCGGTGTACTTCAAAATTTCACAACTCTTAGTACATAGAGTGAAATTACAGACGCCTGATTTACTTGAAGTGACGATAGCCTGCCCTGAAAGACAAAGGGCATGAAAATATTTTAGGCAATTGTCCAGATATTTACAACAGTTAATACCAAATAAAATAGAGATGGCAGCATCTCATATTTTGAGTGAAGCACGAAGAATCACTTTATATGTTTACATGGGACAAAATCTACAAATCTTGTTAAATAATGGATGTGAAAAATGGAACTGCCAATAAGAGAAGCTCAATATTTCGTCAGTTCGAATTGTTGTCGTACCTCTGGTATTTGAAATGCAGACTGAGAAATCTTCTAACAAGTTAAATGAGAAAATTAAAGATCTAAATAAATGCTCAGAGTAGGTCTTTAGCACCAAACACAGAGTGAGCAAAGCAGAAATGCTTGCCCAAAGAGTAAAACTAGTCCGCTCCTGACAACCAATTTCATTTCATTGTCGAAATGTACAAACATATGGATATTTTTGATCCAGTCACTAAACACAGGTATTTTTTTGTTCAATGAACCAGAGCAAAGGAATAAGCAAAGACAGTTGCAGAATTTGTGTGCTCCTTTTTCTACAGCTGAGAGTTGATACTGGAATTGCCAAATGTAAGATCGAGCACAGTCCCTGGAATTCAGCTTAGCAACAGTCCATTGACAGCATGTGGTCTCTCTATTGGTCAGTGGGACTGGGGAAACAAGCTGAAGTGAGCATCCTCTGTGGAAATATTTAGCATTTTAATTCTTGCCATGTGATTGTGAATGTGAAATCTGGGATAATAGTTTCAGATGTGGAGAACAGGAAGATGTTGATTTCTCGACGAGCATCTTCTGGCATTTACAAACTTGTGTAGCAGACAGATCACTCTGGGGAATGGGGAGATGGCAAGCTTCAAAGCAACTCGTTCTCCAAACAGGTATGTAACATGAAACAAGAAGATCCAACTTGTGCAAAACAATGTAATGGAAATGAAAATGAAAAATGAAATGAAATGAGATGATGGAGTTTCACATCAATAATGTGTGTCAGGCTTTGTAGCCAATTGTGATACATACTAGTCAGGACTGTCAGGTTTCTGGTGTGATGAGCGATTATATCAGATTTTCAATATATGAAACACTTACCAGGTGATAATATTTCTCCATTGACTGTGCAGGAGCAACTTGTTGTTTCTGTCGTGCTGGGAGTTACTGTTACTGTTGTTGTTGTTTCGAGTGTAGTGCTGGGTGCTGTGGTGGTGTGACATTTTCCCTTGTACTTCAAAATTTCACAGCTCTTAGTGCATAGAGTGAAATTACAGACGCCTGATTTACTTGAAGTTACGATAGCCTGTCCTGAAAGACAAAGGGCATGAAAAGATTTTAGGCATCTCATGGCAAATATCCAAGCATTTACTATAGTTAATTGCAAATAAATATAGAGGTGACTGCATCTCATTATTTGAGACTGAGGCGCTAAAAATAAGTTTATATGTTTACACGGGATAAAATCGACACATCTGGTTACGTAATGGATACGAAAAATAGAACTGCCCATATTAGAAGCTCAATATTTCATCAGCCTTACTTGTAGTCGTATCCCTGGTATTTGAATAATGTTGCAGGTTCTTCGTTTTGATATTTGTGTTTGGTTTACAAATGCAGACAGAGCAATGTTCAAACAAGTTAAAGGAGAAAGTTAAAGCTCTAAATGCATGCTCAGAATATGTCTTAAGGACCTAACACATTAGTGAGCAAAGCAGAAATGCTTGCCCACAGAGTAAAACTCGTCCCATCGTGACTAATAATTTCATTTCATTGTCGAAATGTACAAACGTATGGATATTTTTGATCCAGTCACTAAACACAGGTATTTTTTTGTTCAACGAACCAGAGCAAAGGAATAAGCAAAGACAGTTGCAGAATTTGTGTGCCCTTTTTGTACAGGCGCGAGTTTATACTGGAAATGCCAAATGTAAGATCGAGCACAGTCCCTGGAATTCAGCTTAGCAACAGTCCATTGACAGCATGTGGACTCTCTATTGGTCAGCAGGACTGGGGAAACAAGCAGAAGGGAGCATCCTCTGTGGAAATATTTAGCATCTTTCACTCATGCCATGTGATTGTGAATATGAAATCTGGAATAATAGTTTCAGATGTGGAGAGCAGAAAGATGTCGCTTTTTCCACCATCTATTCTGACATTTCCAAAATTATTTAGCAGACACATCACTTTGGAAATAGAGAGATGGCAAGTTTAAAAGCAACTCTTTTTCCAAACATGTATGTAACATTAACAAGAACATCCACCTTTTTTAAAACAATATAATGGAGAGGACTGGAGCTTCGCATCAATAATGTGAGTCAGGTTCTGCAGCCAATTATGCTACATACTAGACAGGACTAGTCAGGTTAATGGTGTGTTGAGCGATTATATCAGAGGTTCAATATCTGATACACTTACCTGGTGATAATATTTCTCCGTTGACTGTGCAGGAGCAACTTGTTGTTTCTGTCGTGCTGGGAGTTACTGTTACTGTTGTTGTTGGTTCGAGTGTAGTGCTGGGTGCTGTGGTGGTGTGACATTTTCCGGTGTACTTCAAAATTTCACAGCTCTTCGTACATAGAGTGAAATTACAGACGCCTGATTTACTTGAAGTTACGATAGCCTGTCCTGCAAGACAAAAGGCATGAAAATATTTTAGGCATCGCATGGCAATTATCTAGGTATTTAATATATTATAATAAGAAACTTTATTAGTGTCACAAGTGGGCTTACATTAACACTGCAATGAAGTTACTGTGATTAGACCCTAGCCGCCTGTTCGGGTGCACTGAGGGAGAATTCAGAATGTCCAATTCACCTAACAAGTTTAATTACACATAAATATACAGGTAACAGCATCTCATAGTTTGAGATTGAAGAGCTAAGAATTAGTTTGTATATTTCAAGGGAAGAAATTGACACATTTGGTTAAATAACGGATATGAAAAATAGAATTGCCGAAATTAGAAGCTCAATATTTCATCAGCTCTAATAGCAGTCTGGCTATTTTAATAATATTGTGAATTCTTTGTTCTGATATTTGTGTTTGGGTTGTAAATGCAGACAGCAATGTTCAACCAAGTTAAAAGAAAAAGTTATAGAGCTAAGTAGATGCTGCAGACTGGGTCTATTAGCAATTCACACATTAGTGAGCAAAGCAGAAATCCATGCCCAGCGAGTAAAACATGTCCCTCCTTACACCAATTTCATTTCATTGTCCAAACGTACAAACATATGGACATGTTTGATCCAATCATAAAACACAGGTATTTGTTTGATCAATGAAGCAGAGCAAAGGGATGCAGAAAGAAAATTGCAGATTTGTCGGTCCATTTTGAACAGGCTATAGATAGATTATTTTGGAAATGTCAAATGTAAATTCGAGCACAATCACTAAGATTCAGTTTAGCAACAGTCCATTGACAGCATGTTGTCTCTCAATACGTCAGTGGGACTCAAGGAAACAAGCAGAGGTGAGAATTGTTGAGGAAGTAATTAGCAACTGTTGCCATGTGATGGTGAATGTGAAATCTGGGATAATACTTTCAGATGTGGGGAACAGGAAGATGTCGATTTCTCCACGATCAACCTCTGACATTTCCAAGTAGTGTCGCAGAAGATCACTTTGGGAAATAGGGAGATGGCAAGTTTAAAAGCAAATATTTTCCAAATATGTATGTAACATTAACAAGAATATCCACCTTGTTTCAAATAATATAGTGGAGAGGACTGGAGCTCCACATCAATAATGTGAGTCAGATTTTGCTGCCAATTATGCTATATCCTAGATAGGACTGTCAGGTTTCTGGTGTGTTGAGCGATTATATCAGAGGTTCAATATCTGATACACTTACCTGGTGATAATATTTCTCCGTTGACTGTGCAGGAGCAACTTGTTGTTTCTGTCGTGCTGGGAGTTACTGTTACTGTTGTTGTTGTTTCGAGTGTAGTGCTGGGTGCTGTGGTGGTGTGACATTTTCCGGTGTACTTCAAAATTTCACAGCTCTTCGTACATAGAGTGAAATTACAGACGCCTGATTTACTTGAAGTGACGATAGCCTGCCCTGAAAGACAAAGGGCATGAAAATATTTTAGGCAATTGTCCAGATATTTACAACAGTTAATACCAAATAAAATAGAGATGGCAGCATCTCATATTTTGAGTGAAGCACGAAGAATCACTTTATATGTTTACATGGGACAAAATCTACAAATCTTGTTAAATAATGGATGTGAAAAATGGAACTGCCAATAAGAGAAGCTCAATATTTCGTCAGTTCGAATTGTAGTCGTACCTCTGGTATTTGAAATGCAGACTGAGAAATCTTCTAACAAGTTAAATGAGAAAGTTAAAGATCTAAATAAATGCTCAGAGTAGGTCTTTAGCACCAAACTCAGAGTGAGCAAAGCAGAAATGCTTGCCCAAAGAGTAAAACTAGTCCGCTCCTGACAACCAATTTCATTTCATTGTCGAAATGTCCAAACATATGGATATTTTTGATCCAGTCACTAAACACAGGTATTTTTTTGTTCAATGAACCAGAGCAAAGGAATAAGCAAAGACAGTTGCAGAATTTGTGTGCTCCTTTTTCTACAGCTGAGAGTTGATACTGGAAATGCCAAATGTAAGATCGAGCACAGTCCCTGGAATTCAGCTGAGCAACAGTCCATTGACAGCATGTGGTCTCTCTATTGGTCAGTGGGACTGGGGAAACAAGCTGAAGTGAGCATCCTCTGTGGAAATATTTAGCATTTTAATTCTTGCCATGTGATTGTGAATGTGAAATCTGGGATAATAGTTTCAGATGTGGAGAACAGGAAGATGTTGATTTCTCGACGAGCATCTTCTGGCATTTACAAACTTGTGTAGCAGACAGATCACTCTGGGGAATGGGGAGATGGCAAGCTTCAAAGCAACTCGTTCTCCAAACAGGTATGTAACATGAAACAAGAAGATCCAACTTGTGCAAAACAATGTAATGGAAATGAAAATGAAAAATGAAATGAAATGAGATGATGGAGTTTCACATCAATAATGTGTGTCAGGCTTTGTAGCCAATTGTGATACATACTAGTCAGGACTGTCAGGTTTCTGGTGTGATGAGCGATTATATCAGATTTTCAATATATGAAACACTTACCAGGTGATAATATTTCTCCATTGACTGTGCAGGAGCAACTTGTTGTTTCTGTCGTGCTGGGAGTTACTGTTACTGTTGTTGTTGTTTCGAGTGTAGTGCTGGGTGCTGTGGTGGTGTGACATTTTCCCTTGTACTTCAAAATTTCACAGCTCTTAGTGCATAGAGTGAAATTACAGACGCCTGATTTACTTGAAGTGACGATAGCCTGCCCTGAAAGACAAAGGGCATGAAAAGATTTTAGGCATCTCATGGCAAATATCCAAGCATTTACTATAGTTAATTGCAAATAAATATAGAGGTGACTGCATCTCATTATTTGAGACTGAGGCGCTAAAAATAAGTTTATATGTTTACACGGGATAAAATCGACACATCTGGTTACGTAATGGATACGAAAAATAGAACTGCCCATATTAGAAGCTCAATATTTCATCAGCCTTACTTGTAGTCGTATCCCTGGTATTTGAATAATGTTGCAGGTTCTTCGTTTTGATATTTGTGTTTGGTTTACAAATGCAGACAGAGCAATGTTCAAACAAGTTAAAGGAGAAAGTTAAAGCTCTAAATACATGCTCAGAATATGTCTTAAGGACCAAACACATTAGTGAGCAAAGCAGAAATGCTTGCCCACAGAGTAAAACTCGTCCCATCCTGACTACTAATTTCATTTCATTGTCGAAATGTACAAACGTATGGATATTTTTGATCCAGTCACTAAACACAGGTATTTTTTTGTTCAACGAACCAGAGCAAAGGAATAAGCAAAGACAGTTGCAGAATTTGTGTGCCCTTTTTGTACAGGCGCGAGTTTATACTGGAAATGCCAAATGTAAGATCGAGCACAGTCCCTGGAATTCAGCTTAGCAACAATCCATTGACAGCATGTGGACTCTCTATTGGTCAGCAGGACTGGGGAAACAAGCAGAAGTGAGCATCCTTTTGGTAATATTTAGCATCTTTCACTCATGCCATGTGATTGTGAATATGAAATCTGGGATAATAGTTTCAGATGTGGAGAGCAGAAAGATGTCGCTTTTTCCACCATCTATTCTGACATTTCCAAAATTATTTAGCAGACACATCACTTTGGAAATAGAGAGATGGCAAGTTTAAAAGCAACTCTTTTTCCAAACATGTATGTAACATTAACAAGAACATCCACCTTTTTTAAAACAATATAATGGAGAGGACTGGAGCTTCGCATCAATAATGTGAGTCAGGTTCTGCAGCCAATTATGCTACATACTAGACAGGACTAGTCAGGTTAATGGTGTGTTGAGCGATTATATCAGAGGTTCAATATCTGATACACTTACCTGGTGATAATATTTCTCCGTTGACTGTGCAGGAGCAACTTGTTGTTTCTGTCGTGCTGGGAGTTACTGTTACTGTTGTTGTTGGTTCGAGTGTAGTGCTGGGTGCTGTGGTGGTGTGACATTTTCCGGTGTACTTCAAAATTTCACAGCTCTTCGTACATAGAGTGAAATTACAGACGCCTGATTTACTTGAAGTTACGATAGCCTGTCCTGCAAGACAAAAGGCATGAAAATATTTTAGGCATCGCATGGCAATTATCTAGGTATTTAATATATTATAATAAGAAACTTTATTCGTGTCACAAGTGGGCTTACATTAACACTGCAATGAAGTTACTGTGATTAGACCCTAGCCGCCTGTTCGGGTACACTGAGGGAGAATTCAGAATGTCTAATTCACCTAACAAGTTTAATTACACATAAATATACAGGTAACAGCATCTCATAGTTTGAGATTGAAGAGCTAAGAATTAGTTTGTATATTTCAAGGGAAGAAATTGACACATTTGGTTAAATAACGGATATGAAAAATAGAACTGCCGAAATTAGAAGCTCAATATTTCATCAGCTCTAATAGCAGTCTGGCTATTTGAATAATATTGTGAATTCTTTGTTCTGACATTTGTGTTTGGGTTGTAAATGCAGACAGCAATGTTCAAACAAGTTAAAAGAAAAAGTTATAGAGCTAAGTAGATGCTGCAGATTGGGTCTATTAGCAATTCACACATTAGTGAGCAAAGCAGAAATACGTGCCCAGAGAGTAAAACATGTCCCTCCTTACACCAATTTCATTTCATTGTCCAAAGTACAAACATATGGACATGTTTGATCCAGTCATAAAACACAGGTATTTGTTTGATCAATGAAGCAGAGCAAAGGGATGCACAAAGAAAATTGCAGATTTGTCGGTCCATTTTGAACAGGCTATAGATAGATTATTTTGGAAATGTCAAATGTAAATTCGAGCACAATCACTGGGATTCAGTTTAGCAACAGTCCATTGACAGCATGTTGTCTCTCAATACGTCAGTGGGACTCAAGGAAACAAGCAGAGGTAAGAATTGTTGAGGAAGTAATTAGCAACTGTTGCCATGTGATGGTGAATGTGAAATCTGGGATAATACTTTCAGATGTGGGGAACAGGAAGATGTCGATTTCTCCACGATCAACCTCTGACATTTCCAATTAGTGTCGCAGAAGATCACTTTGGGAAATAGGGAGATGGCAAGTTTAAAAGCAAATATTTTCCAAACATGAATGTAACATTAACAAGAATATCCACCTTGTTTCAAATAATATAGTGGAGAGGACTGGAGCTTCACATCAATAATGTGAGTCAGATTTTGCTGCCAATTATGCTATATCCTAGATAGGACTGTCAGGTTTCTGGTGTGATGAGTGTTTATATCAGATTTTCAATATTTGATACACTTACCAGGTGACAATATTTCTCCGTTGACTGTGCAGGAGCAACTTGTTGTTTCTGTCGTGCTGGGAGTTACTGTTACTGTTGTTGTTGGTTCGAGTGTAGTGCTGGGTGCTGTGGTGGTGTGACATTTTCCGGTGTACTTCAAAATTTCACAGCTCTTGGTGCAGAGAGTGAAATTACAGACGCCTGATTTACTTGAAGTTACGATAGCCTGTCCTGCAAAAGGTATGAAAATATTTTAGTCACCACATGGCAATTATCTAGGTATTTAGTAGATTATAATAAGAATCTTTTCAGTGTCACAAGTGGGCTTACATTAACACTGCAATGAAGTTACTGTGATTAGACCCTAGCCGCCTGTTCGGGTGCACTGAGGGAGAATTCAGAATGTCCAATTCACCTAAAAAGCTTAATTACACATAAATATACAGGTAACAGCATCTCATACTTTGAGATTGAAGAATAAAGAATTAGTTTGTATGTTTCAAGGGAAGAAATTTACAGTTGGTTAAATAACGGATATGAAAAATAGAACTGCCTATATTAGGAGCTCAATATTTCATCAGCTCTAATAGAAGTCGTACCTCTGGTATTTGAATAATGTTGTGAATTCTTCGTTCTGCTATTTGTGTTTGGTTTATATATCCAGAAGGCAATGTTCAAATGAGTTCAAAGAAAAAGTTAAGAGCTAAATAGATGCTGCAGAGTGGTTCCATTAACACTTCACACATTAGTGAGCAAAGCAGAAATACGTGCCCAGAGAGTAAAACGTGTCCCTCCTTACACCAATTTCATTTCAGTGTCCAAACGTACAAACATATGGACATGTTTGATACAGTCATATAACACATGTATTTGTTTGATCAATGAAGCAGAGCAAAGGGATGAGCAAAGAAATTTGCAGATTTGTGGGGTCCTTTTTGAAAAGGCTATAGATTATTTTGAAAATGTCAAATGTAAATTTGAGCACAATCGCTGGGATTCGGTTTAGCAACAGTCCATTGACAGCATGAACATAGAACATACAGTGCAGAAGGAGGCCATTTGGGCCATCGAGTCTGCCCCGACCCACTTAAGCCCTCACTTCCCCCATATCCCCGTAACCCAATAATCTCTCCTAACGAGAACGTGGTGTCTCTCAATTCGAAACATTGAGCAAAGAAAGTTGCAGATTTGCGGGTCCTTTTTGAACAGGCTATAGCTTATTTTGGAAATGTCAAATGTAAATTTGAGCACAATCGCTGGGATTCAGTTGAGCAACAGTCCATTGACAGCATGTTGTCTCTCAATTCGTCAGTGGGACTCAAGGAAACAAGCAGCGGTGAGAATTGTTGAGAACAGTTGCCATGTGATTGTGAATGTGAAATGTGGGATAATAGTCTCAGATGTGGAGAACAGGAAGATGTTGATTTCTCGACGAGCATCTTCTGGCATTTACAAACTTGTGTAGCAGACAGATCACTCTGGGAAATGGGGAGATGGCAAGTTTCAAAGCAACTTGTTCTCCAAACAGGTGTGTAACATGAAACAAGAAGGTCCAACTTGTGCAAAACAATGTAATGGAAATGAAAATGAAAAATGAAATGAAATGAGATGATGGAGTTTCACATCAATAAAGTGTGTCAGGTTTTGTAGCCAATTGTGATACATACTAGACAGGACTGTCAGGTTTCTGGTGTGATGAGCGATTATATCAGATTTTCAATATATGAAACACTTACCAGGTGATAATATTTCTCCGTTGACTGTGCAGGAGCAACTTGTTGTTTCTGTCGTGCTGGGAGTTACTGTTACTGTTGTTGTTGTTTCGAGTGTAGAGCTGGGTGCTGTGGTGGTGTGACATTTTCCGGTGTACTTCAAAATTTCACAGCTCTTCGTACATAGAGTGAAATTACAGACGCCTGATTTACTTGAAGTGACGATAGCCTGTCCTGAAAGACAAAGGGCATGAAAAGGTTTTAGTCATCTCATGGCAAATATCCAAGCATTTAATATAGTTAATTACAAATAAATATAGAGGTGACAGCCTGAGTGAGAGAGATACAGACAGAGTGAGCATTTGGTAATTTGGTGCAGTGAGGTAACCATGAAAGGTAAGTGGTTCATCTAATTTTGCTGTTTTTCAGTTAAAAGTGCAGTGTAGATTAGTGTCTGATTGGCTGAAGCTGCCCCCACCCTAATTGCTGAGAGGCAGTTTTCTGGCAGTCACCTGAGGCCTGTTAAGGGGCACAAAGGTACACATTGTTTTCTTCTCTTTGAAGTTTCAGTGTGAGTCATCCTAAAGTCTGTATAAAAGACAGACAGAAAGCGCACATTAGTAAGCATTGCGCAGGTCAAGGACACACAGCCTGAGTGAGAGAGATACAGACCGAGTGAGAATTTGGTAATTTGGTGCAGTGAGGTAATTCGGTGAAGAGTGGGAGAAGGGGCTTTTTCCCTACTGTTTTGTTCTCTCTCTTTCTTCGGGCCTAATTTCGGGAGCCGTTCGGAGGAGGAGGAGCAGTCTCTGTGAGTATAAAAACCTAACGGAAACTTCCTGTTTTCCAGTTTTTTCCCCAAAAGTGACGTCAGAGGGAAGCTGTGATCTGAGTGGTTGATAGCAAATCTGCCCCAAATTTAAAAATAAACACAGCTAAACTCATAAACTTAAATTAAACTAATTAATTAATTAGTGATGGCTGGTCAGGTGATGTGCTTGAGCTGCTTGATGTGGGAGCTGGCAGATCCCATTGCGAGCTGCAGCGACCACATCTGCAGTAAGTGTTGGCTGCTCGAAGAGCTCCGGCTCAGAGTTGATGAGCTGGAGTCTGAGCTTCAAACACTGAGGCACATCCGGGAGGGGGAGACTTACCTGGACACTGTGTTTCAGGAGGCAGTCACACCGGTCAGAGTAAGTAGTTTAAATCCTGCCAGTGGCCAGGGACAGCAGGGTGTGACTGCAAGTCAGGCAGGTAAAGGGAACCAGCAGTCAGGAACTCAGGAGCCTCAGCCCTTGACTCTGTCCAACAGGTATGAGGCACTTGCTCCCTGTGTGGATGGCGAACAGGGCTGCAGGAAGGATGAGTCAGCTGACCAAGGCACCATGGTTCAGCAGGCCATTCAAGGGGAGGGAGTAAATAGGCAAGTTGTAGTTGCAGGGGATTCTATTATCAGGGGGATAGATAGTATCCTTTGTGAGCAGAATAAAGAGTCCCGCATGGTATGTTGCCTGCCCGGTGCTAGGGTGCGGGACATCTCTGACCGGCTTGAAAGGATACTGGAGAGGGAGGGGGAGGATCCAGTTGTTGTGGTCCATGTCGGTACCAACAACATAGGCAAGTCTAGGAAAGAGGACCTGTTGAGAGATTATAAAGAGCTAGGATTCAAATTAAAAAACAGGTCCTCAAGGGTCATAATCTCCGGATTACTGCCCGAGCCACGTGCAAATTGGCATAGGGAGGCAAGAATAAGGGAAGTTAACACGTGGCTGAAAGAGTGGTGTGGGAAAGAGGGGTTCCTTTTCATGGGACACTGGCATCAGTTTTGGGACAGGGGGGGCCTATACCGTTGGGATGGTCTCCACCTGAACCGAGCTGGGACCAGTGTTCTGGCTAAAAGAATAAATAGGGTGGTCAATAGGACTTTAAACTAAAGATTGGGGGGGAAGGGAAAGTCAGGGAACCAAGAGGTGAAGTAATCAGTGGGAAGCGTAGCTGCTTAGGAATACAAAAAAGCACGAAAAGACAAAACTCAGGAGAGGTTACGATAGTCCCCATCCCACAAAATATGACACAGTGTATGGAAAGGCTCAGTAAACCAAGGTCCACCACACTAAGAAAACAAAAAGGGACGGTCAATAGAGAATTAAAGGTGCTATATTTAAATGCGCGCAGTGTACGGAACAAGGTAGATGAGCTTGTGGCCCAGATTGTGACTGGCAGGTATGATGTGGTAGACATCACAGAGATATGGTTGCAGGGGGTTCAGGACTGGCATTTAAACATCCAGGGATTCACAACCTATCGAAAAGACAGGGAGGTGGGCAGAGGGGGCGGGGTTGCCTTGTTAATTAGGAATGAAATTAAATCAATAGCACTAAATGACATAGGGTCAGATGATGTAGAGCCTGTGTGGGTAGAGTTGAGGAACCACAAAGGCAAAAAAACCATAATGGGAGTTATGTACAGGCCTCCTAACAGTGGTCAGGACCGGGGGCACAAAATGCACCATGAAATAGAAAGTGCATGTCAGAAAGGCAAGGTCACAGTGATCTTGGGGGACTTCAATATGCAGGTGGACTGGGTAAATAATGCTGCCAGTGGACCCAAGGAAAGGGAATTCATTGAATGTTTACAGGAGGGCTTTTTGGAACAGCTTGTGATGGAGCCCACGAGGGAACAGGCCATTCTGGACTTAGTGTTATGTAATGAGCCAACTTGATTAAAGATCTTAAAGTAAGGGAGCACTTAGGAGACAGTGATCATAATATGGTAGAATTCAATCTCCAATTTGAAAGAAAGAAGGTAGAATCAGATGTAAAGGTGTTACAGTTAAATAAAGGTAACTACAGGGGCATGAGGGAGGAACTGACAAAAATCATCTGGGAGCAGAGCCTAGTGGGAAAGACAGTAGAACAGCAATGGCAGGAGTTTCTGGGAGTAATTGAGGACACAGTGCAGAGGTTCATCCCAAAGAAAAGAAAGGTTATCAGAGGGGGGATTAGGCAGCCATGGCTGACAAAGGAAGTTAGGGAATGCATCAAAGCAAAAGAGAAAGCCTATAATGTGGCAAAGAGTAGTGGGAAGTCAGAAGATTGGGAAGGCTACAAAAACAAACAGAGGATAACAAAGAGAGAAATAAGGAAAGAGAGGATCAAATATGAAGGTAGGCTAGCCAGTAACATTAGGAATGATAGTAAAAGTTTCTTTAACTACATTAAAAACAAACGGGAGGCAAAAGTTGACATTGGGCCGCTCCAAAATGACGCTGGTAATTTTGTGATGGGAGACAAGGAAATAGCTGAGGAACTAAATAAGTACTTTGCGTCAGTCTTCACAGTAGAAGACATGAGTAATATCCCACCAATTCCGGAGAGTCAGGGGGCAGAGTTGAATATGGTAGCCATCACAAAGGAGAAAGTGCTAGAGAAACTAAGAGGTCTAAAAATTGATAAATCTCCGGGCCCAGATGGACTACATCCTAGAGTTCTAAAGGAGATAGCTGAAGAAATAGTAGAGGCGTTAGTTATGATCTTTCAAAAGTCACTGGAGTCCGGGAAAGTCCCAGAGGATTGAAAAATCGCTGTTGTAACCCCCCCTGTTCAAGAAGGGAACAAGGAAAAAGATGGAAAATTATAGGCCAATTAGCCTAACCTCGGTTGTTGGCAAGATTCTAGAATCCATTGTTAAGGATGAGATTTCTAAATTCTTGGAAGTGCAGGGTCAGATTAGGACAAGTCAGCATGGATTTAGTAAGGGGAGGTCGTGCCTGACAAACCTGTTAGAGTTCTTTGAAGAGATAACAAATAGGTTAGACCAAGGAGAGCCAATGGATGTTATCTATCTTGACTTCCAAAAGGTCTTTGATAAGGTGCCTCACGGGAGACTGCTGAGTAAAATAAGGGCCCATGGTATTCGAGGCAAGGTACTAACATGGATTGACGATTGGCTGTCAGGCAGAAGGCAGAGAGTTGGGATAAAAGGTTCTTTTTCGGAATGGCAACCGGTGACGAGTGGTGTCCCGCAGGGTTCAGTGTTGGGGCCACAGCTGTTCTCTTTATATATTAACGATCTAGATGACGGGACTGGGGGCATTCTGGCTAAGTTTGCCGATGATACAAAGATAGGTGGAGGGGCAGGTAGTATGGAGGAGGTGGGGAGGCTGCAGAAAGATTTAGACAGTTTAGGAGAGTGGTCCAAGAAATGGCTGATGAAATTCAACGTGGGCAAGTGCGAGGTCTTGCACTTTGGAAAAAAGAATAGAGGCATGGACTATTTTCTAAACGGTGACAAAATTCATAATGCTGAAGTGCAAAGGGACTTGGGAGTCCTAGTCCAGGATTCGCTAAAGGTAAACTTGCAGGTTGAGTCCGTAATTAAGAAAGCAAATGCAATGTTGTCATTCATCTCAAGAGGCTTGGAATATAAAAGCAGGGATGTACTTCTGAAGCTTTATAAAGCATTAGTTAGGCCCCATTTAGAATACTGTGAGCAATTTTGGGCCCCACACCTCAGGAAGGACATACTGGCACTGGAGCGGGTCCAGCGGAGATTCACACGGATGATCCCAGGAATGGTAGGCCTAACATACGATGAACGTCTGAGGATCCTGGGATTATATTCATTGGAGTTTAGGAGGTTGAGGGGAGATCTAATAGAAACTTACAAGATAATGAATGGCTTAGATAGGGTGGATGTAGGGAAGTTGTTTCCATTAGCAGGGGAGACTAGGACCCTGGGGCACAGCCTTAGAATAAAAGGGAGTCACTTTAGAACAGAGATGAGGAGAAATTTCTTCAGCCAGAGAGTGGTGGGTCTGTGGAATTCATTGCCACAGAGGGCGTTGGAGGCCGGGACGTTGAGTGTCTTTAAGACAGAAGTTGATAAATTCTTGATTTCTCGAGGAATTAAGGGCTATGGAGAGAGAGCGGGTAAATGGAGTTGAAATCAGCCATGATTGATTGGCGGAGTGGACTCGATGGGCCGAATGGCCTTACGTCCGCTCCTATGTCTTATGGTCTTATGGTGACTGCATCTCATTATTTGAGACTGAGGCGCTAAAAATAAGTTTATATGTTTACACGGGATAAAATCCACACATCTGGTTAAGTAATGGATATGAAAAATAGAACTGCCCATATTAGAAGCTCAATATTTCATCAGCCTTACTTGTAGTCGTATCCCTGGTATTTGAATAATGTTGCAGGTTCTTCGTTTTGATATTTGTGTTTGGTTTACAAATGCAGACAGAGCAATGTTCAAACAAGTTAAAGGAGAAAGTTAAAGTTCTAAATACATGCTCAGAATATGTCTTAAGGACCAAACACATTAGTGAGCAAAGCAGAAATGCTTGCCCACAGAGTAAAACACGTCCCATCCTGACTACTAATTTCATTTCATTGTCGAAATGTACAAACGTATGGATATTTTTGATCCAGTCACTAAACACAGGTATTGTTTTGTTCAACGAACCAGAGCAAAGGAATAAGCAAAGACAGTTGCAGAATTTGTGTGCCCTTTTTGTACAGGCGTCAGTTTATACTGGAAATGCCAAATGTAAGATTGAGCACAGTCCCTGGAATTCAGCTTAGCAACAGTCCATTGACAGCATGTGGACTCACTATTGGTCAGCAGGACTGGGGAAACAAGCAGAAGTGAGCATCCTCTGTGGAAATATTTAGCATCTTTCACTCATGCCATGTGATTGTGAATATGAAATCTGGAATAATAGTTTCAGATGTGGAGAGCAGAAAGATGTCGCTTTTTCCACCATCTATTCTGACATTTCCAAAATTATTTAGCAGACACATCACTTTGGAAATATTGAGATGGCAAGTTTAAAGGCAACTCTTTTTCCAAACATGTGTGTAACATTAACAAGAACATCCACCTTTTTTCAAACAATATAATGGAGAGGACTGGAGCTTCGCATCAATAATGTGAGTCAGGTTTTGCAGCCAATTATGCTACATACGAGACAGGACTAGTCAGGTTAATGGTGTGTTGAGCGATTATATCACAGGTTCAATATCTGATACACTTACCTGGTGATAATATTTCTCCGTTGACTGTGCAGGAGCAACTTGTTGTTTCTGTCGTGCTGGGAGTTACTGTTACTGTTGTTGTTGGTTCGAGTGTAGTGCTGGGTGCTGTGGTGGTGTGACATTTTCCGGTGTACTTCAAAATTTCACAGCTCTTCGTACATAGAGTGAAATTACAGACGCCTGATTTACTTGAAGTTACGATAGCCTGTCCTGCAAGACAAAAGGAATGAAAATATTTTAGGCATCGCATGGCAATTATCTAGGTATTTAATATATTATAATAAGAAACTTTATTAGTGTCACAAGTGGGCTTACATTAACACTGCAATGAAGTTACTGTGATTAGACCCTAGCCGCCTGTTCGGGTACACTGAGGGAGAATTCAGAATGTCCAATTCACCTAACAAGTTTAATTACACATAAATAAACAGGTAACAGCATCTCATAGTTTGAGATTGAAGAGCTAAGAATTAGTTTGTATATTTCAAGGGAAGAAATTGACACATTTGGTTAAATAACGGATATGAAAAATAGAACTGCTGAAATTAGAAGCTCAATATTTCATCAGCTCTAATAGCAGTCTGGCTATTTGAATAATATTGTGAATTCTTTGTTCTGATATTTGTGTTTGGGTTGTAAATGCAGACAGCAATGTTCAAACAAGTTAAAAGAAAAAGTTATAGAGCTAAGTAGATGCTGCAGACTGGGTCTATTAGCAATTCACACATTAGTGAGCAAAGCAGAAATACGTGCCCAGAGAGTAAAACATGTCCCTCCTTACACCAATTTCATTTCATTGTCCAAACGTACAAACATATAGACATGTTTGATCCAGTCATAAAACACAGGTATTTGTTTGATTAATGAAGCAGAGCAAAGGGATGCACAAAGAAAATTGCAGATTTGTCGGTCCATTTTGAACAGGCTATAGGTAGATTATTTTGGAAATGTCAAATGTAAATTCGAGCACAATCACTGGGATTCAGTTTAGCAACAGTCCATTGACAGCATGTTGTCTCTCAATACGTTAGTGGGACTCAAGGAAACAAGCAGAGGTGAGAATTGTTGAGGAAGTAATTAGCAACTGTTGCCATGTGATGGTGAATGTGAAATCTGGGATAATACTTTCAGATGTGGGGAACAGGAAGATGTCGATTTCTCCACGATCAACCTCTGACATTTCCAAATTGTGTCGCAGAAGATCACTTTGGGAAATAGGGAGATGGCAATTTTAAAAGCAAATATTTTCCAAATATGAATGTAACATTAACAAGAATATCCACCTTGTTTCAAATAATATAGTGGAGAGGACTGGAGCTTCACATCAATAATGTGAGTCAGATTTTGCTGCCAATTATGCTATATCCTAGATAGGACTGTCAGGTTTCTGGTGTGATGAGTGTTTATATCAGATTTTCAATATTTGATACACTTACCAGGTGACAATATTTCTCCGTTGACTGTGCAGGAGCAACTTGTTGTTTCTGTCGTGCTGGGAGTTACTGTTACTGTTGTTGTTGTTTCGAGTGTAGTGCTGGGTGCTGTGGTGGTGTGACATTTTCCGGTGTACTTCAAAATTTCACAGCTCTTGGTGCAGAGAGTGAAATTACAGACGCCTGATTTACTTGAAGTTACGATAGCCTGTCCTGCAAGACAAAAGGTATGAAAATATTTTAGTCACCACATGGCAATTATCTAGGTATTTAGTAGATTATAATAAGAATCTTTTCAGTGTCACAAGTGGGCTTACATTAACACTGCAATGAAGTTACTGTGATTAGACCCTAGCCGCCTGTTCGGGTGCACTGAGGGAGAATTCAGAATGTCCAATTCACCTAAAAAGCTTAATTACACATAAATATACAGGTAACAGCATCTCATACTTTGAGATTGAAGAATAAAGAATTAGTTTGTATGTTTCAAGGGAGGGAATTTACAGTTGGTGAAATAACGGATATGAAAAATAGAACTGCCTATATTAGGAGCTCAATATTTCATCAGCTCTAATAGAAGTCGTACCTCTGGTATTTGAATAATGTTGTGAATTCTTTGTTCTGCTATTTGTGTTTGGTTTATAAATCCAGAAGGCAATGTTCAAATGAGTTAAAAGAAAAAGTTAAGAGCTAAATAGATGCTGCAGAGTGGTTCCATTAGCACTTCACACATTAGTGAGCAAAGCAGAAATACGTGCCCAGAGAGTAAAACGTGTCCCTCCTTACACCAATTTCATTTCAGTGTCCAAACGTACAAACATATGGACATGTTTGATCCAGTCATAAAACACAGGTATTTGTTTGATCAATGAAGCAGAGCAAAGGGATGAGCAAAGAAATTTGCAGATTTGTGGGGTCCTTTTTGAAAAGGCTATAGATTATTTTGGAAATGTCAAATGTAAATTCGAGCACAATCGCTGGGATTCGGTTTAGCAACAGTCCATTGACAGCATGTTGTCTCTCAATTCGTCAGTGGGACTCAAGGAAACAAGCAGAGGTGAGAATTGTTGAGAACAGTTGCCATGTGACTGTGAATGTGAAATCTGGGATAATAGTCTCAGATGTGGAGAACAGGAAGATGTTGATTTCTCGACGAGCATCTTCTGGCATTTCCAAACTTGTGTAGCAGACAGATCACTCTGGGAAATGGGGAGATGGCAAGTTTCAAAGCAACTCGTTCTCCAAACAGGTGTGTAACATGAAACAAGAAGGTCCAACTTGTGCAAAACAATGTAATGGAAATGAAAATGAAAAATGAAATGAAATGAGATGATGGAGTTTCACATCAATAATGTGTGTCAGGCTTTGTAGCCAATTGTGATACATACTAGACAGGACTGTCAGGTTTCAGGTGTGATGAGCGATTATATCAGATTTTCAATATATGAAACACTTACCAGGTGATAATATTTCTCCATTGACTGTGCAGGAGCAACTTGTTGTTTCTGTCGTGCTGGGAGTTACTGTTACTGTTGTTGTTGGTTCGAGTGTAGTGCTGGGTGCTGTGGTGGTGTGACATTTTCCGGTGTACTTCAAAATTTCACAGCTCTTCGTACATAGAGTGAAATTACAGACGCCTGATTTACTTGAAGTGACGATAGCCTGCCCTGAAAGACAAAGGGCATGAAAAGATTTTAGGCAATTGTCCAGATATTTACTATAGTTAATACCAAATAAAATAGAGATGGCAGCATCTCATATTTTGAGTGAAGCACTAAGAATCACTTTATATGTTTACATGGGACAAAATCTACAAATCTTGTTAAATAATGGATGTGAAAAATGGAACTGCCAATAAGAGAAGCTCAATATTTCGTCAGTTCGAATTGTAGTCGTACCTCTGGTATTTGAAATGCAGACTGAGAAATCTTCTAACAAGTTAAATGAGAAAGTTAAAGATCTAAATAAATGCTCAGAGTCGTTCTTTAGCACCAAACACATAGTGAGCAAAGCAGAAATGCTTGCCCACAGAGTAAAACTAGTCCCCTCCTGACAACCAATTTCATTTCATTGTCGAAATGTACAAACATATGGATATTTTTGATCCAGTCACTAAACACAGGTATTTTTTTGTTCAATGAACCAGAGCAAAGGAATAAGCAAAGACAGTTGCAGAATTTGTGTGCTCCTTTCTGTACAGGCGAGAGTTGATACTGGAAATGCCAAATGTAAGATCGAGCACAGTCCCTGGAATTCAGCTTAGCAACAGTCCATTGACAGCATGTGGTCTCTCTATTGGTCAGTGGGACTGGGGAAACAAGCTGAAGTGAGCATCCTCTGTGGAAATATTTAGCATTTAAATTCTTGCCATATGATTGTGAATGTGAAATCTGGGATAATAGTTTCAGATGTGGAGAACAGGAAAATGTCGATTTCTCGACGAGCATCTTCTGGCATTTACAAACTTCTGTAGCAGACAGATCACTCTGGGGAATGGGGAGATGGCAAGTTTGAAAGCAACTTGTTCTCCAAACAGGTATGTAACATGAAACAAGAAGGTCCAACTTGTGCAAAACAATGTCATGGAAATGAAAATGAAAAATGAAATGAAATGAGATGATGGAGTTTCACATCAATAATGTGTGTCAGGCTTTGTAGCCAATTGTGATACATACTAGACAGGACTGACAGGTTTCTGGTGTGATGAGCGATTATATCAGATTTTCAATATATGAAACACTTACCAGGTGATAATATTTCTCCATTGACTGTGCAGGAGCAACTTGTTGTTTCTGTCGTGCTGGGAGTTACTGTTACTGTTGTTGTTGTTTCGAGTGTAGTGCTGGGTGCTGTGGTGGTGTGACATTTTCCGGTGTACTTCAAAATTTCACAACTCTTAGTACATAGAGTGAAATTACAGACGCCTGATTTACTTGAAGTTACGATAGCCTGCCCTGAAAGACAACGGGCATGAAAAGATTTTAGGCATCTCATGGCAAATATCCAAGCATTTACTATAGTTAATTACAAATAAATATAGAGATGACTGCATCTCATTATTTGAGACTGAGGCGCTAAAAATAAGTTTATATGTTTACACGGGATAAAATCTACACATCTGGTTAAGTAATGGATACGAAAAATAGAACTGCCCATATTAGAATCTCAATATTTCATCAGCCTTACTTGTAGTCGTATCCCTGGTATTTGAATAATGTTGTCGGTTCTTCATTTTGATATTTGTGTTTTGTTTACAAATGCAGACCGAGCAATGTTCAAACAAGTTAAAGGAGAAAGTTAAAGTTCTAAATACATGCTCAGAATATGTCTTATGGACCAAACACATTAGTGAGCAAAGCAGAAATGCTTGCCCACAGAGTAAAACACGTCCCATCCTGACTACTAATTTCATTTCATTGTCGAAATGTCCAAACTTATGGATATTTTTGATCCAGTCACTAAACACAGGTATTTTTTTGTTCAATGAACCAGAGCAAAGGAATAAGCAAAGACAGTTGCAGAATTTGTGTGCCCTTTTTGTACAGGCGTCAGTTTATACTGGAAATGCCAAATGTAAGATCGAGCACAGTCCCTGGAATTCAGCTTAGCAACAGTCCATTGACAGCATGTGGACTCACTATTGGTCAGCAGGACTGGGGAAACAAGCAGAAGTGAGCATCCTCTGTGGAAATATTTAGCATCTTTCACTCATGCCATGTGATTGTGAATATGAAATCTGGAATAATAGTTTCAGATTTGGAGAGCAGAAAGATGTCGCTTTTTCCACCATCTATTCTGACATTTCCAAAATTATTTAGCAGACACATCACTTTGGAAATAGAGAGATGGCAAGTTTAAAAGCAACTCTTTTTCCAAACATGTATGTAACATTAACAAGAACATCCACCTTTTTTAAAACAATATAATGGAGAGGACTGGAGCTTCACATCAATAATGTGAGGCAGGTTTTGCAGCCAATTATGCTACATACTAGACAGGACTAGTCAGGTTAATGGTGTGTTGAGCGATTGTATCAGAGGTTCAATATCTGATACACTTACCTGGTGATAATATTTCTCCGTTGACTGTGCAGGAGCAACTTGTTGTTTCTGTCGTGCTGGGAGTTACTGTTACTGTTGTTGTTGGTTCGAGTGTAGTGCTGGGTGCTGTGGTGGTGTGACATTTTCCGGTGTACTTCAAAATTTCACAGCTCTTCGTACATAGAGTGAAATTACAGACGCCTGATTTACTTGAAGTTACGATAGCCTGTCCTGCAAGACAAAAGGCATGAAAATATTTTAGGCATCGCATGGCAATTATCCAGGTATTTAATATATTATAATAAGAAACTTTATTCGTGTCACAAGTGGGCTTACATTAACACTGCAATGAAGTTACTGTGATTAGACCCTAGCCGCCTGTTCGGAAACACTGAGGGAGAATTCAGAATGTACAATTCACCGAACAAGTTTAATTACACATAAATATACAGGTAACAGCATCTCATAGTTTGAGATTGAAGAGCTAAGAATTAGTTTGTATGTTTCAAGGAAAGATCCAGCAGAGGGCAGTAGAGCGGAGCTGCTGATTGGCTGTTGCGGGGCAAATTTGCATACGTCCGTTGTGCTCCCCCCAACTTGAAGGTGTACCTAGCAAGAGACCCTAGCTGTTCAAGTGAAGACAAGCATCCAGCAGAGGGCAATAGAGCAGAGCTGCTGATTGGCTGTTGCGGGGGAAATTTGCATACGTCCGTTGTGCTCACCCTAACATGAAGGTGTACCTGATCAAAAGACCCTAGTTGTTCAAGTGAATACAAGCATCCAGCAGAGGGCAGTAGAGCGGAGCTGCTGATTGGCCGTTGCGGGGGAAATTTGCATATGTCCGTTGTGCTCACCCTAACTTGAAGGTGTACCTGAGCAAGAGACCCTAGCTGTTCAAGTGAAGACAAGCATCCAGCAGAGGGCAGTAGAGCTGTGCTGCTGATTGACTGTAGCGGGGGAAATTTGCGTACATCCGTTGTGCTCACCCTAACTTGAAGGTGGTTTGTGGAGGAGCTGTTGTCAAGTGACACTTAAATCCAAAACACTTCATCAGTGTTTCCCTCCCTACCCCCTCCTCTAAACAAAAAAAACCAACCGCTGTAAAGATCAAAAGTAAGGCTAGAGGGCAGGTAGGCGTAGAAAGAAGTTGAACTGCGACGTCACAGCCTGCAGGTAAGGGATTGGCTGGTGACTGGTAAGTTGTTTTTCTTTTCTTTTCCCTCAGATGTTATCGTGCGGGGCACAGAGGTTGCTGAGTGAGTACTTGCTGAGAAGGGGAGTGAATAACAGGTAAGCTCTTTCTTTCTTTTTCTTTTTGTATCTAGAGGTGATGGCAGGGAAGGTAGGGCAATGTTCCTCCTGCGGACTGTTTGAGGTGAGGGATGCCATCAGTGCCCTGCTGATTTCATCTGTGGGAAATGCACCCATCTCCAGCTCCTCAGAAACCGCGTTAGGGAACTGGAGCTGGAGCTGGATGAACTTCGGATCATTCGGGAGGCAGAGGTGGTCATAGATAGAAGCTTCAGGGATGTAGTTACTCCGAAGAATATAGATAGATGGGTGACGGTGTGAGGGGCTGGGAGGAAGCAGTCAGTACAGGGATCCCCTGTGGTAGTTCCCCTTAGTAACAAGTATACCGCTTTGGATACTGTTGGGAGGGACGACTTACCAGGGGTAAGCCATGGGGTACAGGTCTCTGGCACAGAGTCTGTCCCTGTTGCTCAGAAGCGATGGGGGGAGAGGAGTAGAGCATTAGTCATTGGAGACTCCATAGTTAGGGGGATAGATAGGAGATTCTGTGGGAACGAGAGAGACTCGCGGTTGGTGTGTCGCCTCCCAGTTGCCAGGGTGCATGATGTCTCGGTTCGTGTTTTCGGGATCCAGAAGGGGGAGGGGGAGCAGCCCCAAGTCGTGGTCCACATAGGTACCAACGACATAGGAAGGAAAAGGGATAGGGATGTAAGGCAGGAATTCAGGGAGCTAGGGTGGAAACCTAGATCTAGGACAAACAGTGTTATTATCTCTGGGTTGTTACCCGTGCCACGTGATAGCGAGACGAGGAATAGGGAGAGAGAGGAGTTGAACACATAGCTACAGGGATGGTGCAGGAGGGAAGGTTTCTGATTTCTGGATAATGGGGGCTCATTCTGGTGTCGGTGGGACCTCTACAAATGGGATGGTCCACACCTGGACCAGAGGGGTACCAATATCCTGGGGGTGAAATTTGCGAATGCCCTTCGGGAGGGTTTAAACTAGTCCAGCAGAGGCTTGGGAACCTGAATTGTAGCTCCAGTATACAGGAGGTTGAGAGTAGTGAGGTCATGAGTAAGGTTTCAAAGTTGCAGGAGTGTACCAGCAGGCAGGATGGTGGTTTAAAGTGTGACTTCTTCAATGCCAGGAGCATCCGGAATAAGGTGGGTGAACTTGCGGCATGGGTTGGTACCTGGAACTTCGATGTTGTGGCCATTTCGGAGACGTGGATAGAGTAGGAACACGAATGGTTGTTGCAAGTGCCGGGGTTTAGATATTTCAGTAAGCTCAGGGAAGGTGGTAAAAGAGGGGGAGGGGTGGCATTGTTAGTCAAGGACAGTATTACGGTGGCAGAAAGGACGTTTGATGAGGACTCGTCTACTGAGGTAGTATGGGCTGAGGTTAGAAACAGGAAAGAAGAGGTCACCCTGTTAGGGGTTTTCTATAGGCCTCCAAAAAGTTCCAGAGATGTAGAGGAAAGGATTGCAAAGCTGATTCTGGATAGGAGCGAAAGCAACAGGGTAGTTGTTATGGGGGACATTAACTTTCCAAATATTGACTGGAAACGCTATAGTTCGAGTACTTTAGATGGGTCCGTTTTTGTCCAATATGTGCAGGAACATTTCCTGACACAGTATGTAGATAGGCCAACGAGAGGTGAGGCCATATTGGATTTGGTACTGGGTAATGAACCAGGATAGGTGTTAGATTTGGAGGTCGGTGAGCACTTTGGTGACAGTGACCACAATTCGATTACATTTACTTTCGTGATGGAAAAGGATAGGTATATACCGCAGGGCAAGAGTTATATCTGGGGGAAAGGCAATTATGATGCGATGAGGCAAGACTTAGGATGCATCGGATGGAGAGGAAAACTGCAGGGGATGGGCACAATGGAAATGTGGAGCTTGTTCAAGGAACAGCTACTGCGTGTCCTTGATCAGTATGCACCTCTTAGGCAGGGAGGATGTGGTCGAGCAAGGGAACCGTGGTTTACTAAAGCAGTCGAAACACTTGTCAGGAGGAAGAAGGAGGCTTATGTAAAGATGAGACATGAAGGTTCAGTTTGGGCGCTCAAGAGTTACAAGTTAGCTAGGAAGGACCTAAAGAGAGAGCTACGAAGAGCCAGGAGGGGACATGAGAAGTCTTTGGCAGGTAGGATCAAGGATACCCCTAAAGCTTTCTATAGATATGTCAGGAATAAACGAATGACTAGGGTAAGAGTAGGGCGAGTCAAAGACAGCAGTGGGAAGTTCTGCTTGGAGTCCGAGGGGACAGGAGAGGTGCTAAATGAATATTTTTCGTCAGTATTCACACAGGAGAAAGACAATGTTGTCGAGGAGAATACCGACATTCAGGCTACTAGACTAGAAGGGCTTGAGCTTCATAAGGAGGAGGTGTTAGCAATTCTGGAAAGGGTGAAAATAGATAAGTGCCCTGGGCCGGATGGGATTTATCCTAGGATTCGCTGGGAAGCTAGGGAGGAGATTGCTGAGCCTTTGGTTTTGATCTTTAAGTCATCTTTGTCTGCAGGAATAGTGCCAGAAGACTGGAGGATAGCAAATGTCCCCTTGTTCAAGAAGGGGAGTAGAGACAACCCAGGTAACTATAGACCAGTGAGCCTTACTTCTGTTGTGGGCAAAATCTTGGAAAGGTTTATAAGAGATAGGATGTATAATCATCTGGAAAGGAATAATTTGATTAGACATAGTCAACACGGTTTTGTGAAGGGTAGGTTGTGCCTCACAAACCTTGTTGAGTTGTTTGAGAAGGTGACCAAACAGGTGGATGAGGGTAAAGCAGTTGATGTGGTGTATATGGATTTCAGTAAAGCGTTTGATAAGGTTCCCCACGGTAGGCTACTGCAGAAAATATGAAGGCATGGGATTCAGGGTGATTTAGCAGTTTGGATCAGAAAATGGCTAGCTGGAAGAAGACAAAGGGTGGGGGTTGATGGGAAATGTTCAGACTGGAGTCCAGTTACTAGTGGTGTACCACAAGGATCTGTTTTGGGGCCACTGCTGTTTGTCATTTTTATAAATGACCTGGAGGAGGGTGTAGAAGGATGGGTGAGTAAATTTGCAGATGACACTAAAGTCGGTGGAGTTGTGGACAGTGCGGAAGGATGTTACAAGTTACAGAGGGACATAGATAAGCTGCAGCGCTGGGCTGAGAGGTGGCAAATGGAGTTAATGCAGAAAAGTGTGAGGTGATTCATTTTGGAAGGAATAACAGGAAGACAGAGTACTGGGCTAATGGTAAGATTCTTGGCAGTGTGGATGAGCAGAGAGATCTCGGTGTCCATGTACATAGGTCCCTGAAAGTTGCCACCCAGGTTGAGAGGGTTGTTGAGAAGGCGTACGGTGTGTTAGCTTTTATTGGTAGAGGGATTGAGTTTCGGAGCCATGAGGTCATGTTGCAGCTGTACAAAACTCTGGTGCGGCCGCATTTGGAGTATTGCGTGCAATTCTGGTCGCCACATTATAAGAAGGATGTGGAAGCATTGGAAAGGGTGCAGAGGAGATTTACCAGAATGTTGCCTGGTATGGAGCGAAGATCTTATGAGGAAAGGCTGAGGGACTTGAGGCTGTTTTCATTAGAGAGAAGAAGGTTAAGACGTGACTTAATCGAGGCATACAAGATGATCAGAGGATTGGATAGGGTGGACAGTGAGAGCCTTTTTCCTCAGATGGTGATGTCTAGCACGAGGGGACAGAGCTTTAAATTGAGGGGAGATAGATATAAGACAGATGTCAGAGGTAGGTTCTTTACTCAGAGAGTAGTAAGGGCGTGGAATGCCCTGCCTGCAACAGTAGTAGATTCGCCAACACCAAGGACATTCAAATGGTTATTGGATAGACATATCGACGATAAGAGAATAGTGTAGATGGGCTTTAGAGTGGTTTCACAGGTCGGCGCAACATCGAGGGCCGAAGGGCCTGTACTGCGCTGTAATGTTCTATGTTCTATGTTCTATTTACACAGTTGGTTAAATAACGGATATGAAAAATAGAACTGCCTATATTAGGAGCTCAATATTTCACCAGCTCTAATAGCAGTCGTACCTCTGGTATTTGAATAATGTTGTGAATTCTTTGTTCTGATATTTGCGTTTGGTTTATAAATCCAGAAGGCATTGTTCAAATGAGTTAAAAGAAAAAGTTAAGAGCTAAAAACATGCTGCAGAGTAGTTCCAATAGCACTTCATACATTAGTGAGCAAAGCAGAAATACGTGCCCAGAGAATAAAACTTGTCCCTCCTTACACCAATTTCATTTCATTGTCCAAACGTACAAACATGTGGACATGTTTGATCCAGTCATAAAACACAGTTATTTGTTTGATCAATGAAGCAGAGCAAAGGGATGCACAAAGAAAGTTGCAGATTGTGGGGTCCTTTTTGAACAGGCTAGATTATTTTGGAAATGTCAAATGTAAATTCGAGCACAATCGCTGGGGTTCAGTTTAGCAACAGTCCATTGACAGCATGAACATAGAACATAGAACATACAGTGCAGAAGGAGGCCATTCGGCCCATCGAGACTGCCCTCACTTCCCCCGTATCCCCGTAACCCAATAACCCCTCCTAACGAGAGCATGTTGTCTCTCAATTCGAAACATTGAGCAAAGAAAGTTGCTGATTTGTGGGTCGTTTTTGAAAAGGCTATAGCTTATTTTGGAAATGTCAAATGTAAATTTGAGCACAATCGCTGGGATTCAGTTTAGCAACAGTCCATTGACAGCATGGTGTCTCTCACTATGTCAGTGGGACTCAAGGAAACAAGCAGAGGGGAGAATTGTTGTGGAGGTAATTAGCAACTGTTGCCATGTGATTGTGAATGTGAAATCTGGGATAATAGTTTCAGATGTGGGGAACAGGAAGATGTCGATTTCTCCACGATCAACCTCTGACATTTACAAACTTGTGTAGTAGACAGATCACTCTGGGGAATGGGTAGATGGCAAGTTTCAAAGCAACTCGTTCTCCAAACATGTGTGTAAAATGAAACAAGAAGGTCCAACTTGTGCAAAACAATTCAATGGAGATGATGGAGTTTCACATCAATAATGTGTGCCAATTGTAGCCTTGTAGCCAATTGTGGCCCAGCACCGGAGATTCGGCGGGGGCGGGAATCGCGCCACGCCGGTCGACGGGCCCCCTCCGGCGATTCTCCGGCACGCGATGGGGCGAAGTCCCGCTGGTTTTATCCTGGTCCCGCTGGCGTGAATTGAACCACGTCCCTTACTGGCGGGACCCAGCGGCGCGGGCAGTCTCCGGGCTTCTGGGGGTGGCGCGGGGCGATCTGGCCCCGGGGGTGCCCCCACGGTGGCCTGACCCGCGATCGGGGCCCACCGATCCGCGGCCGGGCATGTGCCGTGAAGGCACTCTTTCCCTACGCGCGGCTATCAGCCTCCGCCATGGCCGACGCGTAGGTGACACACCCCGCACATGCGCGGGGATGACGTCAGCAGCCGCTGACGCTCCTGCGCATGCGCGTTCTTCCACCGGCCGTCAGAGTCCCTTCAGCCTTGGCTGGCATGGCGCTAAAGGCTTTCCACACCAACCGGCGGGACGGCAACCACTCCAGCGCGGGCCTAGCCCCTAAAGGTGAGGGCTTGGCCCCTAAAGGTGCAGAGAAATCCGCTCCTTTGGGGCTGCCCGACGCCGGAGTGGTTCATGCCACTCCATCCCGCTGGGCCACCCGCCCCGCCGGGTAGGGGAGAATCCCGCCCCAGATATTTACAAACTTGTGTAGTATTCAGATCACTTTGGGGAATGGGGAGATGGCAAGTTTCAAAGCAACTCTTTTTCCAAACATGTGTGTGACATGAAACAAAAGGTTCCAGCTCCTGTAAAACAATGTAATGGAGATGGAGGAGTTTCACATCAATAATGTGAGTCAGGTTTTGTAGCCAATTGTGATACATACTAGACAGGACTGTCAGGTTTCTGGTGTGATGAGCGATTATATCAGATTTTCAATATCTGATACACTTACCAGGTGATAATATTTCTCCGTTGACTGTGCAGGAGCAACTTGTTGTTTCTGTCGTGCTGGGAGTTACTGTTACTGTTGTTGTTGTTTCGAGTGTAGTGCTGGGTGCTGTGGTGGTGTGACATTTTCCGGTGTACTTCAAAATTTCACAGCTCTTCGTACATAGAGTGAAATTACAGACGCCTGATTTACTTGAAGTTACGATAGCCTGTCCTGCAAGACAAAAGGCATGAAAGGTTTTAGGCATCTTATGGCAATTATTCAGTCATTTTCTTTAGTTAATTACAAATCAAAATAGAGGTGGCAGCATCTCATATTTTGAGACTGATGCGCTAAAAATAAGTTTATATGTTTACACGGGATAAAATCTACACATCTGGTTAAGTAATGGATATGAAAAATAGACCTGCCCATATTAGAAGCTCAATATTTCATCAGCCTTACTTGTAGTCGTATCCCTGGTATTTGAATAATGTTGTAAGTTCTTCGTTTTGATTTTTGTGTTTGGTTTACAAATGCAGACAGAGCAATGTTCAAACAAGTTAAAGGAGAAAGTTAAAGCTCTAAATAAATGCTCAGAGTAGGTCTTAAGGACCAAACACATTAGTGAGCAAAGCAGAAATGCTTGCCCACAGAGTAAAACTCGTCCCATCCTGACAACCAATTTCATTTCATTGTCGGAATGTACGAACGTATGGATATTTTTGATCCAGTCACTAAACACAGGTATTTTTTTGTTCAATGAACCAGAGCAAAGGAATAAGCAAAGACAGTTGCAGAATTTGTGTGCTCCTTTTTGTACAAGTGAGAGTTGATACTGGAAATGCCAAATGTAAGATCGAGCACAGTCCCTGGAATTCAGCTTAGCAACAGTCCATTGACAGCATGTGGACTCTCTATTGGTCAGCAGGACTGGGGAAACAAGCAGAAGTGAGCATCCTCTGTGGAAATATTTAGCATCTTTAACTCTTGCCATGTGATTGTGAATATGAAATCTGGGATAATAGTTTCAGATGTGAAGAACAGGCAGGTGTCGATTTCTCCACGATCAACTTCTGACATTTCCAAAGATATGTACCAGACAGTTCACTTTGGGAAATAGAGAGATGGCAAGTTTAAAAGCAACTCTTTTTCCAAACGTGTATGTAACATTAACAAGAACATCCACCTTGTTTCAAACAATGTAACGGAGAGGATGGAGTTTCACATCAATAATGTGTGTCAGGTTTTGTAGCCAATTGTGATACATACTAGACAGGACTGTCAGGTTTCTGGTGTGATGAGCAATTATATCAGCTTTTCAATACTGATACACTTAACAGGCGATAATATTTCTCCATTGTTTAGCAACAGTCCATTGACAGCATGTTGTCTCTCAGTTCGTCAGTGGGACACAGGGAAACAAGCAGAGGTGAGAATTGTGTGTGGAAGTAATTATCATTTTTAACTGTTGCCATGTGATTGTGAATGTGAAATCTGGAATAAAAGTTTCAGATGCAGAGAACAGGAAGATGTTGATTTCTCCACGATCAACCTCTGACATTTACAAACTCTTGTAGCAGACAGATCACTCTGGGGAATGGCAGAAGTTTCAAAGCAACTCTTTCTCCAAACATGTAAGTAAACATGAAAAAAGAAGGTCCAGCTTGTGTAAAATAACGTAATGGAGATGATGGAGTTTCACATCAATAACATGAGTCAGGCTTTGTAGCTAATTGTGATACATACTGGACAGGACTGTCAGATTTCTGGTGTGATGAGCGATTATATCAGATTTTCAATATCTGATACACTTACCGGGTGATAATATTTCTCCATTGACTGTGCAGTAGCAACTTGTTGTTTCTGTCGTGCTGGGAGTTACTGTTACTGTTGTTGTTGGTTCGAGTGTAGTGCTGGGTGCTGTGGTGGTGTGACATTTTCCGGTGTACTTCAAAATTTCACAGCTCTTCGTACATAGAGTGAAATTACAGACGCCTGATTTACTTGTAGCTACAACAGCTTGTCCCACAAGACTAAAGGCATGAAAAAATTTTAGGCATCTCATGGCAATTATCCAGGTATTTATTATATTATAATGAGAATCTTTATTAATGTCACAAGTGGGCTTAGAAAACATATTTGTGTTTGCTTTTCAGTTCTGGTATTCCAGTTTAGGTAGGGGGTGTGTTGTGGACAATGGCTCTTTCAGAGGCTCGGAGGTTTTTGGGGGTGGAGAAGGTCACACAGTGCCTTACGAACAGAGACTAAACAAAGACTTCGATTTGGCAAAAACATTGAAGTTTACGTTACCTGACAGCATACAAATGAAGTGGTACTTACGGTGGTAGCTGAGCATTTAAAATTGCCTGAGATACAGTCCAACGCATTAGAAATGGCCAAAATTTAGTACAGATTAAACAACTTGAACATGAGAAGAATTAAAGTAGCTTGAATACGAAATGAGGGAGAAAGAAACAATAGCCCAAGCCGAACAACAATAAAGTGAATGGGAGATACAGATCAGCGAAAAAGAAGAAGAGAGAGAAAGAGATAGAGAGGAAAAAGAAAAATAGAGAGAACGAGATAGAGAGGAAAAAGAAAAAGAGAGAGAAGAGATAGAGAGGAAAAAGAAAAAGAGAGAGAAAGAGATCGAGAGGAAAAAGAAAAGGAGATAGAAAGAGATAGAGTGGAAAAGAACAAGAGAGAGAGGAAAGGGAAAAAGAGAGAGTTTGAACTTCAGAAAATGGCCATGAAACATGAGTCAGTTAAAATTGGCAGATGTAAAGGGAATCGTACAGTTTGAGGATTGTGATGAGAATAAAGTACAAGAGCTTCATAGTCGAAGGCTTGGTGGGGATCTATTTAAATATGTCCAAGCATTGCCAATGTTTGGTGAGAAGGAGGTAAACGCCTTTTTCATTTCATTTGAGAAGGTAGCTAAACAAATGAAATGGCCAAAGGACATGTGGGTATTACTGATTCAAACAAAGCTGGTAGATAGGGCCAATGAAGTTTTTGCATCTCTATCAGAGGAGGTATCTGGGACGTATGAGGAGGTGAACAAAATCCATTTTAGGTGCATATGAACTAGTGCCTGAAGCCTACAGACAAAAGTTTAGAAATTTAAGGAAAGAACCTGGTCAAATATACATGGAGTTTGAAAGGATCAGAGTAATTTTGATAGGTGGATGAGGGCTTTGAAAATAGACCAAACGTATGAAGCTCTCGGAGAAATTATACTTTTGGAGGAGTTTAAAAATTCAATTCTTGATGTAGAGAGAACTCATGTGGAAGAGTAGAGGGTTAAAACTGCAAGGTTAGCAGTGGAAATGGCAGATGATTATGAATTAGTTCATAAATCAAAGTTTGGTTTCTGACATCAGTTTCAGCCTGTGAGGGATAGAAACTGGGGAAAAGAGAAATACTCAAGTGGTAGAGGTAAAGGAGATCTGATGGGAGATAATAAGGAGAGTGCACCTCAGATTAGAAAAGAATCAAGGAGGGTGGAAGAGAAATGAAAAGTTTCAAATGTTTTCACTGTAATAAACTTGGCCATGTAAAGTCATAGTGTTGGTGATTGAAGAAAAGCGCTGGGAAGACTGATGTGATGAAACAGGATAAGTCAGTGGGATTGTTAAAGTGGTAAAAGAAAGCCCAAGTGAAGCGAAGGAGGAGCAAAAGATTGTACAGCCTGATCAAGAGGTGATTGATAAGAAGGTGCCAGATCTCTTTAAAGAATTAATTTGTGTGGGTAAAGTTTACTCAGGTGTACCAGGAGGAGTAGGTAAAGAAGTCAGAATTTTAAGAGATACGGGAGCTAGTCAATCTTTGATGGTATGAGATGCAGAGTTATGTAGTTTGGAAGGAATGTTGCCAGAAAAGGTGATAATATGTGGAATTCAGGGTGAGAAGAGTAGTGTTCCATTATATAAGGTAAGGTTGGAAAGTCCAATGAAGAGTGTTGAAGTGGTAGTAGGAGTAATAGAGAAACTATCTTGTCCAGGAATACAGTTTATCTTGGGTAATGATATAGCTGGATCGCAGGTGGGAGTGATGCCTACTGTGGTTGATAAGCCAGTGGAAAATCAGACAACTGAAATGTTGAAGGACGAATATCCTGGGATTTTTCCGGGTTGTGTAGTAACAAGGTTGCAAATTCATAGGTTAAGACAAGAGGAGAAATCAAAGATTGAAGATGAAGTTGAAGTTCAATTATCAGAAACGATTTTTGATCAGATGGTTGGAAAAGAACAAGAACACGTGGAGGATGAGGCGGATATTTTTAGTTCAGGAAAATTGGCAGAGTTACAAGAGAAAGATATAGAAATAAAACAGATGTATCAGAAAGCATACACGGAAGAGGAATCTGAGTGTATACCAGAATGTTATTACCGTAAAAATGACGTCCTGATGAGAAAATGGAGACTTTACATATGCAGGCGCATGAAAATTGGGCAGAAGTTCATCAAGTGGTATTGCCAGTAGTGTATAGAAAGGAGGTGTTGCGAGTAGCACATGAGGTACCAGTGGGAGGTCATTTGGGAGTGAGGAAAACTCAAGCTAAACTCCCAAAACATTTTTATTGGCCTGGACTACATAAAAATGTAGTTAAATTTTTTCGATCATGTCACACATGTCAAGTGATAGGGAAACCTCAAGCAGTGAGAAAACCAGCACCCTTAATACCCATTCCAGCATTTGAGGAATCTTTTACAAGGGTCTTAATTGATTGCGTAGGACCGCTACCTAAGACGAAATGTGGGAATCAATATCTTTTGACTATGATGGGTGTGTCTGCTCAGTTTCCAGAGGCCATTCCAGTGCGCAATATTACAGCTAGAAAGATTGTGGGGGAGTTACTTAAATTCTTTACTAGATATGGACTAACCACAGAAATACAATCTGATCAAGGATCAAATTTTACTTCTGGGTTGTGGTGATATGCATCACTGTAAATACACAAGGGGTTAATGTAAATACACTACGACTAAGTAAACACTAGAGGGAGCACCAGAGACGTCATGACAAGCAGACATACAGCTAATGAACACATAGAATAGGACACGACCAATGGGCAGTCAAGACACCCAGAGGTGACACTACCACAAGTGGGCATTACACAACCCATAAGACCATAAGACATAGGAGCGGAAGTAAGGCCATTCGGCCCATCGAGTCCACTCCACCATTCAATCATGGCTGATTTCAACTCCATTTACCCGCTCTCTCCATAGCCCTTAATTCCTCGAGAAATCAAGAATTTATCAACTTCTGTCTTAAAGACACTCAACGTCCCGGCCTCCAACGCCCTCTGTGGCAATGAATTCCACAGACCCACCACTCTCTGGCTGAAGAAATTTCTCCTCATCTCTGTTCTAAAGTGACTCCCTTTTATTCTAAGGCTGTGCCCCAGGGTCCTAGTCTCCCCTGCTAATGGAAACAACTTCCCTACATCCACCCTATCTAAGCCATTCATTATCTTGTAAGTTTCTATTAGATCTCCCCTCAACCTCCTAAACTCCAATGAATATAATCCCAGGATCCTCAGACGTTCATCGTATGTTAGGCCTACCATTCCTGGGATCATCCGTGTGAATCTCCGCTGGACCCGCTCCAGTGCCAGTATGTCCTTCCTGAGGTGTGGGGCCCAAAATTGCTCACAGCATTCTAAATGGGGCCTAACTAATGCTTTATAAAGCTTCAGAAGTACATCCCTGCTTTTATATTCCAAGCCTCTTGAGATGAATGACAACATTGCATTTGCTTTCTTAATTACGGACTCAACCTGCAAGTTTACCTTTAGCGAATCCTGGACTAGGACTCCCAAGTCCCTTTGCACTTCAGCATTATGAATTTTGTCACCGTTTAGAAAATAGTCCATGCCTCTATTCTTTTTTCCAAAGTGCAAGACCTCGCACTTGCCCACGTTGAATTTCATCAGCCACTTCTTGGACCACTCTCCTAAACTGTCTAAATCTTTCTGCAGCCTCCCCACCTCCTCCATACTACCTGCCCCTCCACCTATCTTTGTATCATCGGCAAACTTAGCCAGAATGCCCCCAGTCCCGTCATCTAGACCGTTAATATATAAAGAGAACAGCTGTGGCCCCAACACTGAACCCTGCGGGACACCACTCGTCACCGGTTGCCATTCCGAAAAAGAACCTTTTATCCCAACTCTCTGCCTTCTGCCTGACAGCCAATCGTCAATCCATGTTAGTACCTTGCCTCGAATACCATGGGCCCTTATTTTACTCAGCAGTCTCCCGTGAGACTATTTAAGGACAGGGCACACATGCTCTGTCTCTTTCCACAGGCGACACTTAGAGAGTAAGACAGGGGCAGATCAGAAGAATCACACCCACCAGATGGCTTAGAGCAGACTGGTTAGTTAGACTGAGTTACCATAGTAAGATTAGCAGGAGAGTCGAACTCATAGAGAACTGTGCTAATGGTTCAATAAATCACATTGAACTTACTTCAAGGTCTGGAGTATCTTTTGGTCAAAGCTAAGTCAAGTTGCAGCCTGTGTTATCCCAGAGTATATAACACAACAAAGGTTATTAAAAGAAGTTATGGATAGTTTTCGAATAAAACAATTTATATCAACTGCGTACCACCCAGAATCGCAGGGAGAGTTAGAAAGATGGCATCAGACATTAAAGACAATGTTGAGGGCTTATTGCCAAGAGTATCCAGAGGATTGGGATAAAGGAATTCCATTCGCAGTGTTTGCAATTAGGGATGCACCTAATGAGTCAACCAAATTCAGTCCTTTCGAACTAATTTTTGGTCATTAGGTAAGAGGACCACTTAAATTGATTAAGGAAATTTGGTGAGTGAGCTGTCGGAACTTACATTATTGGATTACATTTCAAATTTTAGGGAACGATTAAATAAAGCAGGGGAATTGGCTGGACAACATTTAAAGGTTGCACAACATGTGATGAAACGGGTAGCAGACAAGAAAGCAAAAGTTCGTAGTTTTGTCAGTGCAGATTACATTTTAGTATTGTTACCAGTGGTAGGTGAATCTTTAAAAGCAAGGTTTTGTGGACCTTATCAGATTGAAAGGAAATTAAGTGAGGTGAATTATGTGGTAAGAATGCAAGATAGAAGGAAAACTCACCGAGTGTGTCCTGTGAATATGCTTAAAAGGTACTTTGAAAGGGAAGGAGAGCAAAAGGAGGAGGTTTTAATGATTCTAACACAAAGTGAAGAACCAAATCTAGATGACTTTGAATTTGACATCCCTCAAATTAAAGGGGAAAACAAGGATGTTCTTAAAAATTGAGATAAATTGTTGAGTTACCTTCCAGAGGAAAAACAGACTGACCTGAAAGAATTATTGATATCACATGGGCAAGTTTGTGGAGATAAGTTGGGAAGTACTAAAATGGCTATACATGATGTAGATGTGAGAAATGCTGTTCCAATGAAACAACATCGGTATAGACTTAACCTTTTAAAATTGGCACAGGTTAAGAAGGAATTTGAAAGGATGCTTAAAAATGGCATAATTGAAGTGGGTTGCAGCCAATGGAGCTCACCCATAGTGATGGTACCAAAACCGGACGGTACCCAACGGTTGTGTGTGGACTATAGAAAGGTTAATGCAGTTACAAGAACGGACTCTTATCCCGTGTTTGGTGGATTGCATTGAGAAGGTGGGACAATCAGCTTTTATTTCCAAACTTGATTTACTTAAAGGTTACTGGCAGGTACCTTTATCTGAAAGGGCGAAGGAGATTTCAGCTTTAATGACTCCAGATGGTACATACCAATTGAAAGTTATGCCATTTGGCATGGAAAATGCTCCAGCCACATTTCAATGGTTAACTAACACAATCGTTTCAGGATTATCCAATTGTGCGGTATACATCGACGATCAAAGTGGCAAAGATTAGTGGGAGACTAGAGGACTGGGAAATGTTTAGGGGGCAACAGAAAGCTACTAAAAAAGCTATAAAGAAAAGTAAGATAGATTATGAGAGTAAACTTGCTCAGAATATAAAAACAGATAGTGAAAGTTTCTACAAATATATATTTTTTAAAAAGTGGCTAAGGTAAATATTGGTCCTTTAGAGGATGAGAAGTGAGATTTAATAATGGGAGATGAGGAAATGGCTGAGGAACTGAACAGGTTTTTTGGGTCGGTCTTCACAGTGGAAGACACAAATAACATGCCAGTGACTGATAGAAATGAGGTTATGACAGGTGAGGACCTTGAGAGGATTGTTATCACTAAGGAGGTAGTGATGGGCAAGCTAATGGGGCTAAAGGTAGACAAGTCTCCTGGCCCTGATGGAATGCATCCCAGAGTGCGAAAAGAGATGGCTAGGGAAATTGCAAATGCACTCGTGATAATTTACCAAAATTCACTAGACTCTGGGGTGGTCCCGGCGGATTGGAAATTAGCAAACATGACAGAACTGTTTAAAAAAGGAGGTAGGCAGAAAGCGGGTAATTATAGGCCAGTGAGCTTAACTTCTGTAGTAGGGAAGATGCTGGAATCTATCATCAAGGAAGAAATAGCGAGGAATCTGGATGTAAATTGTCCCATTGGACAGACGCAGCATGGGTTCATAAAGGACAGGTCGTGCCTAACTAATATAGTGGAATTTTTTGAGGACATTACCAGTGCGGTAGATAACAGGGAGCCAAGGGATGTGGTATATTTGGATTTCCAGAACGCCTTTGACAAGGTGCCACACAAAAGATTGCTGCATAAGATAAAGATGCATGGCATTAAGTGTAAAGTAGTAGCATGGATAGAGGATTGGTTAATTAATAGAAAGCAAAGAGTGGGGTTTAATGGGTGTTTCTCTGGTTGGCAATCAGTAGCTAGTGGTGTCTCTCAGGGATCAGTGTTGGGCCCACAATTGTTCACAATTTACATAGATGATTTGGTGTTGGGGACCAAGGGCAATGTGTCCAAGTTTGCAGACGACACTAAGATGAGTGGTAATGCAAAAAGTGCAGAGGATACTGAAAGTCTGCAGAGGGATTTGATAGGTTAAGTGAATGGGCTAGGGTCTGGCAGATGGAATACAATGTTGACAAATGTGAGGTTATCCATTTTGGTAGGAATATCAACAAATGGGATTATTATTTAAATGATAAAATATTAAAACATGCTGCTGTGCAGAGAGGCCTGGGTGTGCTAACGTATGAGTCGCAAAAATTTGGTTTACTGATGCAACAGGTGATTAAGAAGGCAAATGGAATGTTATCCTTCATTGCGAGAGGGATGGAGTTTAAGACTAGGGAGGTTATGCTGCAATTGTATAAGGTGTTAGTGAGGCCACACCTGGAGTATTGTGTTCAGTTTTGGTCTCCTTACTTGAGAAAGGACGTGCTGGCACTGGAAGGTGTGCAGAGGAGATTCACTAGGTTAATCCCAGAGCTGTAGGGGTTGGATTACGAGGAGAGGTTGAGTAGACTGGGACTGTACTCATTGGAATTTAGAAGGATGAGGGGAGATCTTATAAAAACATATAAAATTATGAAGGGAATAGATGGGATAGATGCGGGCAAGTTGTTTCCACTGGCGGGTGAAAGCAGAACTAGGGGGCATAGCCTCAAAATAACGGGAAGTAGATTTAGGACTGAGTTTAGGAGGAACTTCTTCACCCAAAGGGTTGTGAATCTATGGAATTCCTTGCCCAGTGAAGCAGTAGAGGCTCCTTCATTAAATGTTTTTAAGATAAAGATAGATAGTTTTTTGAAGAATAAAGGGATTAAGGGTTATGGTGTTCTGGCCGGAAAGTGGAGCTGAGTCCACAAAAGATCAGCCATGATCTCATTGAATGGCGGAGCAGGCTCGAGGGGCCAGATGGCCTACTCCTGCTCCTAGTTCTTATGTTCTTATGATCTGGTAATTTTTAGTCAGACATGGAAAGAACATTTGAAGCATCTGATGGAGTTATTTGATCAGGTGGCGGGTTTGGACGTAAACCTAGTCAAAAGTGAACTTGGAAAAGCCCAAGTCACCTTCATTGGCCATACAATCAGACAGGGTCGAATGGTTCAACGGGATGTGAAACAAAAGTTATTGGGGGGTTTCCAATACCCTCGACATGAAGGGAAAAAATGCAATTTCTTGGATGAGTGGATTTTACCGGACATTTGTGCCGCATTTTAGCAGTGTGGTCGCTCCGCTGATGGACTTGCTGAAGAATCGTAGCAAATTTCAGTGGACAGCGGAATGTCAACAGGCATTTGACGGGTTGAGGGCTGTGTTAAACAATGCTCCTGTGTTGGAGAATTACAAGGGGCTGTGTTATCGGATTGAACTAAAGTATCTGACCATAAAGAGGAATGTCGAGGCGTAGAGAAATGGATGGATCGTGCAGAGACCTTCTTGTCCAAAGAGACTGTCAATGAATAGGGATTCCAGTTGCAGGAAGAAGACCTAAAATAGACTATGTTATATAAATGTTTGGATGTTTTGATTTTGTCTACAAAAAGGTATATTTATTGTCAATTTTGCTTGAAAGAAAGTGATAAGGTTAAAAATGAAACAATCTTAAAGTTGATGGATTATTTTTTTTTGGGTGGAGGTGTCATGGGAATGTCACTTTAAGAAATGTTAGTCTTCTCAAGTGGCTGCAGTGATGTCATTGCGTGGGTGGAGCTGGGCTCTGGCTCTGCTTTTTACTTTCGTTTTGAGTGGGAAGCTTTTTTTGGCTCTGAGTGTTAGTTTCGTTTTCAGTTAGAGAGCTGCATTCAAACCAAGGAGGTGTATTTCAGTCTCTCTCTGCATGCTAAAAATGTCTCCTGATCACTTCAAAGTAATACCTGTTTCTGTAAGGAATGCAAACCTACTGTCTTTGTTAAAAGGGTCTTTGACTTATGGATGTTGTTAGGAATGTTACTCAGGGTTACCTATAGAGTACTGTATCTTTGGGGCGTGGGGTATTAGTGTTGGTAGTTGATAAGGTGTTTGCTGTGTGTTTATAAAATGTTAACTGGATTCATAGAATAAACATTGTTTTTGTTTAAAAATACTTTAGATCTCTGTTGCATCACACCTTTAAAGTGGACCTTTGTGCTCCCCATAACCAAAATCTATTAAAAGTTGTGGGTCAGTTGACCTCCATGATATACTTTGGTGTTCTCTAAACCCTGGACCATAATAATGTTTACACAGGATAAAATTGACACATCTGCTAAGTAATGGATATGAAAAATAGAACTGCCCACATTAGAGGCTCAATATTTCATCAGCTCTCACTGTAGTCGTACCTCTGGTATTTGAATAATGTTGTATGTTCTTTGTTTTGATATTTGTGTTTGGTTTACAAATGCAGACAGAGCAATGTTCAAATAAGTTAAATGAGAAAGTTAATTAACTAACTAAATGCCCAGAGTAGGTCTTTAGCACCAAACACATTAGTGAGCAAAGCAGAAATGCTTGCCCACAGAATAAAACTAGTCCCATCCAGATAACCAATTTCATTTCATTGTCGGAATGTACAAACATATGGATATTTTTGATCCAGTCACTAAACACAGGTATTTTTTTGTTCAATGAACCAGAGCAAAGAAATAAGCAAAGACAGTTGCAGAATTTGTGTGCTCCTTTTTGTACAGGCGAGAGTTTATACTGGAAATGCCAAATGTAAGTTTGAGTACAATCTCTGGAATTCAGCTTAGCAACAGTCCATTGACAGCATGTGGTCTCTCTATTGGTCAGTGGGACTGGGGAAACAAGCTGAAGTGAGCATCCTCTGTGGAAATATTTAGCATCTTTCACTCATGCCATGAGATTGTGAATATGAAATCTGGAATAATAGTTTCAGATGTGGAGAGCAGAAAGATGTCGGTTTTTCCACAATCTATTCTGACATTTCCAAAATTATGTAGCAGACACATCACTTTGGAAATAGAGAGATGGCAAGTTTAAAAGCAACTCATTTTCCAAACATGTATGTAACTTGATAAAAGAACATCCACCTTGTTTCAAACAATGTGATGGAGAGGACTGGAGCTTCGCATCAATAATGTGAGTCAGATTTTGCAGCTAATTATGCTACATACTAGGCAGGACTAGTCAGGTTAATGGTGTGTTGAGCGATTATATCAGAGGTTCAATATCTGATACACTTACCTGGTGATAATACTTCTCCGTTGACTGTGCAGGAGCAACTTGTTGTTTCTGTCGTGCTGGGAGTTACTGTTACTGTTGTTGTTGGTTCGAGTGTAGTGCTGGGTGCTGTGGTGGTGTGACATTTTCCGGTGTACTTCAAAATTTCACAGCTCTTAGTACATAGAGTGAAATTACAGACGCCTGATTTACTTGAAGTTACGATAGCCTGTCCTGCAAGACAAAAGGCATGAAAATATTTTAGGCATCTCATGGCAATAATCTACTATAGTTAATTATAAATAAATTTAGAGGTGACAGCATCTCATATTTCGAGACTGAGGCGCTAAAAATAAGTTTATATGTTTACACGGGATAAAATCCTCACATCTGGTTAAGTAATGGATATGAAAAATAGAACTGCCCATATTAGAAGCTCAATATTACATCAGCCTTACTTGTAGTCGTATCCCTGGTATTTGAATAATGTTGTAAGTTCTTCGTTTTGATATTTGTGTTTTGTTTACAAATGCAGACAGAGCAATGTTCAAACAAGTTAAATGAGCAAGTGAAAGATCTAAATGAATGCTCAAAAGATTTCAGCCACCTCTAGGACAATTCTTTGGACAGCTATTATATTTATCTACCGATAAATAAACCAGTGACAGCATCTCATATTATGTGAGTTATGTGCTGAGAACAAGGCTGACATGAAAAATGAAAGAAAATTACACTTCATGTTAACAATCATGGATACGGAAAATAGAACTGCCAATATTAGAGACTGAATATTCCATTTGGTCTCATCACATTCATATATCTTCTAGTTCAATAAGCCTTTCCTTAGATTGCCACCTTGCCGCGGTGGAGAGGCTTGAATGGTCTGTTGATCCCGAGAGCTATAGCATCGGGAGTGTTAAGGCTCCTAACAGGGTCACGCATGATGGTAACGTCAGAGGGTAGGAACCAGACAAAGGGCAATCCAAAACAAGTCCTCAATGGCTGATCAGGCAGAAGATAGCCATATATCAACAGCTGCGATGGCCGATGAAGTGTCCAGTCGTCGAGGCTCTCTTGCCACTGGAACTGGACCTACCCCCTGTCACGGACCGCATGTCTGCTGTTGTGCAATGTCATACTCACGTTAAAAAATGTCTGCACCAGGCATCTACCTAGAGGAAACCAGCACCCCCCCTCACAGGCAAGTCCCCCGGCCATCAGCAAGAGGTGATGGGAACAGGACCGTGAGATCTGGAAGTCCCTAGCTTCGAACCGGCACATAGGCGGTGCAATTTAATTGTGTCGTCTCGCTCTTGGAATAGGAGAAAGAGATTATTTTGGCAGTTTTTGTCACGACTGAGCAGCCCTCTTCAGGATCCACTATGCTCACCCCACATGGGGAAAGGACTAGAAAAGCCCGAAAAATAGTCTGTTCCATCCCTAACCTGGCTGGGAAACCGGATCCAGCAGGCTCATTTACCTACGGTCAGAAAATCAAAGTTAAACTGAATTTAGGAACCTGGAATCAAAGAACCCTCACGGATAATGAGCAAAAGTATTGACCGAAATGGAGAACTGCCCTTGTTGCGCATGAACTCAGGCACTTCGACATTGATGTTGCTGCCCTGCTAGAAACCTAAAGAGCAGGCAAAGGGCAGCTGACGGAAGATGGCGGTGGTTACACTTTCTTCTGGAGGGGAAAACCCAATGATCAACACAGGACGCGTGAAATTGATTTCGCTATCAAGAACAAACTCGGAGCTCCCTGTAGGCATCAACAAGTACCTCATCACCCTCTGTCTACAACTTCCAAGAACCACCAGGCATCGGTTGTGAGTGCCAATGCTCCAACCCTTGATGTCAATGATGAGTCCAATAAATGTTTCTACTCCACACCGGACATCAAACGCTCCAACATTCCTGAGGATGATAAGGTTATCCTCCTTGGGGAGTTCAACGCCAGGGTTGGAAAGAACTCCCAACTCTGAAAAGAAACCATCAGAAAAGAAGGAATTGGGAATTGCAACTCCAACAGGGTTCTCTTGCTCAGCAAATGCACGAAACACCAGCAAGTCTTCACGACCGCACTGTTCCGCCAAAAAAAACAAGTTCATGACTTCCTGGAGATATCTACGATCAAAGCACTCACAGATGATCGACTTCATCATCATCCGATGCCTTCATCACCAAAGTAATGACCAGTGCAAATTACTTTTGGACAGACTACCCTCTCATCCGTTCCTCTATGTCCTTCAAACTCCACCAGAAGCATCAGAAGATGAAGAAACAGCTCAGGAAAAAGATCAATGATGAGCGGTTTCAAGAGCCGAGCAGACGGGCGAACTTCCAACAATGTTGTCTCCAAAATCTCCAAAACGTCCATTGTAATGGAATGGAGGGAAACTGGAAAGAGCTGAAGACAGCCATCCTCTCAATCTGTGAAGAAACCATCGGCTACAAGACCAGGAAACACTAAGATTGGTTTGACAAGAATGACCATACCATCCAAAAACTCATCGACAACAAGAGGAAAGCTGTCCACACTTGACAAAACAATATAACCAGCATGGTAAAGAGGAGAGCTCATCAATTAGCCAAGGCATTGATACAAAGAAGAACAAGCGAAATCAAGAACCAATGGTGGACTGAGAAAGCTAAGGAGCTGCAACAGGCAATTTAACCAGTTGATTGGTCGATGTGTGGCATTCTCTTCCATCTCATCTAAAAGCCCGGGCTGGATTCTCCGTCAAGTGATGCTGGAATCGAGAACACGATCGGAAGGAGAATTGCGGATCAGCCGCAAACCTAGGCCAGCGCCGGGCTGATGGAATGCCATGCTCTGGTGCCTTGACAGCAGCGTGAATGTGTTCTACGCAAGTGTGGGCGTGCAAATTTTACAGTAAACGCCATTGGCATATCATTAACTGGCCTGGTCTGGCAATTTCCGGGCCCCCCACAGAGTGCTCCGGGTCCAGCAGGAGGAATTACTGACAGCAAGGTTCACTTATGGTATTTAAAATCAGGAAACAGGCACTGTGAGGGCAGCACGGTGGGGCAGTGGGTTAGCCCTGCTGCCTCAAGGCGTTGAGGTCCCAGGTTCGATTCTGGCTCTGGGTCACTATCCGTGTGGAATTTGCACATTCTCCCTGTGTTTGAGTGGGTTTTGCCCCCACAACCCAAAGGTGTTCAGGCTAGGTGGATTGGCCACACTAAACTGGCCCTTAATTGGAAAAAATGAATTGGGTACTCTAAATTTATTTTAAAAAAGGAACCAGGCACTGTGGCTTGTGAGGGAGAGAGAGGGGGTACAAAAAGTGTCTAACATCTCTATAGTGTGCTGACAGTTGTGCTGCTGACCAGTGGTCTTCTGCCAGGGCTGGGGTGTGTAGTGGGGGCGGCTAGGAGGTGGGCCATGGGGCCATGGGGTGGATTGGCACGGATCAGCATTGCTGCAGCCTGCAAGGCAGCCATGTGGCTGCACATGCCGCTGACTGCCCACTGTGAACTTAGTGCCACGGATCCTCTGGGTACCTTCCCAGGCCACCCCTCAAGATACCCTCTGGCCCCAGCCGGCCCATCAATGGGATGGGTGTGCTCTGGCGCAACCAGTGACAGCTTCTTGGCTGGGTGAGGGTGTGTGGGTTGTGGAGTACCTATATACAGGTCCTGCTTGTCAGGCTCTCGAGTGCCATCCCTGACCCTGGCAAATCACACACCAGCGTTTGTTCGAATTGCACTAGTTCCACGTGGTGGCTGTGCTAGCCCATTAGGAGATCCTAAATTGCATGCTTTCGGGGCTGTAGAACTCACACAATTCAGTCCTGGCATCAGCACGTAGTATCTGAAACAGAGAATTCTGGTCATCATATATCAATGAGGGATGACCTGAACGTTGTCATAGTTTGACAGCTGGCCAATTGCATGCTGTTTTCATGTCTTTGATCACTTCAGAAGCCTTTAAGAGTCACCCCACTTCAGAAGAGTGGAATCATGTGCAGACTAGACTAGCTTGAGCTGGCAGATCCTCTGCTCTGTGACTATTGAGATTTTCACAAACATTTGACAATCAACAGAAAAACACAACCAACATTCAGGTGGCACCATGTCAAGACATATCCTGAGGCACTTCACTGAAACACAATGACTATATTTGACACCAACTCATGAAACGTGACTAAAAACTTAGTCAAAGAAATGGCTTGGAAGAGGGTGTTAAAGGAAAGCAGAGAGCTGGACACGTTTAAGCATAATAATTCCAGAGTAGATTCAGGCAGATGAAGGGAGTTCGGAATGCCCAGAGGTGAAAGAATGTATTGAGGGTTGCAGAGCTGGAAAAAATTAGGTAGGGAGGGATGACATGATAAAATTATTTGAACAGTAGAAAGAGAATTTTAAACCTGACACATTTAGACACTGGGGACCTGTATAAGGTTGGGGACACAATGGTGGTGGGAGCAGGGCAACCTCAGGTTTCTCAACCAGTACCACGAGTACCAATAATTTATAATATATAAAAGCAAATTACTGCGGATGCTGGAATCTGAAACAAAAACAGGAAATACTGGACAATTGCAGGGGATCTGACAGTATCTGTGGAGAGAAAAGGGAACTAACGTTTCAGGTCTGGATGACTCTTTGTCAATGCTGGAGAGAACTGGAAATAGAGTCAGATTTATACTGTTGTGGGAGGGCGTGAAGTAGTGGGCTGAATAGGGGGGCAGCAATAGGCGGAGATTGACAAGGATGGTGTGGACAGAATGACAAAATGAACGTAAATGGGCATGGTTAAAGCTAAGATGGATGTTGATAGTGGCACATAAATAGATTAGAATGTGTGAATGGCAGAACAAAGGTAAGCAGTGTGTCAAAGGGCAACCAGGAACAGGGAACCGATAGTCCAAAGTTGGGTGGGGGAGGGGGGAATGGTGAGGGAAAAGCAGGCCACTTGAAGAAAGGAAAATAAATTGATAGAATTAAAAATGGGTGAATGTGGAGGAGAGAATTCGCAGCCTGCAATTATTGAACACAATGTTAAGTCCAGGAGGCTGTAACGTGCCTAATGAGAATATGAGCTGCTGTTCCTCTAGTTTGTGCTGGGCTTCACTGGAACATTGCAGCAGGCCATGGATGGACATGTGAACGTGAGAGCAGGATGGTGAGTTGAAATGGCAGCGACAGGAAGGTCTGGGCCCTGCTTGCTGCCAGACCGGAGGAGTTCTGCAAAGTGGTTACCCAGTCTGTGTTGAGTCTCTCCAGTGTAGAGTAGACCACATTGGGAGCAGCGAATGCAATAGACCAGATTGAAGGAGGTGCACATGAAGCGCTGCCTCACCTGAAAAGAGTGTTTAGGCCCTGGGATGGTGAGCAGGGAGGAGGTCAAGGGGCAGGTGTTACACCTTTTGTGATTATCATGGGAAGAGGGTGAGGTGTTGGGGGTGGTGAAAGCGTGCGGTAGGGTATCCTGGATGGAACAGTCTCTCCAAAATGCTCACGGGGGGTGTGGAAGGCACTGTGAGGGGAAGATGTGTTTGGTGGTGGAATCATAGACGAGTTGGCGGAACTAGCGGAGGATGATTCATTGAAAGTGGAGGCTGGTGGGGTAAAAAGGGAGTAGAAGGGGGATTGTACCCTGGTTTTGGGAGGGAGGGAAGGGGTTAGAGCAGAGGTGCAGGAGTTGGGTCAGACATGATTGAGAGCCCTGTCGACCACATTGGGTAGGAAACCACGAATAATGAAGAATGAAAACATCTCAGCAGCACTGTTTTGGAAAGTGGCATCATCGGAACAGGGACAACGGATGCAAAAGAGTTGGGAGAATGGGATGGAGTCCGAACAGGATGTGGGGTGTGAAGTGCAATACTTGCAGGATGATGGGTGTGAAGCGCTGTACTTACAGGATGTAGGGTGTGAAGAGCTGTACTTAAAAGATGTGCGTTGTGAAGATGTGTACTTAAAGGATTTGGGGTGTGAAGAGCTGTTTTACAGGATGTGGGATGCGAAGAGCTGTGCCTACAGTATGTGGGGTGTGAAAAGCTGTACTTACAGGATGTGGGGTGTGAAGAGCTGTACTTACTGGATCTGGGGGTACTTACTGGATGTGGGGGGCAAAGAGCTGTACTTACAGGATGTAGGGTGTGAAGAGCTGTTTTTACAGAATGTGGGGTGTGAAGAGCTGTACTTTCAGGGTGTGGGGTGTGAAGAGCTGTACTTACAGGATGTGGGGTGTGAAGAGCTGTACTTACTGGATCTGGGGGTACTTACAGGATGTGGGGTGCAAAGAGCTGTACTTACAGGATGTGGGGTGTGAAGAGCTGTACTGACAGGATGTGGGGGGTGAAGAGCTGTACTTACAGGATGTGGGGTGTGAAGAGCTGTACTTTCAGGATGTGGGGGGTGAAGAGCTTTACTTACAGGATGTGGGATGTGAAGAGCTGTTTTTACAGGATGTGGGGTGTGAAGAGCTGTACTTACAGGATGTGGGGTGTGAAGAGCTGTTTTTACAGGATGTGGGGGGTGAAGAGCTGTACTTACAGGATGTGGGGTATGAAGAGCTGTTTTTACAGGATGTGGGGTGTGAAGAGCTGTACTTTCAGGATGTGGGGTGTGAAGAGCTGTTTTTACAGGATGTGGGGTGTGAAGAGCTGTACTTACAGGATGTGGGGTGTGAAGAGCTGTACTTTCAGGATGTGGGGTGTGAAGAGCTGTTTTTACAGCATGTGGGGTGTGAAGAGCTGTACTTTCAGGATGTGGGGCGTGAAGAGCTGTACTTACAGGATGTGGGGCGTGAAGAGCTGTACTTTCAGGATGCGGGCTGTGAAGAGCTGTACTTACAGGATGCGGGCTGTGAAGAGCTGTACTTTCAGGATGTGGGGCGTGAACAGCTGTACTTACAGGATGTGGGGTGTGAAGAGCTGTACTTACAGGATGTGGGGTGTGAAGAGCTGTACTTTCAGGGTGTGGGGTGTGAAGAGCTGTACTTACAGGATGTGGGATGTGAAGAGCTGTACTTTCAGGGTGTGGGGTGTGAAGAGCTGTAGTTACAGGATGTGGGGTGTGAAGAGCTGTTTTTACAGGATGTGGGGTGTGAAGAGCTGTTTTTACAGGATGTGGGATGTGAAGAGCTGTACTTTCAGGGTGTGGGGGGTGAAGAGCTGTACTTACAGGAGGTGGGATGTGAAGAGCTGTACTTACAGGATGTGGGATGTGAAGAGCTGTACTTACAGGATGTGGGATGTGAAGAGCTGTTTTTACAGGATGTGGGATGTGAAGAGCTGTACTTACAGGATGTGGGGTGCAAAGAGCTGTACTTACAGGATGTAGGGTGTGAAGAGCTGTTTTTACAGGATGTGGGGTGTGAAGAGCTGTTTTTACAGGATGTGGGGTCTGAAGAGCTGTACTTACAGGATGTGGGGTCTGAAGAGCTGTACTTACAGGATGTGGGGGGTGAAGAGCTGTACTTACAGGATGTGGGGTGTGAAGAGCTGTACTTACAGGATGTGGGATGTGAAGAGCTGTTTTTACAGGATGTGGGGTGTGAAGAGCTGTTTTTACAGGATGTGGGGTGTGAAGAGCTGTTTTTACTGGATGCGGGGGGTGAAGAGCTGTACTTTCAGAATGTGGGGCGTAAAGAGCTGTACTTACAGGATATGGGATGTGAAGAGCTGTTTTTACAGGATGTGGGGCGTGAAGAGCTGTACTTGCAGGATGTGGGATGTGAAGAGCTGTACTTACAGGATGTGGGGCGTGAAGAGCTGTTTTTACAGGATGTGGGATGTGAAGAGCTGTACTTACAGGATGTGGAATGTGAAGAGCTGTACTTACAGGATATGGGTTGTGAAGAGCCGTACTTACAGGATGTGGGGCGTGAAGAGCTGTACTTTCAGGATGTGGGGCGTGAAGAGCTGTACTTACAGGATGTGGGATGTGAAGAGCTGTACTTACAGGATGTGGGGCGTGAAGAGCCGTACTTACAGGATGTGGGGCGTGAAGAGCTGTTTTTACAGGATGTGGGATGTGAAGAGCTGTACTTTCAGGATGTGGGATGTGAAGAGCTGTTTTTACAGGATGTGGGGCGTGAAGAGCCGTACTTACAGGATGTGGGGCGTGAAGAGCTGTACTTTCAGGATGTGGGGCGTGAAGAGCTGTACTTACAGGATGTGGGATGTGAAGAGCTGTACTTACAGGATGTGGGGCGTGAAGAGCCGTACTTACAGGATGTGGGGCGTGAAGAGCTGTTTTTACAGGATGTGGGATGTGAAGAGCTGTACATTCAGGATGTGGGATGTGAAGAGCTGTTTTTACAGGATGTGGGGTGTGAAGAGCTGTACTTACAGGATGTGGGATGTGAAGAGCTGTACTTTCAGGATGTGGGGTGTGAAGAGCCGTACTTACAGGATGTGGGGGGTGAAGAGCTGTACTTACAGGATGTGGGGTGTGAAGAGCTGTACTTTCAGGATATGGGATGTGAAGAGCTGTTTTTAGAGGATGTGGGGTGTGAAGAGCTGTACTTTCAGGATGTGGGGCATGAGGAGCTGTTTTTACAGGATGTGGGGCATGAAGAGCTGTACTTACAGGATGCGGGCTGTGAAGAGCTGTACTTTCAGGATGTGGGGCGTGAAGAGCTGTACTTACAGGATGTGGGATGTGAATAGCTGTACTTACAGGATGTGGGATGTGAAGAGCTGTACTTACAGGATGTGGGATGTGAAGAGCTATACTTACAGGATGTGGGGTGTGAAGAGCCGTACTTACAGGATGTGGGGTCTGAAGAGCTGTTTTTACAGGATGTGGGGTGTGAAGAGCTGTTTTTACAGGATGTGGGGTGTGAAGAGCTGTTTTTACAGTATGTGGGGTGTGAAGAGCTCTTTTTACAGGATGCGGGCTGTGAAGAGCTGTACTTACAGGATGTGGGATGTGAAGAGCTGTACTTACAGGATGTGGGGTGTGAAGAGCCGTACTTACAGGATGTGGGGTCTGAAGAGCTGTTTTTACAGGATATGGGGTGTGAAGAGCTGTTTTTACTGGATATGGGGGGTGAAGAGCTGTACTTACAGGATGTGTGGTCTGAAGAGCTGTTCTTACAGGATATGGGACGTGAAGAGCCGTACTCACAGGATGTGGGGCGTAAAGAGCTGTACTTACAGGATATGGGATGTGAAGAGCTGTTTTTACAGGATGTGGGGCGTGAAGAGCTGTACTTTCAGGATGTGGGGTCTGAAGAGCTGTTTTTACAGGATGTGGGATGTGAAGAGCTGTACTTACAGGATGTGGGGTCTGAAGAGCCGTACTTACAGGATGTGGGGTCTGAAGAGCTGTTTTTACAGGATGTGGGGGGGGGGGGGTGAAGAGCTGTACTTACAGGATGTGGGGTGTGAAGAGCTGTACTTTCAGGATGTGGGATGTGAAGACCCGTACTTACAGGATGTGGGGTCTGAAGAGCTGTTTTTACAGGATGTGGGATGTGAAGAGCTGTACTTACAGGATGTGTGGTCTGAAGAGCTGTCCTTATAGGATATGGGATGTGAAGAGCCGCACTTACAGGATGTGGGGTGTGAAGAGCTGTACTTACAGGATGCGGGCTGTGAAGAGCTGTACTTACAGGATGTGGGGTCTGAAGAGCTGTCCTTACTGGATGTGGGATGTGAAGAGCTGTACTTACTGGATGTGGGGTGTGAAGAGCTGTTTTTACAGGATGTGGGATGTGAAGAGCTGTACTTACAGGATGTGGGATGTGAAGAGCTGTTTTTACAGGATATGGGATGTGAAGAGCTGTACTTACAGGATGTGGGATGTGATGAGCTGTACTTGCAGGATGTGGGATGTGAAGAGCTGTACTTACAGGATGTGGGGCGTGAAGAGCTGTTTTTACAGGATGTGGGATGTGAAGAGCTGTACTTACAGGATGTGGAATGTGAAGAGCTGTACTTACAGGATATGGGTTGTGAAGAGCCGTACTTACAGGATGTGGGGCGTGAAGAGCTGTACTTTCAGGATGTGGGGCGTGAAGAGCTGTACTTACAGGATGTGGGATGTGAAGAGCTGTACTTACAGGATGTGGGGCGTGAAGAGCCGTACTTACAGGATGTGGGGCGTGAAGAGCTGTTTTTACAGGATGTGGGATGTGAAGAGCTGTACTTTCAGGATGTGGGATGTGAAGAGCTGTTTTTACAGGATGTGGGGCGTGAAGAGCCGTACTTACAGGATGTGGGGCGTGAAGAGCTGTACTTTCAGGATGTGGGGCGTGAAGAGCTGTACTTACAGGATGTGGGATGTGAAGAGCTGTACTTACAGGATGTGGGGCGTGAAGAGCCGTACTTACAGGATGTGGGGCGTGAAGAGCTGTTTTTACAGGATGTGGGATGTGAAGAGCTGTACATTCAGGATGTGGGATGTGAAGAGCTGTTTTTACAGGATGTGGGGTGTGAAGAGCTGTACTTACAGGATGTGGGGGGTGAAGAGCTGTACTTACAGGATGTGGGGTGTGAAGAGCTGTACTTTCAGGATATGGGATGTGAAGAGCTGTTTTTACAGGATGTGGGGTGTGAAGAGCTGTACTTTCAGGATGTGGGGCATGAGGAGCTGTTTTTACAGGATGTGGGGCATGAAGAGCTGTACTTACAGGATGCGGGCTGTGAAGAGCTGTACTTTCTGGATGTGGGGCGTGAAGAGCTGTACTTACAGGATGTGGGATGTGAAGAGCTGTACTTACAGGATGTGGGATGTGAAGAGCTGTTTTTACAGGATGTGGGGTGTGAAGAGCCGTACTTACAGGATGTGGGGCATGAAGAGCTGTACTTTCAGGATGTGGGGTGTGAAGAGCTGTACTTTCAGGATGTTGGGGGTGAAGAGCTGTACTTACAGGATGTGGGGTGTGAAGAGCTGTACTTACAGGATGTGGGGGGTGAAGAGCTGTACTTACAGGATGTGGGATGTGAAGACCCGTACTTACAGGATGTGGGGTCTGAAGAGCTGTTTTTACAGGATGTGGGATGTGAAGAGCTGTACTTACAGGATGTGTGGTCTGAAGAGCTGTCCTTACAGGATATGGAATGTGAAGAGCCGCACTTACAGGATGTGGGGTGTGAAGAGCTGTACTTACAGGATGCGGGCTGTGAAGAGCTGTACTTACAGGATGTGGGGTCTGAAGAGCTGTCCTTACTGGATGTGGGATGTGAAGAGCTGTACTTACTGGATGTGGGGTGTGAAGAGCTGTTTTTACAGGATGTGGGATGTGAAGAGCTGTACTTACAGGATGTGGGATGTGAAGAGCTGTACTTTCAGGATATGGGATGTGAAGATCTGTACTTACAGGATGTGGGGTGTGAAGAGCTGTTTTTACAGGATGCGGGGTGTGAAGAGCTGTTTTTACAGGATGTGGGGCGTGAAGAGCTGTTTTTACAGGATGTGGGGTGTGAAGAGCTGTACTTTCAGGATGTTGGATGTCAAGAGCTGTACTTTCAGGATGTGGGATGTGAAGAGCTGTACTTACAGGATGTGGGGTGTGAAGAGCTGTACTTACAGGATGTGGGGTGTGAAGAGCTGTACTTTCAGGATGTTGGGGGTGAAGAGCTGTACTTACAGGATGTGGGGTGTGAAGAGCTGTACTTACAGGATGTGGGGGTGAAGAGCTGTACTTACAGGATGTGGGGTGTGAAGAGCTGTACTTTCAGGATGTGGGGGGTGAAGAGCTGTACTTACAGGATGTGGGGTGTGAAGAGCTGTACTTTCAGGATGTGGGGGGTGAAGAGCTGTACTTACAGGATGTGGGGTGTGAAGAGCTGTACTTACAGGATGTGGGGTGTGAAGAGCTGTACTTTCAGGATGTTGGGGGTGAAGAGCTGTACTTACAGGATGTGGGGTGTGAAGAGCTGTACTTTCAGGATGTGGGGGGTGAAGAGCTGTACTTCCAGGATGTGGGGTGTGAAGAGCTGTACTTTCAGGATGTGGGGGGTGAAGAGCTGTACTTACAGGATGTGGGGTGTGAAGAGCTGTACTTTCAGGATGTGGGGGGTGAAGAGCTGTACTTACAGGATGTGGGGTCTGAAGAGCTGTACTTACAGGATGTGGGGTGTGTAGAGCTGTAGTTTCAGGATGTGGGGTGTGAAGAGCTTTATATTATATAATGGAAGTTATAATATATGACAGACACAAAGTATCAGAAATATACATTAAGAGCTCACTACCATAGCTCATTGGCAAGAGTTTCCGTGGGCAATTCCAATAGAGATTAAGTAAAAAGAGAGCAGACCTCCACAAAGAAAACATACTGAGCGAGATTCTGATATTTGATCACAGAAATATACTTGTATACAGAAGTCAAATATAGTTCCAGATAGAGAATGCATATGTTTCAGTACTTGGCTAGAGCAGAATGTGGAAAAAAGCTTCAATGGTTATCATAGCAAAGGACTACTGTACAAAAGAGCACAGTACGAAGTCTTACAACACCAGGTTAAAGTCCAACAGGTTTGTTTCGATGTCACTAGCTTTCGCGCAACAATCACCAGGCAGGAATGTTCCCTTCCAGTCGGGGAACATTTCAGCAGTCAAGGGCATTCAGCCTCTGATCTCCGGGTAAGCGTTCTCCAAGGCGGCCTTCAGGACCCGCGACAACGCAGAATCGCTGAGCAGAAACTTATAGCCAAGTTCCGCACACATGAGTGCGGCCTCAACCGGGACCTGGGATTCATGTCACATTACATTCATCCCCCACCATCTGGCCTGCGAAATCCTACCAACTGTCCTGGCTTGGTACAATTCACACCTCTTAAACCTGGGGTTACCCCATCTCTGGATCTGTAAAGATTTAATCACCTGCTAATGCTCGCATTCCTAGCATTGTTTGGCATCTTTGAATTTGTCTATATATGTGTTTCTGGAACAGACCTCTTCATTCACCTGAGGAAGGAGCAGCGCTCCGAAAGCTAGTGACATCGAAACAAACCTGTTGGACTTTAACCTGGTGTTGTAAGACTTCGTACTGTGCTCACCCCAGTCCAACGCCGGCATCTCCACATCATGTACAAAAGAGAGAGAAGAAAGAAAACACAATAAACGGCTTTAGTCTTTTGGAATAGGCAGGAAGTAATTTTCTAAATAGCATGATTAATATAGCATATTTTAAGAATGAACACACTTACCAGGTGACAGCATTTTCCCATTTACACTGCAGGAGCAAATTGTTGAAGGTAAAGAGGTAGCCGATGTTGTTTCACTTTGTCCTGATGTAGTTTCAGTGGTGAGTGTGCTCAGTGTCGTGACGATTGGTGTTATTGTCGTGGGAAGCTTCAATGGGGCTGTCACAGGAGGGGTTGCAGTCGTAAAGTGAACTATTTTAGTCAAAATAGTCGATGTAGGGGTGATAGTGGTTGATGCTGAAGAAGAAGTTGATGTTGCGGCAGTTGTTGGGGAGATCTTAGTTGTTGCTGAGGAGGGATTTGGTATTGCTGATGTTGTGAGAGTGAATGTTGTTGGTGAGGATGTTGTTATTGTAGAGGTGACTGGTGCCCTTGTTGGTGAGGAAGTAGTTGATGCTGATGTTGTTGTAGGGATGACTGTTGATGTTGTTGGTGAGGAAGTAGTCGATGTTGATATTGTTGTAGGGATGGCTGTTGTTGGTGAGGAAGTAGTCGATGCTGATGTTGTTGTAGGGTTGACTGCTGTTGATGTTTTTGGTGAGGAAGTTGTCGATGCTGATGTTGTTGTAGGGATGACTGTTGTTGATGTTGTTGGTGAGGAAGTAGTCGATGTTGATATTGTTGTAGGGATGACTGTTGTTGGTGAGGAAGTAGTCGATGCTGATGTTGTTGTAGGGATGACTGTTGTTGCTGTTGTTGGTGAGGAAGTAGTCGATGCTGATGTTGTTGTAGGGATGACTGTTGTTGCTGTTGTTGGTGAGGAAGTAGTCGATGCTGATGTTGTTGGTGGGATGACTGTTGTTGATATTGTTGGTGAGGAAGTAGTCGATGCTGATGTTGCTGTCGGGATTACTGTTGTTGATGTTGTTGGTGAGGAAGTAGTCGATGCTGATGTTGTTGTAGGGATGATTGTTGTTGATGGTATTGGTGAGGAAGTTGTCGATGCTGATGTTGTTGTCGGGATTACTGTTGTTGATGTTGTTGGTGAGGAAGTAGTCGATGCTGATGTTGTTGTAGGGATGATTGTTGTTGATGGTATTGGTGAGGAAGTTGTCGATGCTGATGTTGTTGTCGGGATGACTGTTGTTGATGTTGTTGGTGAGGAAGTAGTCGATGTTGATATTGTTGTAGGGATGACTGTTGTTGGTGAGGAAGTAGTCGATGCTGATGTTGTTGTAGGGATGACTGTTGTTGCTGTTGTTGGTGAGGAAGTAGTCGATGCTGATGTTGTTGGTGGGATGACTGTTGTTGATATTGTTGGTGAGGAAGTAGTCGATGCTGACGATGTCGGGATGACTGTTGTTGCTGTTGTTGGTGAGGAAGTAGTCGATGCTGATGTTGCTGTCGGGATTACTGTTGTTGCCGTTGTTGGTGAGGAAGTAGTCGATGCTGATGTTGTTGGTGGGATGACTGTTGTTGCTGGTGTTGGTGAGGAAGTAGTCGATGCTGACGATGTCGGGATGTCTGTTGTTGATGGTATTGGTGAAGAAGTAGTCGATGCTGATGTTGTAGGGATGACTGTTGTTGCTGGTGTTGGTGAGGAAGTAGTCGATGCTGACGATGTCGGGATGACTGTTGTTGATGGTATTGGTGAAGAAGTAGTCGATGCTGATGTTGTTGTCGGGATTACTGTTGTTGCCGTTGTTGGTGAGGAAGTAGTCGATGCTGATGTTGTTGTAGGGATGACTGTTGTTGTTGAGGAAGTAGTCAATGCTGATGTTGTTGTAAGGATGACTGTTGTTGCTGGTGTTGGTGAGGAAGTAGTCGATGCTGACGATGTTGGGATGACTGTTGTTGATGGTGTTGGTGAAGAAGTAGTCGATGTTGATGTTGTCGAGATGACTGTTGTTGCTGTTGTTGGTGAGGAAGTTGTTGATACTGATGTTGTTTCAGGGATGGCTGTTGTTGATATTGGTGAGGAAGTAGTCGATGCTGATGTTGTTGTAGGGACGACTGTTGTTGGTGAGGAAGTAGTCGATGCTGATGTTGTTGTCGGAATGACTGTTGTTGGTGAGGAAGTAGTCGATGCTGTTGTTGTTGTAGGGACGACTGTTGTTGGTGAGGAAGTAGTCGATGCTGATGTTGTTGTAGGGACGACTGTTGTTGGTGAGGAAGTAGTCGATGCTGTTGTTGTTGTAGGGACGACTGTTGTTGGTGAGGAAGTAGTCGATGCTGTTGTTGTTGTAGGGACGACTGTTGTTGGTGAGGAAGTAGTCGATGCTGATGTTGTTGTAGGGACGACTGTTGTTGGTGAGGAAGTAGTCGATGCTGTTGTTGTTGTAGGGATGACTGTTGTTGGTGAGGAAGTAGTCGATGCTGTTGTTGTTGTAGGGACGACTGTTGTTGGTGAGGAAGTAGTCGATGCTGTTGTTGTTGTAGGGACGACTGTTGTTGGTGAGGAAGTAGTCGATGCTGATGTTGTTGTAGGGACGACTGTTGTTGGTGAGGAAGTAGTCGATGCTGTTGTTGTTGTAGGGATGACTGTTGTTGGTGAGGAAGTAGTCGATGCTGTTGTTGTTGTACGGATGACTGTTGTTGGTGAGGAAGTAGTCGATGCTGTTGTTGTTGTACGGATGACTGTTGTTGGTGAGGAAGTAGTCGATGCTTTTGTTGTTGTATGGATGACTGTTGTTGGTGAGGAAGTAATCAATGCTATTGTTGTTGTAGGGATGACTTTTGTTGTTGAGGAAGTCGTCGATACTGATGTTGTTGTAGGAATGGCTTTTGTTTCTGTTGTTGGTGATGAAGAAGTCGTCGATACTGATGTTGTTGTAGTGATGACTGTTGTTTCTGTTGTTGGTGATGAAGAAGTCGTCGATACTGATGTTGTTGTAGGGATGACTGTTGTTGCTGTTGTTGGTGAGGAAGTAGTCGATGCTGATGTTGTTGTAGGGATGACTGTTGTTGGTGAGGAAGTAGTCGATGCCGATGTTGTTGTTGGGATGACTGTTGTTGATGTTGATGAGGAAGTAGTCGATGCTGATGTTGTAGTAGGGATGATTGTTGTCGGTGAGGAAGTAGTTGATGTTGATGTATTTGGAGGGATGACTGTTGTTGATGTTGTTGGTGAGGAAGTAGTCAATGCTGATGTTGTTGTAGGGATGACTGTTGTTGCTGTTATTGGTGAGGAAGTAGTCGATGTTGATGTTGTTGGAGGGATGACCGTTGTTGATGTTGTTGGTGAGGAAGTAGTCGATGCTGATGTTGTTGTCTGAATGACTGTTGTTGATGTTGTTGGTGAGGAAGTAGTTGATGTTGTTGGAGGGATGACTGTATTTGATGTTGTTGGTGATGTAGTAGTTGATGTTGGTGTTGTTGTGGGCATGACTGTTGTTGATGTTTTTGGTGAGGAAGGAGCCAATGTGGATGTTGATGTAGGGATGACTGTTGTTGATGGTGTTGGTGAGGATGTAGTTGATGTTGCTGCTGTTGTCGGAAAGACTGTTGTTGATGGTGAAGTAGTGGTCAATGTGGATTGACTTTGTTCTGATGTAGTTTCTATGGTTTGAGCTGGTGTTGTACTCAATGATGTAGTTGGAGTAGTTGCTGTCTTGCTTGTTAGTGTTTTTTCAGTAGTGACATGCGCTGTCTTTGTTGATGTAGATATTATGGGAATTGTTGTTGAAGTAGTGGTCAGTGTTGTTTCATTTGGTTCTGATGTACTTTTTGTTGTGCTAGTTGTTTTGGGTGGAGATGTTGTTTCAAAGGCCAGTGTTGTACTGGGAATTGCAGAGGTCCTAGGAGTACACGGGTAGACTTTTCTTATTATTGTTCCATTCACACCGCATACTGCCTCGATGCATCCCCCAATGCCGTCTGTTGTATGGTAGATAATATCACCTTCATGGAAGGTTTTTCCATCATAAATGCAGGTGCACGCTGACAAGAAAAAAAAAGACATAGAGTCATAATTTAAAAATACTAAATAGCGTCTTGAGAATGATGCACCATTCTATGAGATCATGGCTGATTTGTGGCCAAATTCATATACCTACTTTTGTTCCAGATCCCTTATTACCTTCTGTTATCGTAAATTTATCAATGTCAGGTTTAAAATTTACAATTTACCCAGCATCAACAGCTGTTTATAGAAGCGATTTCCAAAATTCTACTAGCATTCTTTGGCTGTACAAAACTTTCCTAAATTCCATCTAGGATGCCGTAAATCTAGTTTTCTGGTTAAGTAATCTAGCCTGGATTCCCAAATCTGTGGAAAGACCTTTTCTTTATCTGCCATGTTGCTTCCCTATAAAATCTTGAAAGCATTGATTGTCAAATGAAAAGGAATCAACAACATTCTATGAAATAGCTTATTCTTAAAATAATAAAATATCTGAGAAGAGTATATTATGCAGAAGAACCTACCTGATTTGTCATAGGTGCACTCAACTTCACTGTTTTTGCACTTGCTAAAATAATAAATACAAAATGTTGGTTACTTATTTTCAATTTCTTGGAGTACTTTAGTTTAATAAAATACATCAAGTTACTTGGCTTTAGTTTTCGTCATAGTTTTAAATTGTGATTTTATATACATATATATATAGAAAGCATGGAATGAGACCACATTTGAAGGAGATCGTTGGTTGACCTTGAACTGATAATCTTATAGTTGTTAACTAGAGCACTGACCAACTCAACCAATTAGTGGGTGAAATTCTGTGCTTGGGAGACGCAGGGTGAATTTTCCGCCAGTGGGATTCTTTGTTTTGCCGACAACACACCCCTGCACGCAGGTTTCCTGGCGGCATGTGAGTGCTCACAATGGGAAATCCCATTGGCCAATGGTGGGAAAATCCTGCTGCCAGCGACGGCACGCCGCCGAGAAAGACACGGCCGGGGAGGCGGACAATTCGCCCCTAAGTATTGGCGCCGGGACTGAATTGCTGTGTGGTTCACGTTCCCGTTCGGGACACTATTTGTGGAGCAAATCGGGACATGTTAATGGACCAGCACTCTGCCCAATATGAATCCAGAGGAATTCTCATTCCCACTGGTATCGGATTTGCCAGGGCCAGACTTGGTGCTGGAGCGCTTAACAAGCTGAAGCTGCTATAAGCACTCCATTCCCGATACACTCTCACTCCAGTCCAAGAATATGGCTCAGCGAAGCCCAGCACCATGCTTCACCGAGTCAGAAAACAACAAAGAACAAAGAAAGTACAGCACAGGAACAGGCCGTTCGGCCCTCCAAGCCTGTGCCGACCATGCTGCCCGTCTAAGCTAAAATCTTCTGCACTTCCAGGGTCCGTATCCCTCTATTCCCATCCTATTCATGTATTTGTCAAGATGCCCCTTAAATGTCACTATCGTCACTGCTTCCACCACCTCCTCCGGCAGCGAGTTCCAGGCACCCACTACCCTCTGTGTAAAAAAACTTGCCTCGTACATCTCCTCTAAACCTTGCCCCTCGCACCGTAAACCTATGCCCCCTTGTAATTGACTCCTCTACCCTGGGAAAAAAGCCCCTGACTATCCACTCTGTCGATGCCCCTCAGAATTTTGTAGACCTCTATCAGGTCGCCCCTCAACCTCCGTCGTTCAAGAGAGAACAAACTAAGTTTATTCAACGTCTCCTCGTAGCTAATGCCCCATACTCCTCAAACTCAATGCCCCGGCCAATGAAGGCAAGCATGCCGTATGCCTTCTTGACTACCTTCTCCATTTGTGTTGCCCTTTTCAGTGACCTGTGGACCTGTACACCTAGATCTCTCTGACTGTCAGTACTCTTGAGGGTTCTACCATTCATTGTATATTCTCTAGCTGCATTTGACCTTCCAAAATGCATTACCTCACATTTGTCTGGATTAAACTCCATCTGCCATCTCTCCGCCCAAGTCTCCAAATGATCTAAATCCTGCTGTATCCTCTGACAGTCCTCATTGCTATCCGCAATTCTACCAACCTTGTGTCGTCTGCAAACTTACTAATCAGACCAGTTACATTTTCCTCCAAATCACTTATATATACTACGAACAGCAAAGGTCCCAGCACTGATCCCTGTGGAACACCACTAGTCACAGCCCTCCAATCAGAAAAGCACCCTTCCATTGCTACTCTCTGCCTTCTATGACCTAGCCAGTTCTGTATCCATCTTGCCAGCTCACCCCTGATCCCGTGTAACTTCACCTTTTGTACCAGTCTGCCATAAGGGACCTTGTCAAAGGACTTACTGAAGTCCATATAGACAAAACAACTGCCCACACCTCCGTCACATCCCATCCTGCACCAAACCTCAACACCTGCACCTGCACCAAACCTCAGTCACCAGCTGCAGACCCTGCATGTAATTCACCTCCATGCATCACACCATGTACTTTATGTTCCACTAAGAAAAGGCAGCCCAGAGTAGGAGAAGACCTCAATTGGCGTCCCAGACCAGATCTCTCACTATCACAAGCAGAGGGTGATGGGATTTCCCAGGGAAGTGCAGGAGATGGCTGGCGTCTGTAGTGGAAGCCTTGGGTCAAAAGGTCATAGGCATGGGTCAAGACGTCCAAGGCATGGGGCACACTGTGCGGTCGTGGTTGAGGCTCAGGACAGGGGAGCCCAGTCACAGACAGTCATGTACCGGGCCCACATGGACAATGCTGCAGCATTCCAGAGTTTGGCCAATTTACAAAGGGTCATGTCTGAGGGAGTTGAGAGCATTGGCCAGGTACTGACTGACCTGGGTTAGTCACAGAGGGACATGGCCGAGGCAGTTAGGAACATGACTCACTCACTGTGGGACGTGGCCAGTCTCAGTGCTGGTTGAGGGCATCGAGACCCGTATTAAGACAAGGGTGGGCCTCCAAGCCTGGCAGCGCAAGGTGGCGGTGGAGCTTCCGGAGCTCACTCCAGCCTCACCTTTATCCTGGGGACCTTCAAACATGCTGAGGGAGGAGAAAGTGATGGGCCCATGGTGGCCCCCCTCAGCGCTTCTGAATCTCCCCCACCTGACATTGGCATGTCTGATGGGCAGCGGGCAGAACAGGGTGGCACCTCATCACCTGTGACACCCAAAGGTCGGCCGGGTCCATCCAGGTCAGGCCCTCCAGAGGTCAGCAGCCAAAGGTATCTCAGGTCAGAGGCTGAGATACATTTAAATGCATATAAATACCAGTTTTGCATGCCGCTGCCGACGAGGGGTGCAAACCTCATTATTGCCACCAGCAGGGGACCAGACTGTGGCACCCAAATTGGTACGGGCGCGGACCTAGATTTTGGCCAGATGCCCAATTCTCCATCTGATTGTTGTTCACATTTGCGGCTAGATAGATACCCATTGTATGATTTCTACTGTTGTGGTGGGCTTCTTCCAGCTAACCACCTGAGACCCAGGGACAGGTTACAATGGTTTATTCATGATTCAAGCATGGAGCGAACTAGCCCAGATAAATTTCCAGAGGAATATTCTCCTCTTCTATCACACAGCTTTAACACAGTAATCACAGGGAGAGCATTCCAAGATAACTCAATTCCAAATCACAGAAACAGACTGCTTATTCAGTTCATCAGTACATAGAGCATTGTTTTAAAATTCCAATCTTGCCTATGTAGATTTATTATAAAACCTTCTCCCAAAGCCTGTCTGTAAACTTCTAGCTAGGAACTGTCTGTTTTTCTAACAAGCAAACAACCTTGCTGGCAAGTTCTGCTGAAATCAGGACCTTGAGGCCCTAACATCAGTATTTGACTAGCATGTGATTTTACTTCACTGCAGGGGTGTTAGATCTATTACCCCTTTTACAAACCTTTTCATTCAACTTACACTACAAAATTTTGGTTTTGAACACAAGTGGTGATCCAGGTGCTATTTTTGCTCGATCCTGTGCTAATTTGGGAAATCAGCTGCTTGTCAACAAATGTAACACCTGACATAAACCAGCGCGATTGTGCAGCATTTTGTAAGTTTTGTTTTAATTTTGCTTTATAAAATATTTCTTTATCTTGATATAATTAAATGTGGTAACCTGTTTAATACAGCTGAATTATTTTAAGGTCGGCCAATTAAACAAGCTTAAAGAAACTGAGGGAAAAATTATAAAGGGGCAGCCTCTTAAAGGGATACTGGCCGAAATAAAAACAAAGAGCAAATTAAACTTAAAACATCAAACCAAAAGGTGATTATAAGGATCGATAAAGCACCCGAGACCCTGCGATGCCCACAGAGCACAGAGTGCTTCATACAGCTAAAAATATATTTATCACAAAAAAATAATTAATCAAGTGTCCAGTTCACACCTGTGAGTAACTGTTCCTCTAAATGATTTAGAAATGTAATAAAGAACCATTTGTTAATTATACTGGTGCCCAGTAGTAAGTAAATTAAAATGAATCGTTAGAAGCTTTTCAAAAATTTGTAGAATAGAAATCTTGTACAAAAAGGAGCCGAGAGCCTCGTCAAAAGCCCAAAATAGCATAGTTAGATGAAAAGTACAATTTTGATTAAATTGATCTGGGAGGAGGCCACATTTGTGGTTGGGACCAGCTTCCGGCACAATGTTTTCAAAAACTAGCACAGAGGATGGTAGGAAGTTGACTTGTGCTGGATGTAATATTGCCATTGATCTGTTTGCTGGTTTGGTTAATTTGTGGCAAATTGTGCTAAAGAAACGATGCAGCCAAATAGAAATATCTGAGACTTTGCATTGGGCTGTGAGATTGCTGTATGATATATTGTAACTATTAAAACTTTGAATCCATTTTTTTGTTTAGAATGTTGTATATCAGACTCGTTCTGATAATTGATGTGAATATATCTGAGGATTTAGCCACAAGTGTTAGTGTAATCCTTCCATTTTTTGCATAACACAAATCAGAATATAGTACAATTCTCTTGTTGTGGCACGGTTGCGGCGATTTTCCCGCCCGGCGCGGGGCTCAGAGAATCGCCCCCTTACTCTCCATTCAGTGGAAATAGTTTCTCTCTATCTCCATTATCTCTCCCCTTTGAAGTCTTAAAACCTCAATCAAATCATTGCTAAATCTTCAAATTTCTAGAGAATATAACCTAGCTTGTGTAATAGAAATCAGTAATATTCAGTAAGTTATTGTAATACTCTTGCTTACGAAGAAATTCTCAGTTACACCAGTATGGCTATTATATATTTGTGCAATTGCAGTGAGTTTTCTCCACCCAGTCAAATTTCCCACCACTATTGCTTTATCTTCTTTCCCTCTTCCTTCCTCACTTCACACAAGCGGAACTGCCTGATTCTCCAGATTTCTTACACAACAGATGCTGGTCCGAAACAATGAGCAGCGGTAATCAGCTGCAAGACACCCAAGCCCTGATATTTCAGTCCCATTGGCCATGGGCACAAATCCTACAATGGCAGCTAACTCTCACAAGATTCAAAAAATGGGATTTATGCTGGCGAAAACTCAGAACACAATTGCCTGGATTCTCCGTCTCTGCGTCTAAGTGCTGACGCCAACGGAGGATCGGTGGTGTTTCATGATGGAAAAATCAGTGCCATACTCGCATTGATTCCGCTACCAGTGAGAGGCTAGCACTGGCGCTGCATGAAACACCTGCAGAACGCGCAAAATGTGGTGGGAGAATCGCCGGGTCTGTGCTGGACATGCGCAGGGCTGAAAAGCTGCAACCACGCGTACGCCTACAACGTCCACACACGCAACAATTGTGCTCAAAAAGGTGGCAGCAGTTGTGCTGGACTGCGTCCCCATCCACCCCGACCCCACAAATCACCTCCTGGCCAAACACCACTACTCCACCCATCCCTGGCAGAAACCTCACGGCCAGCGGCATGGCTCTCGGCGGAGTATGGCGGTGCTGGACACTGTCCGCACGCCATCTCTCTATCTCTGCAGCCGCCACGCCAGGCTCATGACCGCTGAAACCGCACGTGGCCTATGCTGTCGGGAACTCGGTCCATCAGAGGCGAAGCATCGCAGATGGGCCTGATAGTTATATTCAAACGGAGTTGCGACTGCACGTGGCGCACGTCTTGATGACGCCGATTTGGTGGGGGCAGAGCATTCGCGACCGGCGTCAAGCCGGTGCCTGCCGTGATTTTGGCATTCTGAGCTATTCTCTACCCGATTGCTGTTCCCGATTTTGGTGTCGGGCAACGGAGAGTCCCGCCCAATGTTGCTGAGCCTTCCCCACTGACATAATCAGGTTCACATCCAGCAAGGGCTTGAACCTGGTTGTTACGAATTTGAATTAATTTAAATATGTTGAATGCCATTGCTTCCGGGAACGTTAGATGTTCCACGCGTACCCCCCCCCCCCCCCCCCCCCCCCACCACTGGCAGGAATCACTACTGCATTCCAAAAATGGAAACCAGTCATGATAGCCACGCTGGAGCTCCGAGGCGAGTAAAGCCCCCGGGTGGTGAGGCAAGTGGCTGGGCAGGGCCCATGCTGTGCTTATTCCACTTGATACTGAGTTCTGAAACAGGAATGGTCAACATTGGCCAGCATCGGTTTCTGGTGTGTGGAGCAAAATAAACTCATTCCTCTGCTCCTCAAAAAATGAATAGGACACTATTAATGCAATAATTGTTATCTTAATAATAAATGTAGAAATGTTTATGGTAAAACTTACCATGATTCACAGTTCTGGGTGCTTGGCACATCATGGTCTGGCTCATAATGATTCCCATTGACATAACAGGGGCAGTCATCCAACTTAACACATTCCATTTTATCCTCGTCCAAAATAGGTTCATCATCAGGACAATCTGGATAGCAGCCTATGCAATACAACAATAGTGTTATACTTTGCTCATTCTTTAATAGCAGTCAGTCTACATCAGTGAAATCCTGACAAGTGAACAGTAAAACTCATTTTCTCTCCAACAGATGTATTCACCTATTTAGCAGTAGTTTAGGTTTCAGTGGACACTGTACATTTTACCTGAATAATAGTCGGTGTAAACTTCTTTGTAGATTTGTTATTAGTTAGTGTAACCTGCTGTGTAGATTTGGTTAATAGTCAGTGTAACCTGCTGTGGAGATTTGGTTAATAGTCAGTGTAACCTGCTGTGTAGTTACTGTCATTAGTTAGCGTAACCTGCTGTGTAGTTTCTGTTAAAAGTTGATATATCTGCTGTGCAGTTTCTGTTAATAGTTAGTGTAAACTGCTGTGTAGTTTCTGTTACTAGTCAGTGTAAACTGCTCTGTAGTTTCTGCTAATAGTTGGTATATGTTGTAGACGGAGGCAAAGACTCCATGAGGGGCCAGGCTGACAGGGTACAACTCACTTTATTCCGCACTAGTCACAATAATTACTTCTCTCCACACTCCACTCCCCATAGGGTCTCTTTCCCCTAACTGCTTCCAGGTCAGAGTTTATATTCTGTTGGGAGCTGCTCCAATTTGGTGGAAGCTTTGCCCCCTAGTCACCTGAGTAGCTCATATTCTGAGGTGTAAGAAGGGAACCTTTCTCTGAGCTCCAGCTGCTTCTGGACCTGGTGTGTTATTCTGTATGCTGGTTGCCTTTTCAGACTTTGAAGCCTGGACTACGGCATAGGAGACCGGTGCTACGACCAGCTGGATGGAGAGCAAGAGGAGCCTGTTGCTGCTGCCACGCCTGGGGCTTGTACTTGTTACTGGCTGCCTTTCTGCTTACCAGCTGGGAGTGGAGCACGGGGAAGATTTTGGGTTGGCCCGCTGCCGGGTTGAAGGCGAAGGAGAGCGGACTCGCTTTTGCAGTTTTGGACTGGATGCTTTCCGGAGACCGGATGCCGGAACTGTGAGAGCAGCTGGGCGGTGGCCCAATTGACTACGTGTACTGTTAGCACTGATGTTGGATTTTTTTATTGTTGGGGATTGTATGGTGATTATTTCATTTTTGTTGTGTTTTTTTTGTGCCTAGCAGCTTGGCGCTCACTGGTTGGGGCCCTCCTGCTTCTGTGCATTGGGGGTTGAGGGGTCCCTCCTGGTGCTCGTAAGGTCGTTTGCTGAGGCGTCACACGTGAGGAGCAGGGGCTTGTCCGGGTTGAAGTGGGTAAACAATTCCTCTGACGAGAATGCTGCTTCACCTCGTGAAACACTTTCTGATGTAGGGGACCCCAGTCCTACATCTGTCCCTTCTTCAGTAGTTGGTGGAGCAGACTGAGCAACATGGCCATCCTGGGTATGAACTTCCCGTAATAGTTCGCTATGTTTTTATCTAACCAATCCAGGTGACAGCAATGCTCAAGCCCAATTATCTGGACACAGAAATCTAATACAGTTGTCATTATTTGCTGGATGGTGTCAATATTTAGGCTAATGGATAAACTGTCAATCGATCAGACTGCTCGATATTTCAATTAATTGTTTTGAGGCAGAATGAAAGCACTCGTCTTTTGGATGATCTTCCTCCACCATTAACTATATAACGAATCTAGTTTTCAACCTCATATCTTAAAGTGAATAAGAAAGCTGTTGTGTAAAATTGACTTTGTTTAACCTGAGTTCTGTAATTTTAGCATGGAAACATTTAATAAAATTAAATTGCATGAGCATATAAATGAGTGAAAAAATACCTTCAAGCTTGGGGATAACCTTGGAGCATGCTCCACCAGGATTTCGGCAGGTTTTCAAACAGGGAATTCCACATGGTGCATAGTGCCATTCACACTTATCATCAGTGTCGTAATAGTCACAAAATAGAGCTGAAAAGACAGATCGTAGCTATTGATTCCTTTCTACTTGTTCGTCAAACATCATGGTGGGTAGATTCTCTTTTAAAAACATTTTTTTTTAGAGTAACCAATTGGTTTATTTTTCAGTTAAGGGGCAATTTACCATGACCAACCCACCTAACCTGCACATCTTTGGGTTGTGGGGGTGAAACCCACGCAGACATGGGGAGAATGTGTAAACTCCACATGGACAATGACCTAGGGCCGGGATTCGAACCTGGGACCTCGGCACCGCTGTCCCAGTGCTACTCACTGCGCCACATGCCGTCCTCTAGATTCTCTTTTTCAATGCCTGGGTGATAATTTGGTGGAGTCAATTGCCTGCCCACATAGATCATGCCTGCCTTTAATTTTATTTAAAATCTACTCCATAGATGTCTTTTAATATAGAGGGTGGAGTTACATTGATGTGAAGTCCACAGAAGTTTAGTTACTTCATGGGTAACTTCTGCAACATTGAAAAAGAGGTAATTCTGCGAAGGGGATTTAAAATGAACTAAAATGATTAAATATATTCAGAAACATTGGCCGGGATTCTCCGCCCCGCCGCACCATATTTCTGCCCCGACCGGCCGGCGGGGTTCTCCGTTTCGCCAGCCGGTCAATGGGTTTCCCATTGTGGGGCAACCTCACGCCGTCGGGAAACCCCTGGGCACCGGCATAACGGAGAATCCCGCCGGCGGAGAATCCCGGCCCTCATTTAATTTATTTTTCTACTGATACAATTATTATTGTTGAACACTGTGCTGAATCTTACTTAAAGCGGGGCACAAGAAGTAGGAGAAGAAGACCATGAGGTCTGTTCCACTAATAAATACGATCGCGGCTCTGATTCCACTCCCCCTCCCCCCCCAGCTCTCCGTATCCCTTAATTCTCTGAGAGATCCAACAATCTGTCTATCCCAGCCTTAAATGAATTGAGTGATGGAGCATCCACGACCCTGGGATGGATAATTCCAAAGATTCACAACCCTTTGAGTGAAGTAATTTCTCCTCAGCTCAGTCCTAAATAATCGTTTCTTCACCCTGAGACAGTTCCCCCCATGTTGTGCATTCCCTGACCAGCACAAACAACCTCTTGGGGTAAGATCTTCCAGCTGGCACGCCGGCGGGATCTTCCAGGTGCACGCCACCACGGATTTCCCGGCAGTGTGGGGTATTTCAATGGGAAATACCATTGACAGTGACAGAACCAGAAGATCCCACCACTAGCCAATGCTAGGCCACCTCCCACTGCTGAGAAACATTCCACAAGGAGGCCAGAGAATCTTGCCCTCAGTGTACACCCTGTCAAGTCCCTCCTGCATGGGGATTGCCTCACTGAGATTGCCTCTCATTACGCTAAACCCCAGAGAATATAAACCCAATTTACTCAGCCTCTCATCAGAGGACAGCCCTCTCATCCCAGGAAGCATACAGTAATCCAGACATGTTCTCACCAAATCCTGTACAATTGTAGCAAGATTTCTTGATTCCTGTAATCCAATCCCCTTGCAATAAAGGGCAACATGTCATTTGGTTTCCGAATTGCTTGTACCTGCATTCTAACATTTGCATACCTAGTACAAGCCACCCCTGGATGGGATTTGATAGTCACATAACAGCACAGCGAGGGCTGGAAAATGCAGCAAGTCACTAAAAAGACCATTAACTGGAAAATCCCACTAGTGCAAGAGACCGTAACATTCCCCCGCAAATCTCTTTGAACATCAACACTTACAAGTTTCACATCTTTTAAAAATAATTCTGTTTTTCTATTCTTACAACCAAAACAAATAACTTCACATTTCCCCACATTATATTCCATCTGCCACCTTCTTGCCAACTTACTTAACCTATTTATAAGTCTTTGAAACCTCTCTATGTCCTGCCCACAGCTTACCTTTCTACCTAGCTTTGTATCATCATCAAAGTTAGGTACATTACTCTGGGCACAATTCAACTAATTAGAAACAAGGTCCATAAGACCATAAGACAGAGGAGCAGAATTAGGCCACTCGGCCCATCGAGTCTGCTCCGCCATTCAATCATAACTATATTTTTCTCATCCCCATTCTCCTGCTTTCTCCCCATAACCCCTGATCCCCTTATTAATCAAGAACCTATCTATCTCTATCTTAAAGAGACTTAGTCCCATAGCGAGCGCATTTAGACGTGTGTTTCCCAGCACTTGCTGCGCCAAGAAACACATGGCTATACAACGCGACCTGCATTGTATAAGGGGCCACTGTGGGGAATGCTCGGCCGAGGCTGCACATAGCCACATTTTGTACACCGAGGAGCTCTGCTCTCCGGACCTCCCCAGTGTAGCGAGAGATCGAGAAGCCATTTTTAAATGGCGTTCCCAAAGTGGCTCTCCCACTTTGCTGCAGAGAACAGTGTCAATCCCCCTCACTATATTGTCCCATAGTACCATTGCATTCTTATGTGCTCTTCCCACTTGAATGACTTCATGTACCACAGTGCCATGGTCAGTCAGTTCATCCAACCTGCAGCCCCAACTCTCATCCAAACAATCTGAAATAATCTCTTACACTCCTTCCCCTGGATCCCCTTCCCGTCCTGGGCTGAAGTCACTCCACCTCACGAGAGAGTGGGCTTTGTTTATGCCCACTCTCTGCTTCCTATCAGTTAACTAACTCTATCTATGCTATATATATATTACCCACATCGCTATGAGCCCTTAACTTGCCTCTTAATCTTTTGTGAGACACCTTATCAAATGCCTTTGGGAAATGAAAGTATGTTCCAGCAGCTGGCTCCCCTTCATCTACCTTACTAGTTACATCCTCAGAAAAACTCGAATAAATTTGTCAAACAGAATTTCCCTTTCGTAAAACCACCTTGACTTGTTCCAAAACCATCTTGACTTGTTCTAATTATACTACAGTTTTCAAAGTGCATTGTCAGGGTTGATATTAGTCTGAAACATGTAATGAAGGTGGACAGATAGACAGTGCTGTGCAAGGTATGAAGGACACTAACATGTTGTGCCAAGACAATGGGGGGTGGCAGGATGCAACAAACTGGTTTGCTACTTCCCCAAGGACATGGATGGAATACTCAGGAAGATGCCATCTTTTGCACACTCACTTTGATTCAGGGTCGATATTGTTTATGGACTGCGGAATCTTAAGGGGCCTGGCTTCTTGGTTGCGGATGGTGGGAGATTCAATAGTGTAAGGGACTAAGACCTCACACTGTATATTTTTGTAAAATATATTATTAATATTGGGTGGCATTTTATCATATTTTTTCAAAGTGTCAGGCTTATACTGAAAACGGCGTGTAGCTTTCCAGATGCACAGCTCAGTTTTCTCTCCAGGTCTTGAGCCTCTCTGAGTATAATCAATGAGTAAGGCGGGGTTTACTCCATCACTTTGGCAGGGTGGGACCTGATATAGCACATACTCAGTTCACTTACTTCAAGATACTCCACAGCAATCAGGGGTCATTTGTAAAGGGAACCCCGATTGGCACTGAAGTGGACTCTACTCCTCCCACCACCACAGATTTACCAGGGTCTCCCCGCACCCTGGACAATCATTGGGGGTTCTCCCCTTGCACAATCTTCAGGGACTCCCCTCCCTGTATAATCATTGGGGGATCCTCTCCGACTGGCATTTCCCGATTCTCTGAATTTTCTGCCTGCATCGTCATTCTCTCTGACGACAAATGCTGGCTGAAATCAACCCCAAAGTCATGGATATTTCTAAAATTAAAAAAAAAAGAAACAAACATCCTTAAACTGGGTGAATCTATGTCTGTCTCTGTCCCCCCAACAAACAGAGCTACCTGGCAGTATCGGGGAAACTCGCACATCGTTATCTCTGAGGAGCCTCAAATCACCCTGTGTGGGCCGCATAGGCCCAATTCAAAGAGAAATATATAAAAACTATCAGCATTTCATAATCCAGGTTAGCCAACAGGAGCCTGCTTGTCTGTTAAGGCCTTCCTTTCAATTCTTAATGATTTGAGACGTTTTAACAATATCGAGAACTCAGATGAGGGAAGCTGGGAAGACAGTGTGGAGAGGTGACAGTCATGTGACATGGGCTTCTGGCTTGTAGTACCAATAATATTGCCTTGCTGAACTGCAAAGCTCAGCCTGCTGTTAACCCTCTATTTGACAGCCAGACAGAAAATAAGCTCTTCCCAGGTTAAACACCTGCCCCATCTACACTGCTTCTGCTAGAGATTCTGCACCATCATCTACTAGACTGATTAATCTTTGCATGCCTATCTTATCTTGTGAAGTCAGCACCACCATTCTTCACCAATCTCCGTGAAGAAATACCTCTTTGCACTTAGATTCTGGACTCTGGAACCCATGTGAAACGCTATTCTTTCCTCTGTAGTTTCTATACTTCAAATCTTTATTTTCTCTGTTCCTCTCTTTACTATCTGAAGGAGAGGGAGATGTTGTAAATTCTCTTTGCATTTTCTGTGAAAATAAACTAGCCCTTTGAGTTCTTCCTATCACAAGTTTGCTGTGGGGTTATTAATAGGCAATTGGATCACACCAAAACAGATGGGTTGGGAAGTATGTCACTGCTTATACAGGGGGAAACAAATCAAAAACACCCTTCTGTTTATGGACAGGTGCTGAGAGGGGGATTTAACAGCACCCCCCCCCCGCCCGCCCCCCGTTCCTGTCTGCAACAATAGACAAAAATGGCGTTATATATCCTCCCAAACCCAAAATTGAATGCAAGCAGAATATTACTCACGACAAAATTCAGGGTTTCTCCATGAAATGCATACCCCAACCGTACTGCAGGCCAAAGAGTAAGCAGTTATAGCTGTACACAAACATTCACAGTCTCCACCACTATCACAAGCACATGCATCACGTACGCAGGCCTCATAAAATGGGGTTGGATTGATCTGAAAATAAACACGAGAAAATTCATATAACTGCACCTGCATTCCGAACATTCAGTACCTTTGAACAGAAGGAATGAAAATATTACAGTTCCAAACCAAGCTGACAGATCGCACAAAGGGCAGTGGGTTCACTATTTGGGGAACCTTTCATAGAATGAATTTTCCCAAATTCAAATCATCCCCAATATTTTGAGATACTCCCTGAGCTCAGTCTCTCAAAGGAGAATTTATATAGATTTGTATACATTATAGCACAAGAAGAGACCATTCAGCCCTCAATGCTTCTGTCTCTGCTGGAACTGATTCCTTCTGATCCTTTAGATTCCTCAATTTCAAATCCTTGATTTCAATTTCCACTGCAGCACAGTTGGAAGCCACCAATATCTCAGTGCTGCAGTGACATTCAGACAGACGGCATGAAATCCATACTTGCTGCCATACAGGCTCAGACTTTGCCATCATGGTTGTAGGTCTCAGTGTTCAAAAGGACATGCAGGCTCTTGTTGCAGTCCAGCAATTTGTGATTATTCGGATTGCTACTCTTGTGAGTGCCAGTCTCATTGTGCAGTATGAACCTATTGCCCTCTCTCAGGATGACAGCATTCCTGCTCCCAGCACTACCAGTCCACCACTGCACTTGCTGTTGACTATCAGGTAACCAGTCTGAACCCAGCTCCTCATGGCTCATTGCTACTCAAGGCGACTCTGAGATACTATTTGCAGTTTCCCCAGTTTCCCCCAGTAAAATGCAGTAAAATCCAGAAGCCTTTCATGAACCATGCTGCAGCCACTTGGGTGTGGTGCTGCATGGGAGCACTTGAACAAGCAAAGGCACGCTCAAGACAGGGAATTCACAAGGATGAAGAGCTCCTTTCTGACACAGATACAACTGTAAGGAATTATGGCTCCATGGTTGTCAAGACGTTTTATTGAAATTAGATCTAAGCAGGCACTCTCTGACAGCCTGCCCATGGTGTATAGAACCAGGATTCATCCTCTCTTTCTGCCTCCTGCCAATGTGGCCTCTGGTTCCTGGAACCAACTTATAATGGCTATATTATGGAGTATGCAGAAGACCACCACAAACTTGGACCCGCAATGTGTGCCTGGTGTGTATTGCAGGACATCCTCAGGAGTTCAGGCATTGTAGGTAGTGTGTGAGCAAACTGATTGCTTGCTCCATGATGTTCCAGGTGGCTCTGGTGCCCTCATTATACATGTGTTGCCCTCATGTAGTCGGGTCCCAAATTGGAGACATCAACATTTTGTCCCAAAGAAGCCACCCTCTGCTTCTTTGTGAGGGTTCAAGGACAAAATGAACAACTGACCCCTTCAAAATGAATGTGGCATGGCTGTTGCCAGGACAGCACCAACAGCAAGGGTTTGTTTCCCATTATGGCTGAGGTAGAACTAGAACCTACCTCCTTACCTACCCCTGTTTGATGCAGAGTGGTGCCCATCAACCTATATAACCAAATGTCTCTCTCTCCTTCTCTCTCTCTCTATTATTAACAGAGATGCCTCTGGTCTCTCATGCACTATGGGTAATACCTACCAACCTATCTATAGGCTCAGGTTAAAACTATTGTATGAGAGGTGCAAGATGTGCAATGTATATCTCTATAAATAATAGCTTGTAGGTGCATAAAGACTTGGGGCGTGATTTAACACAGAAAAAACGGAGTCTCAGTTTGGGCATGTAGAGCGGGATCTTTCCTGGCACCTGCAGCACCGAGAACGACCCCGCTATCAAATAGGACTCTGTTGCTTTTCCTGGCCTCGCTCGCTAACACCCCACTGATTTCATTTCCTGCACTGTCAGCTGAGCTCATCAGTGTATGAAGAGATTGGGGCAGTGTTTAAAAATGGCGCCCCAATTTCACAACCCCACCTCGGACACCACACTGTGGCCTCTCCCACTGCCCCAGCTTACCTCTTAGGTGGTCCTCGAGCCCCCCCTCACCCCACCTCTTAAGGGCAAGGCATCCCGAGTCCATCCCTGACACAGGCAACCTAACACCCAGGCACCTTGGCACTGACAGCCTGGCACCCTGGCAGTGCCCCTGCCAGCCTGGCACTTCCAGGGTGGCACTGCCTGGGTGCCAAGGTGGCAGTGGGAGTACCAGGTACCATCCTGCCTGGAGCTCGACCACCCGGGCCTCTGATGGCCTGGGAGAGCCCCCAGGTGCAGTTATGCTTGTTCCATCTGTTGTTAGATCCGTTAGAGCTCGCGAGGCACTCTGAGTGTCACAAATCTCGCGAGAGGCCTCTCATGAGATTTAATGGTCTGTCGTGTCACCAAGTCGAGTGCGAAGAGTCCGTTCGATCGCGCTCTTAGCTTCAGTTCTATCCTTCACTGCCAGACTATCTGAGCTGTAACAGTGGGCAAAGCAAAAGGTTCCCATATTTTTTCAGTGTCAGACTCTGACTGAAAACCACCGTGTAGCTCTCCAGCTGCACAGCCGAGTTTTTAGTCCAGCTCTTGAGCCTGTCTGGCAAAAATATTCAGGGGTATGGTTTATGCCGTCACTGTGGTGGGGGGAGACTGGCTCCACAGAGATTGGGATACCCTTTAAAAAGGGCATCCTGATCAGCACAGAAAGACTCCCCACCCCAAAACCTTTAACATTGGAGTTCTCCACAACAAGCATGGGGGCTCCCTAGAGCATGTTAGCACTGCCAGGTTGCCAACCAGTGCCTTGGAACAGTGTTATCCTTGTCCCTCTACCCCAGGGGGCTATGCTTACCCTTGCGCCCCCGAGCCCTTGCACCCTCTTGCACCCATGGTTGCATCCCCTCGACTGATTCACGTTTTAAAATAGCTGCTGTAAACCTTGCTGACTTGATGTCTCGGTAACGGCAGACATGGGTGTGAAAAAGATTCTGGGATTTTTCCATTTTCTCGGTTGTTAATAGAAAGTTAAGGATATTTTGTACCTTTGCTTTGAAAGATACTCTGCTCTTGGCAACTGTTAAAAGGTCGCCACATTGGAAGATGAAACCATTATTGCTTTCACATACAATTGTTTGAATATAAATCATATCATGAGGTGAAAAGATGCTGTACCTGAGAATTACAAGCTTTGAATGGTTTACTCTTGAGGATACTGCACTGTTTCTGAGCCCATGCATCTCGATGGACGTTAATTGAACAAGGGTCTTTGTTTTTCTTTACATTCATGCAGGCAGGTGACACCTTCCAGCTGTTTCCAAACTCCTCCATGTTTACAACCACCAACTGGTTTCTTGTAGTAAAGTCATTGTGTACATTGCCATCGTAATTTCCACACAATCCACAGATAGTACGCTGTAATACCCAATAAAGGTGACAATGATTAGACTTATTTGTTTCCCCTTTTTGGTGAGGATAGAACTACATACCATATAATTCCTAAGCTATCATAGTGCCTTACGTCAGTCATTATTCATTGACAAACAAATCAAAAAGATTTGCCAGCCCTGTTTTTAGAAAAAACAACATCCCTTTGGCAGACCATTAAAATGGTAACAGTTTGGTTTTGAGTTGTGATTTTTCAGGAATAAACTTCAGCAATGAGCAATCGCATTGTCTGACCAGTGGTTTAGTCCATTGGGGAGGGATTTACCCACCACCCCGCTGCATGGTATTCGGCAGCAGAAGCAGCCTGCCAGTGGGATCCCACCGTTGTCAATGGGATTGCCTGTTAACTGCACATCTCGTCACCGGGAAACCCATGCGCTGGTGTGTGACCGGAATATCATGCCGGCATTACCAGCCGGTAAAACCCTATATTCCCTTTAGTAATTGCTGTACTGGTTCTAAATTTTTCAAATGTATTCAATGTCAGGATATGAATGTTGCTCCCAAGGGCAGCACTTATTGCTTGTCAGAAAGCTGGTACTGTAACTTTTGTGGTAAAAATGCTCCCACAATGCTGTTTGGTCAGGAGTTACAGGATTTTAACCCCCAGTGACCTTTGAAGGGAATGTACAATATTTTCACGCCAGGAGAGTGTATAACTTCAAAGAGAATTTGAAAGTGATAGGGCTGGATTGCTGACGCCAATGAAGGATCCGTGGAAAAATCGGTGCCACACCCCACCAATTCTGCTACCAGTAAGGGGCTAGCATCGGCACCGCATGCACCCATGGAATGCATGGAAAAATGGTGGGAGAATAGCCAGGTCTATGCTGGACACGTGTAGGGCTGACAAGGTTCACCCTCCACACACGCACCGATCGCGCCTGAAAAGATGGCGGCAGTTGTGCTGGACTGTGTACACGTCCACCCTGAACCCACAGCCCACCTCCTGGCCACCCCCGCTACTCCCCCCATTCCTGGCAGAAGCCCCCCAGCCAGTGGCATGGCTCTCGGCAGAGTATGGTGGGGCTGGACACTGTCCTCAAGCCTCTCTCTCTCTCCATAGTCACCATGCCAGATTCATGACTGCTGAGACCTCACATGCTGCCGTCGGGAACTTAGCCCATTGGAGACGGAGCATTATGGATGGACCCAAAAATTCTATTCAAACGGGGTTGCGACTACGCGCGGCGCACATCTCGATGACACCGATTTGGAGGGGGCGGAGCATAGCAACCCGGTGTCAAACCGGCACCTGCCGCGATTTCGGCATCAGGAGCCATTCTCCGCCCAATCGCCGTTCCCGATTTCGGCATTGGGCAACGGAGAATCCAGCCCATGGTCTTTCTTGCACCCACTGCCCTCGTCCTTTCAGTTTAGGAGGCTCTGCTGAATACCCCTTGGTGAATTGCTACATTGCAACCTGGAGACAGTACAGAGTTAGGGGCTGGTTTAGCACAGTGGGCTGAACAGCTGGCTTGTAACGCAGAACAATGCCAGCAGCGCGGGTTCAATTCCTGTACCGGTCTCCCCGAACAGGCGCTGGAATGTGGCGACTAGTGGCTTTTCACAGTAACTTAATTGAAGCCTACTTGTGGCAATAAGCGATTATTATTATTATTACTGCAGCCACACAACCACAACCTGATAAGAGTGTGGTCAAGGAGTTGTTTAGATATGTGGATAAGTTGTTGAGCATGTAAATTGCTCTGATTGAGCCTGCCCTGCCAACAACTTCAGTCGTAAAAGTTCGGGCCGTCTATTTTAAAGAGAAGAAAATCCCACCCACAAAAACAGGAGTGGAACATTGGTTGTACACATCAGTATTTATGAGTATTGGACATCAACTATATTAAAAATATATTTTAAAATTATTACAGTTCAAATGAGCTGTTGTAATGATGAATAGAGAATCAATAATAATCACTGTTGTGATCCCACCCACTACTTTTATTCTCACAAAATAAGATATCAAAAATTAATTATCTCCATATTTATTACTGTTTATCAAAAATGATCAGTAATGGTGATCATATTCAAGCTATTTCTTCCAAATATGTGAATTTCAGATTTAGTTGTTATTTAATCCCAGTGCATTTTATTCTCTGTCAAATCGACAGGTGGGTTATCATCTGCAATCCTTGCTGCAGGTGCATTTTGACCACAATTAGGTTTGTTTCCAGGTGACTTTCATGTAGGGTTTATATTAGCTTCAGTTAGAGAAAGTCACAAAGTGCCTCCCTGGGTGGAAAGCTGTGAGAGTCAAGCTCAGGCAATAAGAATTATAACAGCAAGCCAGATGCTCACACAAAGTGGAAGAATGTGTTATGCCAACCATCAATTGTCCTGCCTCAGAGTAAGTACATATGAGGGGGGGTTGCGATATTCACATCATCAACGACGATAAAGGGCTTTTTCAATGTCAGACTTACTGTTCAAAAGATTTTAAATTGCTGTCAGTGTAAAGGGCATCTTTTGTAATATCAGCAAGGTTCAAGAATAAACACTTACCGTAAAGGAGTGACTGAGTTTAATAGTCAAGCTTGTTTTCTTGTCCCAGATCAGTACCAGTCCATTTTTAGCTTCAATTACAAGGTAAAGACCAAGATAACGCACGACATAAGGAATATGTTTACTGCTGCCAAACTTCACCACATCATACTTTCCATCTGAGAGTTTTATTTCAACGTTCTGAAAGGTTTTAAATAACCATGTTAGAAATATACCACATAGAACAGCCACCTATAAATTACACCAGAAAGTATTGGTATCTATTGGACTGGGCCTTATTGGAAACATATGACTGTTATTAAAACATACAGAGTTATTAATGCACACATGGTTCAGCGAGCTGAGGGATTTAGTGATGTGTTGCAATTCTCCAGAATTTGCTGATCAATTTACACTGCTCCATTATTTGCTTTGTACAAGAGCAGAATAATGTTCTGGGTCCTTCTGATTTTGGAAATGAATTGCCCATTAAGCTCACCGCAGAAAATTCAGTCTGATAATAACAGCATAAATACCTTTTTAATTATGTGATTTGTCAATGCTAATCAACATTTGAAACAGTGGAATCTCTCTCCTTTAGAGAGTTAATTGTTCTTCTTTTAAAAACAAATTAGAATACCCAATTATTTTTTTTCCAATTAAAGGGCAATTTAGTGTGGCTAATCCACCTAACCTGCACATCTTTGGGTTGTGGGGGCGAAACCCACGCAGACACGGGGAGAATGTGCAAACGCCACTCGGATCCTCCACGCCGCAATCCCAGTGCTAACCACTGCACCACATGCTGCCCTCGATAGTTAATTGTTCTTAGAGATTTTATAAAAGTCAAGTTTTTTTTTTGGTTATTCTTCTTACTTCTGCCCATGTCCTCTCTCTTAATCCAACCTTTCTTTCCCACTTTATTTCACTTTCTGTGCCTGATTTGATTGTAATTCACCAAGTTCAATGGATCCAGTTCTCAGTATCTGGTTCTTCTTAAATCTCATTAGTTAAAGAAATACAGTGTTGGTCCCACTGCACACTGAGATTCCAAACATCGTTTTGCCTCGCCATATCATTATCAGCTTGCACAAACAGCACGTCTGGTGCAAAAATATTTTGAGCTGAAGGGTGCAGAAAGGTATCACACTAACAGGCCATGCCAAGCCATGCCAGGATCCAATAATATCCAGCTCAAAGAGTATGGGTAACATTTGATAGCCACAGCTTTAGAGCCAGTAGCAACCCCACCACGGCCTTTTCCGGGAATCCCATTGGGTTAAGGCTCAGTTAAGCAATCTATTGGTTGCCTTTGGTGTTCCCAGTCACACAAGGGACAATCTCCCACCATGCTTTCTGGTATGAAGCTGATATCTCATCTCCAGGATCTGCTGGCCAACCATCTCTTCACTACTGCAAAGCACCACCATATGCTGATGCCACTGCCTGCACTGCAGGAGGCCAGGAAAGAAAATCGATGCCGGACTCCCCAGACGTGAGTATCATAGAATCATAGAACTTATAGTGCAGAAAGATGCCATTTGGCTCATCGAGTCTGCACCAGCCTACGGAAAGAGCTCCCTACCCAGGCCCACACCTCCACCCCATCCCCGCAACCCAACCAAACCTTTCTGGACACTAAGGGCAATTTAGCATGGCCAATCCACCTAACCTGCACATCTTTGGATTGTGGGAGGAAACTGGAGCACCCAGAGTAAACCCACGCAGACACAGGGAGAACATGCAGACTCCGCACAGACATGACCCAAACCGGGAATCGAACCTGGGAACCTGGAGCTGTGAAGCAACTGTGCTAACTACTGTTACCGTGCCGCCCTTGTGGGGAAGAATCACCAGGGCCGGTCAGGGAGGCTCTGGCAGTGGGGTGGGGTGGGGGGTCACTGTGAAGGGGAGGGCATGTCTTCCTGAGACTTCCTCCCTTGCCACCAGCAGGTCTCTCTGTTGAGCACAGGATGTACAAGAATTCCCCAGGCATGGCCCCCATTGAGGGCCTCAATTGGTTACATGGGGGAAAAGTCATCCTAGGTTTTCTCTACTTCAAAATTAGACAATGGGAGTCAAGACAAACTGGTCTCCATGCCATTCCTTCCTACCGCATTATACTGCCTTCACACCCACTCTGAGGGGAAGATTAAATTCCACGCATTAGTTCCCAGGGCAAGAGTTTCACAGATTGCAAAATGTTAATAGGTAGGAACAGAAGTTGGTTATTCAGCTCTTTGTGTCTTTTCCTCCATTCAATGAGATCATGGCTGATCTGTGGGATAACTCCATATACCTATCTTTTAATAATTTTAGTTCACAAAAATATATCATTCTCAGATTTTAAAGCACTGGGAACTAATGTGTGGAATTTAATGTTCCCCTCAGAGTGGGTGTGAAGGCAGTATAATGGGGTAGGAAGGTACGGCATGGAGACGAGTTTGTCTTGACTCCTCATTGACTAATTTTGAAGTAGAGAAAAGCTAGGATGACTTTTCCCCCATGCAACCTTCCTGTGTAGAAGTATTTCCTAACTTCACTCCTGAAATATCTGGTATAATGTTTAGGCCATGTCCCCTAGTGCTAGACTTCCCAACCTGTAGAAATAATTTCTCTATATCTAACTTGGCAGTTCTTCTTAATATCCTGAAAACTTCAATAAAATCACCTCTGAACCCTCAGAATTCCAAGAAAAATGCTGATTGGTATGGTCTTTCCTCCCACCCTTGGAATCCAGATAAATCTATACTGTACTCTGTCCAAGGCACATCTTCCATTATGTCCTAAGGGATTGTAAACTGTTTAAACTCTTTCCAGACTGGTGCAGACTCTATGGGCCAAATGGCCTCCTTCTGCACTGTAAATTATATGATTATAAACAAAACCTTACCTTGTGCTTATTTAAAAATGGACTTTGCTGGACCAAAACCATGGCTGAGCAAGACACATGATTTTCAAGTTGTTTACAATTTTGAAAATTTCCAACAGGAAGAAAGGTCAACAAAACAAGGGAACAGCAGATGATCTGGCTCCCCTGTCTGGACTTATAACAAAACTCGTTAAACCTGTGGAGGGGCTAATAGCCACCATATATCTCCTAAGATGAACAATGGGTTTTGATCAGAGTCCTGAAACCGACTCATCAATGATTGTATTTTAATCCCCAACTCAAACTACCTACCTAACTGGGCTGAACAACTCTTAGGGGAGAATGCCGGTCAGTGCTCCCTCTGCCCCCTCGTGGCTGTATAGTTCCGGTCCAGGACAGCGCACTTGAGTGTGAAAAATCCGGAACAAATGGCATCGTGGAAAGCTCAAACGCAGGATTCGAGTTGAAGCCAAATTCTGGGACAGTCCAGGAAAATACGGGGTGGTTAGCCATCCTGATTACCCTGTTCACTTACCCCCAAGAAGATTTTGATTGATTTAGAGCATGTTGTACCCGTGGTCCCGCAAGGGATGTTTTCAGTGATTATTCTGAAGGTGCCACTGGAAGACTTATTTCCACAATAATCCTGAAACGATCATGAGGACAGAATTAAAGACTAACAGCTTCACACAATATAAGTCTATAGATAGGTCACAAAATAAACTTACTCAGCTCTAAAATGTTTGAAATTTGAAGAGTAAAAGCAATTATAAACTGATTTAGCATCATTACACAGTCAACGGGCCGGATCCTCCATTTCTGAGTCGAAGTGCATACGCTAACGGAGAATCCGTGGACTTTCATGTCAGAAAAATCGGCGCCACACCTGCACCGATTCTGCTGCGGTGAAGGGCTAGCACCAGCGGCGTGTGGAACACCAGCAATACCCACAAAAAACGGTGCGGGAATGGCCGGGTCCGTGATGGACACCTGCAAGGCTGACAAGCTGCAGCCGTGCTTAAACAATACCCCCCCCCCACACACACTCATCATGGCCGAAAAGATGGGACAGGTTGTGCTGGAGCGCCCATACAACTGATGGGTTGGCTGGGGCCAGAGGGCACCCGGGGGGTGGGTGGCGTCCCTATACGACCCAGGGTACCAGGCTTAAAGCGGGTTGTCAGTGGCATGCGTAGCTGCAGGACTGTCTTGCCGGCTGCGGTAATGGTGTTGCATACCAATCCACCCCGACCCTACAGCCCACCTCCTGGCCACCCCCCACTACTCTCCCCAGCCCTGGCAGAAGCCCCCTGGCCTGTGGCATGGCTGTCGGCAAAGTATAGCGGTGCTGGACACTGTCCGTATGCTCTCTCACCAGCATCCACCACACCACGTTCGTGATTTGTGAGAGCTCACGTGGACCGCGCTGTCGGGAACGCGGCCCATCGGAAGCGGAGAACCTCGGGTGGGCCCGCTAATGATATGCAAACGGTATTTCAACTGCGCATGCTGTGTGTCGCACTGATGCTGTTTTCGAGGAGGCGTAGCATCGCGATTCAGCACCAAACCGGCGCCTGCCGTGATTTCGACTTCGGGAGCTATTCTCCACCCGATCATAGTCCCCGATTTCGGCGTCGGCCAACAGAGAATCCCGCCCATTGTTTATTGTTGATTTAGGCTTAATGTTTTATTGCATATTGTCATTCTTTTTGTCCCATTTTAAAATAAGATAATTATGAAAATACCTGGGCAACAATATATTCACAGTCTCCATTAAAATTGTAGCGTTTTCCATCAAAAGTGATATAATTCCCATCTCCGTAGATCATACATGTTCCATGACATTGTTGTTCTGTGCAGCTCCATAGTCTGTTCTTACATTCACTTAAAAAGTCAAATAAGATGAGCATTGACCAAATTAGATTGGCAGTGAGGTTCAACAGTTACATCGTGTAATTCACCTTAACAAGAGTGAATATTTGCTACATACCATGAGTTACAGTCCACCTGTACAATGTCCCCAGAGTGGTATTGGATGCCATTGTGTGTACATGGGCATTCACTGATAGGGATACAGCCACCACTTTCATCAGAAATTAAACCTTCAGGACACATACATCCAGATGTACAACCTGTGGCATACTGCAGAGAGAAATAATTGAAAGTTTTATATAATAGTGGAGGAGCAGAGAGATATACAGGCTCCAAGGTATAGATATCACTGCAAACTGACGGGCAGGTACAAATATTAAGTGCGAAGGATATTTGGGCTGGAAGACAAATGTTAGATTGCTTCTGGGTATTACAACTGCTTCCGGGTACTGTTTCAGGAAGGATATATTGGCCTTGGAGATGTTGCACTGCAGATTCACCAAGAAGATAATGGGCGGGATTCTCCGACCCCCCATCGGGCCGGAGAATCGCCGGGGGGCGGTGTGAATCCCGTCCCCGCTGGCTGCCGAATTCTCTGGCGCCGGGGTTTTGACGGGGGCGAATTGTGGCGGTTGGCGGCCGCTGGCAGCGGGTCTCCCCCGCCGATTCTCCAGTCCGCGATGGACCGAGTGGCCGCCCATTTTAGGCTGGTCCCGCCGGCATAAATTAGACCTGGTACTTACCGGCGGGACCTGGCACTGCGGGCGGCCTCCGGGGTCCTCGGGGGGATCTGGCCCCGGGGGTGCCCACACGGCTGCCTGGCCCTCGATCGGGGCCCACCGATTCGCAGCCGGGCCTGTGCCGTGGGGGCACTCTTTCCCTCCGCACCGGCTGCTGTGGACCTCCGACATGGCCGGTGCGGAGACGAACCCCCCTGTGCATGTGCTGGGATGATGCCAGCACACGCTGGCGCTCCCGTGCATGCGCCAACTCACGCCGACCGGCGGAGGACCTTCCGTGCCGGTTGGCGCGGTGCCAACCCCGCCGGCACCGGTCTAGTCCCAGAAGGTGTGGAGGATTCCGCACCTTCCGGGAGGCCCGACGCCGGAGTGGCTCACGCCACTCCTCGGCGCCAGGACCGCCCGCCCCGCCGGGTAGGGGAGAATCCCACCCAACGAGACTAAAAGTGTTAAATTATGGGGATAGGTTCAGAGATTAGGGGCAGGATTCTCCATTCCAAAGTCTAAGTGCTCCCGGCAGTGGAGAAACCAGAGTGGTTCCCGTTGGTGCGAGGAGTGGCGCATGGGTGAGGGTCACAATCGTTTGACATGCAAATATGTGCAGAGCGGCAAGTGCGATGTGCTTGGGCTGCCATTCCAAATAGGTGCTCCAATCCTCAAGTCCAGCGGCAGGCTGCTCACACCACACACCCCAGCCCAAATGTCGACTCCCCCCCCACCACACCGCTGACATGGGCAGCACCCCCAACCTCTCATCAAGAAGGGACAAACGCCCCCCTCCGTAGGATGCCATGCTTTCATTCAATGGCGGAGCAGACTTGATGGGCCGAGTGACCTACATTTGCTCCTACCTTTTATGGTCTTATGGGCAGCTCCGCCAAACCACACACGCATGGGGGTGACCTGCCCACCCCCTTCAGCCAGCCCCCTCAGACACCCCTTCAGTCCCTACCCCCTGGCATGCCAATGGTGTAATACCCTCGGGCACCATGGCACTGACACCGTAACAGTGACACCTCAACTTGGTGTGATGGAGATTAGTCCATTTCTCATGTGACCTCCTACCGCTGCCAGGCCACAGAGGGAGGGTCTTCTTAGGGTCCTGTGGGTTGGGTGGTCCCGGGCTATGCGTGAGGGCTTGACCCCAGGAGCTTCTTGAGTCGAGCTTCTCAAGTGTTTTTGGAGCAGAACTAATCCAGGCAAGTGGAGATTATTCCATCACACTTCTGACTCATGCATTTTAGACGGTGGATGGACTTTGGGGGTCGGGAGGTGAGTTACTCGCTGCTGAATTCCCAGCCTCTGATGTGCATTTGTACCCTCATTATTTATATAGCTAGTCCAGTTCAATGGTAACCACCCCCCTCATGGGGATTCAGTGATTGTGATACCAATAAATACCAAGGGGCAATAGTTAGATTCTCTCTTGTTGGTGATGGTCATGCCTGATACTTATCACTCATCAGTTCAAGCCTGAATGTTGTCCAAGTCTTGTTGCATATGGCATGGGCTGCTTCAGTATCTGAGGAGTCTCAGATGGTACCAAACACTTTGCAATGATCAGCGGACATTCCCACTTCTGATTTAGGGCTCTCATCAGGACTCCAACACCCCGCGCCGCCATTGCCACCCCCACTATCAGCATTGAGGCTTCCACCCCTGCCCCCCTTCCAACTATCAACATCGGGGTCCGATCCCCTACCCCTAACATCAGCATCGAGGCTTCCACCCTGCCCCCCCTCCCCCACTACCAACATCGGGGTACGATCCCCTACCCCTAACATCAGCATTGAAACTTCCACCCTGCCCCCCTCCCCCACTACCAACATCGGGGTCCGATCCCCTACCCCTACCCCTAACATCAGCATCGAGGCTTCCACCCTGCCCCCCTCCCCCACTATCAACATCGGGGTCCAATCCCCTACCCCTAACATCAGCATCGAGGCTTCCACCCTGCCCCCCTCCCAACTATCAACATCGGGGTCCGATCCCCTACCCCTAACATCAGCAACGAGGCTTCCACCCTGCCCCCTCCCCCACTACCAACATCGGGGTCCGATCCCCTACCCCTAACATCAGCATCGAGGCTTCCACCCTGCCCCCCTCCCCCACTACCAACATCGGGGTCCGATCCCCTACCCCTAACATCAGCATTGAGGCTTCCACCCTGCCCCCCTCGCCCACTACCAACATCGGGGTCCGATCCCCTACCCCTACCCCTAACATCAGCATCGAGGCTTCCACCCTGCCCCCCTCCCCCACTATCAACATCGGGGTCCGATCCCCTACCCCTAACATCAGCATCGAGGCTTCCACCCTGCCCCCCTCCCAACTATCAACATCGGGGTCCGATCCCCTACCCCTAACATCAGCAACGAGGCTTCCACCCTGCCCCCTCCCCCACTACCAACATCGGGATCCGATCCCCTACCCCTAACATCAGCATCGAGGCTTCCACCCTGCCCCCCTCCCCCACTACCAACATCGGGGTCCGATCCCCTACCCCTAACATCAGCATCGAGGCTTCCACCCTGCCCCCCTCGCCCACTACCAACATCGGGGTCCGATCCCCTACCCCTAACATCAGCATCGAGGCTTCCACCCTGCCCCCCTCCCCACTATCAACATCGGGGTCCGATCCCCTACCCCTAACATCAGCATCGAGGCTTCCACCCTGCCCCCCTCCCAACTATCAACATCGGGGTCCGATCCCCTACCCCTAACATCAGCATCGAGGCTTCCACCCTGCCCCCCTCCCCCACTACCACCATCGGGGTCCGATCCCCTACCCCTAACATCAGCATCGAGGCTTCCACCCTGCCCCCCTCCCCCACTACCAATATCGGGGTCCGATCCCCTACCCCTAACATCAGCATCGAGGCTTCCACCCTGCCCCCCTCCCCCACTACCAACATCGGGGTCCGATCCCCTACCCCTAACATCAGCATTGAGACTTCCACCCTGCCCCCCTCCCCCACTACCAACATCGGGGTCCGATCCCCTACCCCTACCCCTAACATCAGCATTGAGACTTCCACCCTGCCCCCATCCCAACTACCAACATCGGGGTCCGATCCCCTACCCCTAACATCAGCATCGAGGCATCCACCCTGCCCCCTCCCAACTATCAACATCGGGGTCCGATCCCCTACCCCTAACATCAGCATCGAGGCATCCACCCTGACCCCCTTCCCCACTACCAACATCGGGGCCCAATTCCCCACCTTGACTATCAGCATTGGACCTCTCGCCCCACTACCAACATCGGGACTTCCACCCCCCCAACTATCAACATTGGGGTCCAATCCCCCCAACAACCACCATCGGGGCTCCCATCCCTCCCAACTACCAACATCGGGGCCCAATCCCCCCAAATACCAACATCGGGGTCCAATCTCCCCAAATACCACCATCGGGATCCAATCCCCCCAAATACCACCATCGGGGTCCAATTCCCCCAAATACCACCATCGGGGTCCAATCCCCCCAAATACCAACATCGGGGTCCAATCCCCCCAACTACAACATCGGGGCTCCCATCCCCCCAACTACCAACATCGGGGCTCCCATCTCCCCAACTACCAACATCGGGGCTCCCATCTCCCCAACTACCAACATCGGGGCTCCCATCTCCCCAACTACCAACATCGGGGCTCCCATCTCCCCAACTACCAACATCGGGGCTCCCATCTCCCCAACTACTAACATCGGGGCTCCCATCTCCCCAACTACTAACATCAGGGTCTAATCCCCCCAACTACCAACATCGGAGTCTAATCCCCCAAATACCAAAATCGGGGCTCCCATCTCCCCAACTACCAACATCGGGGCTCCCATCCCCCCAACTACCAACATCGCACCTCCCATCCCCCCAACTACCAACATCGGGGCTCCCATCTCCCCAACTACCAACCTCGGGGTCCAATCCCCCAAATACCACCATCGGGGCTCCCATCCCCCCAACTACCAACATCGGGGCTCCCATCTCCCCCAATTACCAACATCGGGGTCCAATCCCCCCAAATACCAACATCGGGGCTCCCATCTCCCCAACTACCAACATCGGGGTCCAATCCCCCCAAATACCAACATCGGGGTACAATCCCCCCAACTACAACATCGGGGCTCCCATCCCCCCAACTACCAACATCGGGGCTCCCATCTCCCCAACTACCAATATCGGGGCTCCCATCTCCCCCAACTACTAACATCGGGGCTCCCATCTCCCCCAACTACTAACATCAGGGTCTAATCCCCCCAACTACCAACATCGGAGTCTAATCCCCCAAATACCAACATCGGGGCTCCCATCTCCCCAACTACCAACATCGGGGTCCAATCCCCCCAAATACCAACATCGGGGCTCCCATCTCCCCAACTACCAACATCGGGGTCCAATCCCCCCAAATACCAACATCGGGGTACAATCCCCCCAACTACAACATCGGGGCTCCCATCCCCCCAACTACCAACATCGGGGCTCCCATCTCCCCAACTACCAATATCGGGGCTCCCATCTCCCCCAACTACTAACATCGGGGCTCACATCTCTCCCAACTACTAACATCAGGGTCTAATCCCCCCAACTACCAACATCGGAGTCTAATCCCCCAAATACCAACATCGGGGCTCCCATCCCCCCAACTACCAACATCGCAGCTCCCATCCCCCCAACTACCAACATCGCAGCTCCCATCCCCCCAACTACCAACATCGGGGCTCTCATCTCCCCAACTACCAACATCGCAGCTCCCATCCCCCCAACTACCAACATCGCAGCTCCCATCCCCCCAACTACCAACATCGGGGCTCCCATCTCCCCAACTACTAACATCGGGGCTCCCATCTCCCCAACTACTAACATCAGGGTCTAATCCCCCCAACTACCAACATCGGAGTCTAATCCCCCAAATACCAACATCGCACCTCCCATCCCCCCAACTACCAACATCGGGGCTCCCATCTCCCCAACTACCAACCTCGGGGTCCAATCCCCCAAATACCACCATCGGGGCTCCCATCCCCCCAACTACCAACATCGGGGCTCCCATCTCCCCCAATTACCAACATCGGGGTCCAATCCCCCCAAATACCAACATCGGGGCTCCCATCTCCCCAACTACCAACATCGGGGTCCAATCCCCCCAAATACCAACATCGGGGTACAATCCCCCCAACTACAACATCGGGGCTCCCATCCCCCCAACTACCAACATCGGGGCTCCCATCTCCCCAACTACCAATATCGGGGCTCCCATCTCCCCCAACTACTAACATCGGGGCTCCCATCTCCCCCAACTACTAACATCAGGGTCTAATCCCCCCAACTACCAACATCGGAGTCTAATCCCCCAAATACCAACATCGGGGCTCCCATCTCCCCAACTACCAACATCGGGGTCCAATCCCCCCAAATACCAACAACGGGGCTCCCATCTCCCCAACTACCAACATCGGGGTCCAATCCCCCCAAATACCAACATCGGGGTACAATCCCCCCAACTACAACATCGGGGCTCCCATCCCCCCAACTACCAACATCGGGGCTCCCATCTCCCCAACTACCAATATCGGGGCTCCCATCTCCCCCAACTACTAACATCGGGGCTCACATCTCCCCCAACTACTAACATCAGGGTCTAATCCCCCCAACTACCAACATCGGAGTCTAATCCCCCAAATACCAACATCGGGGCTCCCATCCCCCCAACTACCAACATCGCAGCTCCCATCCCCCCAACTACCAACATCGCAGCTCCCATCCCCCCAACTACCAACATCGGGGCTCTCATCTCCCCAACTACCAACATCGCAGCTCCCATCCCCCCAACTACCAACATCGCAGCTCCCATCCCCCCAACTACCAACATCGGGGCTCCCATCCCCCCAACTACCAACATCGGGGTCCAATCCCCCCAAATACCACCATCGGGGCTCCCATCCCCCCAACTACCAACATCGGGGTCCAATCCCCCCAAATACCAACATCGGGGTCCAATCCCCCCAAATACCAACATCGGGGCTCCCATCTCCCCAACTACCAACATCGGGGTCCAATCCCCCCAAATACCAACATCGGGGCTCCCATCTCCCCAACTACCAACATCGGGGTCCAATCCCCCCCAAGTACCAACATCGGGGCTCCCATCTCCCCAACTACCAACATCGGGGTCCAATCCCCCCAAATACCACCATCGGGGCTCCCATCTCCCCAATTACCAACATCGGGGCTCCCATCTCCCCCAACTACCAACATCGGGGTCCAATCCCCCCAAATACCACCATCGGGGTCCAATCCCCCCAAATACCAACATCGGGGCTCCCATCCCCCCAACTACAACATCGGGGCTCCCATCCCCCCAACTACCAACATCGCGGCTCCCATCTCCCCAATTACCAACATCGGGGCTCCCATCTCCCCAACTACCAACATCGGGGTCCAATCTCCCCAACTACCAACATTGGGCTGCCTTCTCCCCAACTACCAACATCGGGGCTCCCATCTCCCCAACTACTAACATCGGGGCTCCCACCTCCCCAACTACTAACATCAGGGTCTAATCCCCCCAACTACCAACATCGGAGTCTAATCCCCCAACTACAACATCGGGGCTCCCATCCCCCCAACTACCAACATCGCGGCTCCCATCTCCCCAATTACCAACATCGCACCTCCCATCCCCCCCAACTACCAACATCGGGGCTCCAAACTCCCCAACTACCAACCTCGGGGTCCAATCCCCCCAAATACCACCATCGGGGCTCCCATCCCCCCAACTACCAACATCGGGGCTCCCATCTCCCCCAACTACCAACATCGGGGTCCAATCCCCCCAAATACCAACATCGGGGCTCCCATCTCCCCAACTACCAACATCGGGGTCCAATCCCCCCAAATACCAACATCGGGGTACAATCCCCCCAACTACAACATCGGGGCTCCCATCCTCCCAACTACCAACATCGGGGCTCCCATCTCCCCAACTACCAACATCGGGGCTCCCATCTCCCCCAACTACTAACATCAGGGTCTAATCCCCCCAACTACCAACATCGGAGTCTAATCCCCCAAATACCAACATCGGGGCTCCCATCTCCCCAACTACCAACATCGGGGCTCCCATCCCCCCAACTACCAACATCGCAGCTCCCATCCCCCCAACTACCAACATCGCAGCTCCCATCCCCCCAACTACCAACATCGCAGCTCCCATCCCCCCAACTACCAACATCGGGGTCCCATCCCCCCAACTACAACATCGGGGCTCCCATCCCCCCAACTACCAACATCGCAGCTCCCATCCCCCCAACTACCAACATCGGGGCTCTCATCTCCCCAACTACCAACATCGCAGCTCCCATCCCCCCAACTACCAACATCGCAGCTCCCATCCCCCCAACTACCAACATCGGGGCTCCCATCTCCCCAACTACCAACATCGGGGTCCAATCCCCCCAAATACCACCATCGGGGCTCCCATCCCCCCAACTACCAACATCGGGGTCCAATCCCCCCAAATACCAACATCGGGGTCCAATCCCCCCAAATACCAACATCGGGGCTCCCATCTCCCCAACTACCAACATCGGGGTCCAATCCCCCCAAGTACCAACATCGGGGCTCCCATCTCCCCAACTACCAACATCGGGGTCCAATCCCCCCAAATACCACCATCGGGGCTCCCATCTCCCCAATTACCAACATCGGGGTCCAATCCCCCCAAATACCACCATCGGGGCTCCCATCTCCCCAATTACCAACATCGGGGTCCAATCCCCCCAAATACCAACATCGCGGCTCCCATCTCCCCAATCACCAACATCGGGGCTCCCATCTCCCCAACTACCAACATCGGGGTCCAATCTCCCCAACTACCAACATTGGGCTGCCATCTCCCCAACTACCAACATCGGGGTCCAATCCCCCCCAAGTACCAACATCGGGGCTCCCATCTCCCCAACTACCAACATCGGGGTCCAATCCCCCCAAATACCACCATCGGGGCTCCCATCTCCCCAATTACCAACATCGGGGCTCCCATCTCCCCCAACTACCAACATCGGGGTCCAATCCCCCCAAATACCAACATCGGGGCTCCCATCCCCCCAACTACAACATCGGGGCTCCCATCCCCCCAAATACCAACATCGGGGTACAATCCCCCCAACTACCAACATCGGGGCTCCCATCCCCCCAACTACCAACATCGGGGTCCAATCCCCCCAAATACCAACATCGGGGTCCAATCCCCCCAAATACCAACATCGGGGCTCCCATCCCCCCAACTACAACATCGGGGCTCCCATCCCCCCAACTACCAACATCGGGGCTCCCATCTCCCCAACTACCAACATCGGGGTCCAATCTCCCCAACTACCAACATTGGGCTGCCATCTCCCCAACTACCAACATCGGGGCTCCCATCTCCCCAACTACTAACATCGGGGCTCCCACCTCCCCAACTACTAACATCAGGGTCTAATCCCCCCAACTACCAACATCGGAGTCTAATCCCCCAACTACAACATCGGGGCTCCCATCCCCCCAACTACCAACATCGCGGCTCCCATCTCCCCAATTACCAACATCGCACCTCCCATCCCCCCAACTACCAACATCGGGGCTCCAAACTCCCCAACTACCAACCTCGGGGTCCAATCCCCCCAAATACCACCATCGGGGCTCCCATCCCCCCAACTACCAACATCGGGGCTCCCATCTCCCCCAACTACCAACATCGGGGTCCAATCCCCCCAAATACCAACATCGGGGCTCCCATCTCCCCAACTACCAACATCGGGGTCCAATCCCCCCAAATACCAACATCGGGGTACAATCCCCCCAACTACAACATCGGGGCTCCCAACCTCCCAACTACCAACATCGGGGCTCCCATCTCCCCAACTACCAACATCGGGGCTCCCATCTCCCCCAACTACTAACATCGGGGCTCCCATCTCCCCCAACTACTAACATCAGGGTCTAATCCCCCCAACTACCAACATCGGAGTCTAATCCCCCAAATACCAACATCGGGGCTCCCATCTCCCCAACTACCAACATCGGGGCTCCCATCCCCCCAATTACCAACATCGCAGCTCCCATCCCCCCAACTACCAACATCGCAGCTCCCATCCCCCCAACTACCAACATCGGGGCTCTCATCTCCCCAACTACCAACATCGCAGCTCCCATCCCCCCAACTACCAACATCGCAGCTCCCATCCCCCCAACTACCAACATCGGGGCTCCCATCTCCCCAACTACCAACATCGGGGTCCAATCCCCCCAAATACCACCATCGGGGCTCCCATCCCCCCAACTACCAACATCGGGGTCCAATCCCCCCAAATACCAACATCGGGGTCCAATCCCCCCAAATACCAACATCGGGGCTCCCATCTCCCCAACTACCAACATCGGGGTCCAATCCCCCCAAGCACCAACATCGGGGCTCCCATCTCCCCAACTACCAACATCGGGGTCCAATCCCCCCAAATACCAACATCGGGGTCCAATCCCCCCAAATACCAACATCGGGGCTCCCATCTCCCCAACTACCAACATCGGGGTCCAATCCCCCCAAATACCACCATCGGGGCTCCCATCTCCCCAATTACCAACATCGGGGCTCCCATCTCCCCCAACTACCAACATCGGGGTCCCATCCCCCCAACTACAACATCGGGGCTCCCATCCCCCCAACTACCAACATCGCGGCTCCCATCTCCCCAATCACCAACATCGGGGCTCCCATCTCCCCAACTACCAACATCGGGGTCCAATCTCCCCAACTACCAACATTGGGCTGCCATCTCCCCAACTACCAACATCGGGGTACAATCCCCCCAAATACCACCATCGGGGCTCCCATCTCCCCAACTACCAACATCGGGGCTCCAATCCCCCCAACTACCAACATCGGGATGCCATCTCCCCAACTACCAACAACGGGGCCCAATCCCCCTAACTATCAACATCGGGTCTCCCATCCCCCCAAGTACCACCATCGGGATTCCCACAACCCCCCTCCCTTCCCATCCCCACTATCAGCATCGGGGCTCCCCCCCCCCTCCCAGCTCCTACAATCAGCAAAGGGGCTCACAACCCCCCCCCCCCCCCCCCCCACACACACACACACACACTCATCCTCACGATCTGCATCTGGAATCTCACCACCCCACCCCCCACCAAATATCAGCATCAGGGCTTTCACCCCTTCCTCAGCCAACACTCAATCTGATAGAGGTAGATGGAGTGGTTGCGAGCCCTGATGCTGATGGTGGGATGAGGAGGGAGAGGGGTTAATACTGATTGTTAGGGGGAGGGTGGTGCAACAGACCTGATGTTGAAGTGGGGGTTGGGAGCCCTGATAGTGGGTGAGAGCCCCGATGCTGATGGTGAGGGTGGGGGCAGGGGCTAATGCTGATGGTGGAGGCGAAGGTGAGGGTCGAGGGGGTGGGCCCTGATGTTCATGTTAGGGGTGAGGGGGAGTAGAAGCCCCCAATGCTGCTGGTCATGGTATGTGGAGGGGGGGGGGGGTAGAAGGAACACTCAGTGCTGATGGTGAAGGGGGTGTGGAGGCCCTGGTGCTGATTGTGGTGGGGGGGAGGAGCCCTTGGTGCTGATGGTGGGGGGAGGCCCTGGTACTGATGGTGGTGGTGGGAGGAGCCCTCAGTACTGATGGCAGTTTGGGGGGGGGATGGTGGGGGAGGCCCAATGGTGGGGGGGAGGGGGGGCGGGGCCTTCAGTGCTGATGGTGGGGGGGGAGGCCCAGGTACTGATGGTGGTGAGGGGTGAGGAGTTCCCAGTGCTGATGGTCGTGGTGCCGGGGGGGGGGGGGGGGAGAAGGAGCACGCGGTGCTGATGCTGGGGGTGGGGGGGCGGTGGAGGCCCTGGTGCTGGTTGTGGTGGTGGGAGGAGCCCTCCGTGCTGATGGTAGTGGGGTATGGGGGGGTGGGAGGCCCGATGCTGATGGTGGTGGGGAGCCCCAGATGCTTATGGGACGATGGGGGGGGGGGGGGTCGCCGATGTTCATGGGAGTGGCGGGTTGGGGTGCCATTTTTAAAGGGTACCCCGATTTCTGTGGAGCCGGCCTTGTTCCCCCCGCCACCCCCACCCCACCCCACCACCAAAGTGACGACCTTTGAATTTCTTTTCCAGAGAGGCTCAAAACCTGGAGTAAAAATCTGGCTGTGCAGCTGGAGAGCCAGAGCCTGACATTCTGGAAAATATGTAGGAAAACTCTGTCCAGTAGCTCTAAGTCAAGAAGAAAGAACACTGTCTAAGAATCACACCACAAGTTTATCTAGCCTCCAAAGATTTGTGCAAATAATATAATTTATCAGCGGCACTTACACATTCCATGTCAAGCGTTTGACAGCTCTTCTGACATTCTGTGCCAATACTGTCAGCTGATTTGTTATTGCAGTCAAAGTAAACCAGTGGAGCAACACATGCTGGAAAGAAAAAACAAACACAGATTTAGACACACAAAAGACATACTTTTTGTCTGAATAATTACTTTTTTTCAATATGTTACCTTGAGAATGTGACTCCCCTCCAATACACTCCAGCTTCCCTTGATTGCAGGTACTGCAATAAAATAACAGATATCATCAGTCACTGAATTCAGATACTTCTCTCCTCAGTTATGTCATTAATTAACTTCACAAGCTCACCACAAGGCATCTTCGTCATGAATGGTCTCTCCTGCTGGCACTGCCAACCCCCTATAGTAGCATGGACAATGGGAGGCTGGTACACATTTACCAGTGTCCTCCATGTATGTTCCATCAGCACAACCACATCCATCCACTGGCGCAATGTCAATCTCACATGTTTTATCTGGTGCTCCTAGGGACTGACAGGTCCGCTGGCAGCTTGTCATATTGTAGCTGTAGACCAGAGTCTTGGGGCAGTTGAGGTATTTGGCTGAAATTAATAAATACAGACAACTTGAAGAATTTTCAAACTTCATTTCAAACTAATCTAAAATTAATACAGATAATATATTTTTGAAAAGTATTGTTTCAGAGTGGCAACTTTTTTCACAATGTGTTACTCTGTATCAGGTCACTGGCATGTAAGGATGGCAAGCAGAGAAAAGAAAGGCGAGAAAATAATCAGCGAAGGAGCTTTTCACCAATTACTAGTACATACTCCAAAGCACGGAATCCAGAGAGTAAGACAGGTGAGGCGAGGGCACATATAGACACTTGTTAGTATGATATCACAGCTATGGCTCAAACTTTGATTAAAAAATGGTAGCTGGGATAAAGAAAGGGATTTAAAAAAAGATGGGGTGCAATATTGGTTAAAGAAACAATCACAGCTGTGAGGAGGGATGATATGCTCGAGGGATCTTCAAACGAGGATTAAACTGACTGAAGAACAAAAGGGGGCAATTACACGGCTGAAGATATACGATGGACTCATAAACAGTCAGAGGGAGATAGAAGATCAAAATTGTCAAAAAATTGCAGAAACAATAAAGTAGTAATGGGAGGCAATTTCAACTCTGCTGGGTTAAAATCAATGTAAAAGATATAGAAGGAGCAGAGTTCTTAAAATGCACGCTGGAGAACCTTTGCAGCAACAATAAGTAACTCAACAAACGGTTTACAAGAATGTTGCCAGGGCTAGAAAAGTGTGGCTATGAGGAGAGGTTGGTGTTATTTTGCTTGGAACAAAGAACATAAGGCTGAGGGGTGACTTAATAGAACATAGAACATAGAAAAATACAGCACAGAACAGGCCCTTCGGGCCACGATGTTGTGCCGAACCTTTGTCCTAGATTAATCATAGATTATCATTGAATTTACAGTGCAGAAGGAGGCCATTCGGCCCATTGAGTCTGCACCGGCTCTTGGAAAGAGCACCCTACCCAAAGTCAACACCTCCACCCAACACTAAGGGCAATTTTGGACACTAAGGGCAATTTATCATGGCCAATCCACCTAACCTGCACATCTTTGGACTGTGGGAGGAAACCGGAGCACCCGGAGGAAACCCACGCAGACACGGGGAGGACCAAGACTTAATTGAGGTGTACAAAATTATGAGGGGAAGGGAGAGATTGGCAGGATAAAATAGTTTCCCTTGGTGGAGAATTCTAGAACCAAGGGATATAGATTCAAGATAAGTGGCAGAAGGTGTAGAAGGGACATGAGGAAAAACTTTTTTACACAGAGGGTAGTGGGAGTCTGGAATTCGCTGCCTGAGTTGGTGGTGGAGACAGAGACCCTAAACTCTTTTAAACAGTACCTGGATCTGCACCTTGAAAGCTGTAAGCTTCAGGGCGATGGACTGGGGCAGGAAGGTGGGATTAGAAAGGGCACCTGGGTGTCCTCGGGCTGGCATGGACAAAGTGGGCCAAATGGCCTCCTTCTGTGGTGTAATGTTTCTATGATTCTATGGTGGGGTGAGACAATTCTGGTCTTAGTTTTAGAAAATGAAGCTGGGCAAGCGGAAGGAATATCAGTGGGAGAGCAGTTAGATATAGGGCGGGATTCTACAGTCCTCCAGTCATGTGCTTCTCGGCAGCGCACCATTCGTTGGCGGCAGACTTCTCTCTTCCCGCCGCTTGTCAATGGGATTTCCCATTGAAGCCACCCCATGTTGCCAGGAAACCTGCGGGCGGGGGTAAGCTGCCAATAGGAAAACTGAATCCCGACTGCCAGAGAATTACGGCCACAATGTAATTCTGGAAAAGGACATTGACAGACCAAGAGTAAAGGTTTTAAATTGGAGAATGGCTAATATCAATAAAGCTACTTGAAGATAAATATGTGTCAGAGCAGTGGGAAACTATCCAGGAGGAAATAGTGAGAGCTCAGAACAAATATGTTCCCACAAAGGAAAAGGATGGGACTCCTAAATCCAGACCCCCTGCAAGTCAAACACCATATAGAGTAGGTTTAGCTCACTTGGCTGGACAGCTGGTTCGTGATGCAGAGCAAGGCCAGCAGTGTGGGTTCAATTCCTGTCCTGGCTGAGGTTATTCATGAAGGCCTGCCTTCTCAACCTTGTCCCTGGCCTGAGGTGTGGTGATCTTCAGGTTAAACCATTATCAGCCAAGGTGAAAGCAGTCTTTGGTCATCTGGCTTATGGCAAAGGAAGAAATCGCAGAGGCTCAGACTCCTTTACTAACCCTCTTGGCCAGAGAGCTGGAGGGTGGTTATCATTGTAAAGTTATTTTAAAAAAGAGTAAGGGATAGATAACCAGAGACTAGTCAGCCTACCCTCTGTGGTGGACAAAATCCTAAGGGACAGTAGAAGTTGTTATTTAGACAGGCATGGATTAATCAAGGACAGTCGGCCAAGGACCTGTTAAGGGATGGTGTGCCTGACTAATCTGGTTGAATTTTTTGAGAATGCATTAAGAGGGGTAATTGAAAGCCTCTCAAAATAAATTAATTTTGGAAATAATTTTAAAGGTGGAGACAAAGATGAAGACTTGCCAAAAGGAAGGGGATAAAGAATGGCACAGAAAGTTTCAGTCAGAGGAACGGATTTTCCAGAGGGAATGTAAGGCTTGAACATTCAAACATATATACAAACATATGGAGTATGCCAATCGGCCCCTTGGACCTGCCATGCGTTTGATAAGATCTGATTTTGGCCTTTACGTTCCTGATTGCACAGATATGATAAGATGGGGCAAGGTCATGGAGGGATTTAAAAATTAGTCTGGGGGTAGGCCACTTAGGACTGAGATGAGGAGGAATTCCATCACTTAGTGGGTGATGAATCCTTGGCATTCTCTGCCCCAGAGGGCTGCAGAGACGCTGTCGTTGGGCAGAATTTTACAGTCCTGACACAGCCGGGGGCAGGGCTGGAAAATCCAGTGGGTTGCTGAAAAGCCCATTGATTTCAGTGAGCGTGGAAATCCTGCCGGTGGGAAGGGCTATAAAATTCCACCCGTTGAATCCGTTCAAGACAAGTATCGATAGATTTTTATATATGAGAAACATCCGGGGATACAGGGATCATGCAGGACAATGATGTGTATGGGAGTAGCCAGGATCTCATTGAAATGGTGGAACGAGCTTGATGGGCTGAATGGCCTACTCCTGGGCAGGCACGGTAGCACAGTGGTTAACACAGTTGCTTCACAGCTCCAGGGTCCCAGGTCCGATTCCCGTCGTGGGTCACTGTCTGTGCGGAGTCTGCACGTTCTCCCCGTGTCTGCGTGGGTTTCCTACGGGTGCTCCGGTTTCCTCCAACAGTCCAAAGATGTGCAGGTTAGGTGGATTGGCCATGATAAATTAGTGTCCAAAAAAGGTTCGGTGGGGTTACGGGGATAGGGTGGGAGGTGTGAAAATAGGGTGGAGGTGTAGGCTTAGGTAGGATGCTCTTTCTAAGGGCTGGTGCAGACTCGATGGGCCGAATGGCCTCCTTCTCACTGTAAATTCTAGGATTCTATGATTCCTGCTCCTATTTCATCTGATCTTTTATTGTTATACTTACAGCATACGTTATCTCTCCAGTTTGAAATGATGATGCCTTTTAACGCACACGCTTGAACATATGACGAGAGGGCAGCACACATGCAGTCCTCACTCTTTTCACAGTTACAGCTGTCATATTTACATTGCTGCAAAATAAGGCGTTGTGTTATCTCACACTTACGGTGTGGTTTAAATAAAGATTTAACAAATAAACATTCCTTCAAATAAAAACACTCAACGCATAACACAATATGCAAACCAAAGCCTTAAAGAGTCACACAGTTCTGCAGTTTATAGTAATTTTCATGTTGAGAAATTCATAAATCAAATAAGAACTGTGACTTTTATATTGGTACAATCAATACAGTAGTTTTTACAGTAACAATCATCATATACAATGACAGAGGAACTTTTTCTACCTCATGGTATTGATTGGGGTTGATATGCGAATGGCATTGAGCAAATGCAGAGTTGTCAGCTATTAGCAGGCCGCACCAATGCTTAGCGTACCTTTCTAGAAAAATAAAGGAGAAATTAAAAATTAAACTTTTCCAAGTGATTAATCTTCCCCCAATGGTGGGTTAATGGCGGATTGACCTTTCCGCTGTCAGGCAGCGCAAATGTCATTTGCATTCATTTGCATCTCATAAATGCTCATTAAAAACAGCTGTTCACCAGGGTCCTATCAGGCCTTCCAATCTTACATCATACCAGCTTTAAATCACATGTGTGTCAAACCCGATTGTAAAGTGGACCATGTACAAGACAGCCCTCAGTTGGCAAGAGACTTTGAGGTTAGTGCTACATGGCTTTCTGCCATAGTGCTGCGCTGTTCCTGGTGCGCTAAACACCACTCTGCCGGTGCAAACCTGCCCTCCAACTCTGTGCTGAGCTGGTCTTCATGGGCAGCACCATGCTTCTGGATCCATAGACCTTCCTGTGTCATCGTTTCACTTCAGTACGTCAGCTGGGATTGGGGAATACAAGGGTAACTTTCTGGACAACACTGGGCTGTGGGACATACGTAGCCACCACAACAAAGGTGTGAAGTTCAACCCAATGTGGAGTGCGAGGTGAAGTGAGATATTGGGGGCGGAGGTGGCTGATGAAGACAAATGGGGCAATGTGGAAGGAGAGCTGTAGAAGGAGGGGGATAGGGCAAGTGCTCACAAAAGCAGGAAAAGGGGCAAGGAAGAAGCTGAAGAAGACGAATGATGGAAGGCAGAGAGAAAACCGAGGGGAGGGAAGCTGGACCCCAACAAGACTGCATGACAAGCTCACAAACAAGGGGTCAAACCCTAACCCTAACCTCTTTGTTTGCTGGAAGGGGATGGATGAAGACTTCAGAGGCATTGGGTAGAGGTCCAAGTGGGGCATGGGCACCTTGCAGGTGATGGGCTCATAGGGAAGGTGGTTGAATCAGAGAACAGACTTCTTCTTGAAACTGCCAGCCTTTTTTCTCTGGGTTGCTGTAATCCTGCACAGTCTGGTGAGGACAGATGGGCTGGTGAGAGTGATATGAGTGTTCTGGACTGGTATTTAAATATGGCCCCGGGACCTTTGATCTTGTCACCTGAGAGCTGGATGAGTCTGCTGCCAGACTGCCAGGAGATTCGGAGGGGAACTCATCTGTGCATAATTAATGAGCTTTCAAGCACTAGATGTTGCACTGAATCTTGCACGATTGCCCGCCATTCTAGTCGGTGGGACAGACGCTACTGCTCTCAGTCTCAAAATGGGAGAATTCCACCCTATGTTCCCTCCCCATAATCCTACATTATGCCTATCTACATGAATGGGGCTTTGGGAAAATAAGAACTGTTGTGTGATAGTGAATAAAATCATTCATGTATTACATGATAAAAAAAGCTTTGCATTAAAGAATCTGAGTTAATTCTGTTAAGTTGTCCTGTAACTCATCCTAAACCTCATTAGGTTATGATTCCAACCTTTAGGCTCATCAATGCAAATCAATAAGTTATAGACTAACCATTTTCAACACTGAGGGAGCAAGGATTTTCATGAATATCTTTTCTGTCTGGGCATCTAGCTTTGGTCTTCCAGGTATTTGCAAAGGCAGCAGATGATCCTTCCACAAGACCACTGAAGACTTTAAATTCATCATTAAGTACATCATTAAAGTTTCCACAAAGACCTAAATAAACACAAACAAATTGTACAGTGTTTAATCGACACTGAGAACAATGCAGCATTTATGGCTATTCCAATGACTGGGTGGCAAAGGTGCAACTAGGTTGTAACTTACCACACATGTATCTTTTGAAGGAAGAATCCAGCGTTATGTAGAGTTGCATTAAGGGCACTAACTGTACCTGGAGCTGCAGCCCAAAGGTTGTGTGGACGATAACATGGAAACCTGAGGGCTTGAATATAGTGACGTTGGCTGTGAAAACAGGAAAGTTGGACATTTAGGAACATTTGCAGCACCACAGTGTATTGATGATGCAATCAAATTGTGATTTGCTTTTAGAAATTTGAGCAGAAATTTGGTTTTCATTAATTGAAGTTTTGGATGTCTAAAATGAAGATTAAACATAAAAATCTCTCCAAATTATATATTACGCTTGACGGATGGATTTTTGCATCTTTTAATACTGTCATTATATTTTTATTTTTTTTATATTTTCATGTGATGTGGACATCGCTGGCATCCTTAATTGACTTGAGAAGGTGGTGGTGAGTCGTCTTCTTGAACTGCTACTTCAGGGGCATTTCCTCTGCTGTTCGGAAGGGAGTTCCAGGAATTTCACTCAGCAACAGTGAAGGAACAACAATATATTTCCAAGTCAGCATGGTAAGTGGCTTGGAGGGGAACTTGCAGGTGGTTGTTTTCCACATGTCTGCTGCCCAGGTCCTTCAGATGGTAGAGATCTTGGTTTGCAAAGCGCTGTCAAAGGAGCATTGGTGAGTTTCTGCAGTGCATCTTGTAGATGGTACACAAGGCTGCGTCGGTGGTGGGGGGAGTAAGTGTTTATGGAAGGGGTGTCAATCAAGCGGGTTGTTTTGTCCTGGCTGGTGTCAAGCTTCTTCAGTATTGTTGGAGTTACACTCATCCAGGAAAGTGGAGAGTATTCAAAGTCAATTTATGGGGTACAGGTTGTTTGTAATAACTTACCAATTGCAAATCAAATCAGGTTCCACAAAGTTTTACCATCCAGCAAGAATGAACACATTGGGGGTGATTTTGAGCCTGTGTTAGCTGTCAGTGAGAACAGCGATGTGGGTGGAAAATTTAGCGAGAATCCTAAAACACGAGATTGCGATTTCCGATTTTCCAGGCCGCTTGCTGGCGGCGTAACGGGAAATCTGCCACGGAAGGCCGAGAATCTAATTTTAATACATTATAATATCATTAGTGAGCTTTCCCTCCGGGACTTCCCCACTCACTGAATATTCACTGGTCGCCATTCAGACATCACAACGATGTGATTTCCAACAGCTGTATGAAAACGAGAGCCTGGCGACCTCACATCTGAACGGGATATTGGAAGTGAGTGCTCAGGTCACCATCACTATCCATGGTGCCAGTCATAGGGGTGCCAGCATCAGAGAATATGAAAGAACCAGATATAAGTTCCAATCGGGGTCGGGCGGATGGATGGGTGGGCGGGGGTTTAGTCTCAGGATCTCGGGTGGTTAGGTTGGTCGCAGGCCTTAGCGCCGTTGCATAGCTGTGAGTCTCTAGGTTTAAAGGGGTCTGATAGCTGGTTTTCAGATAGTGCGTCCTGGGTTCTCCTTGTTGGGCTTGTGGTGTAAAACCGCTGAGCGATTGCCCTTCCAGAATGGCAGCTGGAAAGTGGTGGGAGCCGGTGAATCCACAGGGTCAGCACAGGGGCCAACTGTGAGGTTCTTGGGTGAGGTCCCATCAGAGGCCAGGCTGCATGGGCAGAGCATTGTGGGAACAAAGCTTACTCCAGTAGTTTATGGTGCCAATCGGTCAGGCAAGGAAATTACCCTAATCTGTAGGGCTGCGATTGGCTACACCAGCTGCAGTTGGATTGGCACCATATCCTCCAAGTGGGATCTAGCGATCTGTGTGCGGTGCTGAGCAAGTTCCCCGAGGTTTTACAGCCTGGCTTTGGTACAATTATAAAAATCCAAGTGGACCGGAGGCCCAGCCCCGATATTTTCGTGCCCGCCCAGTTCCCTGCATTTTATTGGAGACAGTCGAGACTGAGCTTCGTCGCTTGGAGAGTTTGGACATCATTAGACCTGTGCGCTTCGCCCATGGACAGTGCCGATGGTCCATCTGCTGAAGCCGGATATCAGGTGGAGATCACCTCTTCAACTGTATTTATTATGCCCATCAACACTGTCTGTGACCCAGTCATATTTGTCAGAAAAGACAATCATGTTACAGTAGTTAAATTGATGACCAGTGAAATTGCCAAAATTGGTCCAGTCACATCATCTCTTGGTTGTGGAGCTTCCATCCCTGTTCATAAAATGTTTATTTTGAGACTTTTAGGGTCTCTTAATAGTATAATGGGGTTTTTTGAAGTGGCTTCTAATTGACTGTTTATTTTGATAGTTTTAAGAGAATCACAAAAAAATCCTGATGTTATTATAGGGCTTATGAATTCTGTACATGACGGATACTGGATGAGTGAGCATGATAGTGATGTGAGGGGTTATGTGGGGAACATGGAGGGGTTATGGCATGAAGCTTAAGGGGCGTCACACTCAGCTAGTGAAGTGGGCCGCTGTCTCAGTGAACAGAGGTGGGCCTTTTAACTTGACTTCCTTGGCATCTGCCCACTTCTATCTCCACCTCAGGTCTGCTTCTGGAAGCGGTGGATCCGGCGCTAAACCCCCCCCCCTCCCCTCTCATGGCAACACCACCATGGAGGACCATGCAGGAATGTTCCCTTTCAGTTGGGGAACACTTCAGCAGTCAAGGGCATTCAGCCTCTGATCTCCGGGTAAGCGTTCTCCAAGGCGGCCTTCAGGAGGCGCGACAACGCAGAATCGCCGAGCAGAAACTTATAGCCAAGTTCCGCACACATAAGTGCGGCCTCAACCGGGACCTGGGATTCATGTCGCATTGCATTCATCCCCCACCATCTGGCCTGCAAAATCCTACCAACTGTCCTGGCTTGACACAATTCACACCTCTTTAACCTGGGGTTACCCCATCTCTGGATCTGTAAAGATTTAATCATCTGCTAAATGCTCATATTCCAAGCATTGTTTGGCATCTTTGAATCTGTCTATATATATGTTTCTGGAACATACCTCTTCATTCACCTGAGGAAGGAGCTGCGCTCCGAAAGCTAGTGACATCGAAACAAACCTGTTGGACTTTAACCTGGTGTTGTAAGACTTCTTACCATGGAGGAAGATAGAGTGAACAAGTCCTTTTTCTTTTATTCACTCATGGGATGTAAGCATTATGGATTTGGCCAGCCTTTACTGCCCATTCCTTGCCCTTGAACTGAGAGTCTTGCTAGGCCATGTCAGAGAACATTTAAGAGTCAACCACATTGCTGTGGGTCTGGAGTCACATGTAGGCCAGACCAAGTAAGGACAGAAGATTTTCTTCCCTGAAGGACATTAGTGAACCAGATGGGTTTTTACTGCAATAGTTTCATGGTCATCGTTAGACTTTTAATTCCAGATTTTTATTGAATTCAAATTTAGCAATTTGCCATGGATTATCCTCGGCAGAATTCTCCATTCCTGAGACTAAGGGCTGGTTTCTCTCCCCCTGCCCGCCGCCAGAATCACACGGGCAAGACGGCGATAATGGAAATATCCATTGACCTTGGGCGGGATTCTCCAGGCCGCCGGGCGAATGCAGGCGGAGAATCCCACCCTTTGACACCTGGGTGTTTCATGGACTTCCACGACAGCAAACCTGGCGCTGCACCTGGACCAATTAAATGACCATTGAGAGGCTAGCACTGCCACCACGTGGATTACAATCGATTCCAATGAAAAACGGTGCCGGATTCGTGATTGACGCTCAGGAGGCTGACAAGCTGGAGCCGCATTTACACACTTCACTCCCCACACACCCATCCCAGCCAACAAGATGGTACTGTTTGCGCTGGAGCGTGCCCATATGGCTAATCGGTCGGCCGGGGCCAGAGGGCACCTAGGGGGCTGGCCTGGGGGTCACACACACGACCCGTGGCCCTAAGTTCACAGTGAGCAGTCAGCAGCACGCACAGCTGTATGGCTGCCTACCCAGCTGTGGCAATGGTGTTCTGTGCCCGTCCTCCCCGACCCCACAGCCCACCTTCTGACCACTCCCTGCTTTTCCCCTCAGCCCTGGCAGACATCCCCGGCCAGCAGCAGAACTACCAGCAAACTATGGCGATGTTGGACACTTTCCATTGCTCCTCTCTCTCCCTCAGCAGCCACGACACCGGTCTCACGATTTTGTAAAAGCACAAGTGAACCGGGGCGTCAGGAATTTGGCCCATTGGAGGCGGAGAATCGCGGAGGTTCCACAGAATACTGGGTCAGGCCCGTTAACGATATGCCATCAGCACTTACTGTACATGCATTCTGGAACGCATTGACGCCACTGCCGAGGCGATGGAGAATTGCTATTTGGAGTGAGTGAAATTGGCGTCCGTCGCGATTTTGGCACCGGAACCGATACTCTGCCCAATCGCATTTCCCGATTCTGGCATCGGCTGACTGAGAATCCCGCACAGGGTCACTGGATTACTAGACCAGTGACAGTACCACTACGCCACTGCCTCTCCTGCTGTACAGGAGTAGGATCAGATAATGATAAATGGCCAAACACAATATTCCCATCTCCGAGATGAAATTTCGGCCTGAGATGTTCTTCTGTTACATTTTTAAGAACATAATTCATATCTTTCCTGCCAATAATGTAATAATAATATAATAATCTTTATTGTCACAAGTTGGCTTACATTGACACTGCAATGAAGTTACTGTGAAAAGCCCCTAGTCGCCACATTCCGGCGCCTGTTCGGGTTCACTGAGGGAGAATTCAGAATGTCCAAATTACCTAACAGCACGTCTTTTGTGACTTGTGGGAGGAAACCAGAGCACCCGGAGGAAACCCACGCAGACACGGGGAGAACGTGCAGACTCCGCACAGACAGTGACCCACAGTGACAGTGAGCCGGGAATCGAACCTGAGTCCCTGGCGCTGTGAAGCAACAGGACTAACCACTGTGCTACCGTGCTGCCCAAAAGTCAATGTTAGGAGTGGGATTCAAATCCACGCCTCCAGAGGAGACTGTGATACAGAGTTCTCTTGATTTTTTTCTTGTTATAGAGTGAAATTATTATACATATTCTTATTTAAATCTATTGTTGATGTCATCAGTAAGTGCTGTCACATCATTAATAATTGTTGATGTTCCTTGTGTATATTTGTATTTAACTGCCGTTAGTTCTAATTCTATTCTGTTCCTGTTATTTCGATGTTTGGCTACTGCTCCTGTTTTAAGTCCATACTGTATTTTAAACTTAGTTATTTTTATATATTAAAGAAGATTAACTTCCACCACATCGTTTCAACTACCATTTTGTGGTCAAGTTACCAAAGTTCTAGTTCCTTTTTGACTATAAGATCCAATGCACTGCATATTCGGCCATGCAATGTCCAATCAGGAATCTGCAAGCTTGAGACTTTTCTCAAGATAAAGGAATTGTGTAAATGTTGTGTTTAATACAAAGAAAACTAATGATTCAAGGCAAAAAACAGGAACTAAACTTACCAATGGTTACAGGCAACTGTGTAAAGATTCCATTGACAGAGATGCTGCCACTGGGGTTTATTGCGATAATCTGTAAAATAAAAAGCACCAATAACATCATTTTTCGACCTTCTTTATATCAAAGTGGTTTAAGCCGCCAAAAAGCTAATTGAGAATGACTTACAGAGTGAGCCCCATGGAGAGTCAGTGATACTGTCTTTAAACATGTCTCCGAATCAGTAACACCACATTGCTGCAGTTCCCCCAGGACAGTGAATAAAGTATTCCTACAGTCCTAGAGCAAATGATTAGAAAAATAAGACGAAATAGCAATCTTGACAGTGCAAAATAGTGTTTATTAATGCTGCAACACATTCTCCGGTATTCTGAGCAAAAGTCCTTTTAGATTTTCCATTTGGAAGACTTAGTTGAGCCAGCGGAGAACATGTAGACTTTCACAGAAACAGACCAATACCAATTCTCTTACTTTTGTTCTGCCAAAAACACAGCAACATTATGAGCAAGTCAAACTTGTTGGTGCGAATAATTTCCAGTGTCCTAAAACTCAAGTGATCCTTACCTTAGCAAGAACGTAATGACACCTTCCATGGAATGTGTAATAGCTTTCATCAAATGTATTAATATGAGCTCCTCCCTCAATAGAACAGATGCCAGGGCAGGAGAGGTCAGTACAAGACCACTGCCCTCCATTACAAGTGCTGCCAGATTTAAAAGTATTTGATGTCAGTTATTTTCTTAGACAAAAATTAAGAAACAATTAATGACAAATGAATACCCCCCATCAAAAACAAACAACCAATTTATCAAAATCAAATTAATTACCATTTACTGCATTTGGTGGAGTAGGACTGTCCGAGTGCATAAGATAGCCCGTTGTAAGTACAGGGACACTGTTCTTTTGGAATGCATCCAGAGTGAGAAATGTCATCAAGGACAGTATCTACAGTATAAAATATATAAGTTAGATATCCTAACTTGCAGATTTTCCTCAGTTGATTTATGATTCAGTTAATTATAATGAAGGGCCGAATGGCCTCATTCTCTGCTGTAACCTTTCTATGGTTCTATGGTTCGAAGTGTTGTAGCCAGGCTGTCTCATGATAATTCTTTGATGCTGTAATCTCACCTTGTAACACTCTCAAATAGCATGGCAACCCTTTGCTACAATTTATTTTCTATTTAACACTTTAAATAGCACAAATCCCTCTCCAAATCACTGTTTCTGTAACAGTAATATAACACCCCCTTTATAACACCAACCGAACACTTACATTCTTTAGCACGCTAGTAACAGAACATACAATATTTTAACATAATACCGCTCCATAATATTAATGTAGCAACTCCACAACATTACTGTTAAATCCACTTGGTAACAATAATGTAACACATGCAGCTCCATAATGCTAGTACAGCACATGCAGTTCTCTATAAAATTGATGTCATAGCTTCTCAATCTATAAAAGTAATATGAGATCCAAATAACTAATAAAACACTCCCTCTAAAGCAGTAAGTAGTAGTAAGTTGAGATTCATGTCCAATTCTGGGTATTGCACCTTATGAGGAGGCATGGGATTCAGGGTGATTTAGCAGTTTGGATCAGAAATTGGCTAGCTGGAAGAAGGCAAAGGGTGGTGGTTGATGGGAAATGTTCAGCCTGGAGTCCAGTTACTAGTGGTGTACCACAAGGATCTGTTTTGGGGGCCACTGCTGTTTGTCATTTTTATAAATGACCTGGAGGAGGGCGTAGAAGGATGGGTCAGTAAATTTGCAGATGACACTAAAGTCGGTGGATTTGTGGACAGTACGGAAGGATGTTACAAGTTACAGAGGGACATAGATAAGCTGCAGCGCTGGGCTGAGAGGTGACAAATGGAGCTTAATGCACTAAAGTGTGAGGTGATTCATTTTGGAAGGAATAACAGGAAGACAGAGTACTGGGCTAATGGTAAGATTCTTGGCAGTGTGGATGAGCAGAGAGATCTCGGTGTCCATGTACATAGATCCCTGAAAGCTGCCACCCAGGTTGAGAGGGTTGTTAAGAAGGCGTACGGTGTGTTAGCTTTTATTGGTGGAGGGATTGAGTTTCGGAGCCATGAGGTCATGTTGCAGCTGTACAAAACGCTGATGCGGCCGCATTTGGAGTATTGCGTGCAATTCTGATCGCCGCATTATAGGAAGGATGTGGAAGCATTGGAAAGGGTGCAGAGGAGATTTACCAGAATGTTGCCTGGTATGGAGGGAAGATCTTATGAGGAAAGGCTGAGGGACCTGAGGCTGTTTTCGTTAGAGAGAAGAAGGTTAAGAGGTGACTTAATTGAGGCATACAAGATGATCAGAGGATTGGATAGGGTGGACAGTGAGAGCCTTTTTCCTTGGATGGTGATGTCCAGCACGAGGGGACATAGCTTTAAATTGAGGGGAGATAGATATAAGACAGATGTCAGAGGTAGGTTCTTTACTCAGAGAGTAGTAAGGGTGTGGAATGCCCTGCCTGCAACAGTAGTGGATTCTACCACATTGTACTGTGGATTCTACACTAAGGGCATTCAAATGGTCATTGGATAGACATATGGACAATAAGGGAATAGTGTAGATGGGCTTTAGAGTGGTTTCACAGGTCGGCGCAACATCGAGGGCCGAAGGGCCTGTACTGCGCTGTAATGTTCTATGTTCTCTGTTCTTATGAAGGATGTGAAGGCTTTAGAGAGAGTGCAGAAAAGATTCATGGGAATTGTTCAAGAAATGAGAGTCTTCAGTTAAGGGGATAGATAGTTGGGGTTCTTTTCCTTACAGAAGAAAAGATTGTGAGGGGGTTTGATAGAGATGTTCAAGATCTGGACAGAGTATGAAAGAACCTGTTCCCACTGGTGGAAATGTTGAGAAACAGAGAACACAGACTTAAGGTGATTGGCAAAAGAGCCAATGGTGTCAGCGAGTGGTTTAGATCTGTAATCCACCGCCTGAGATTGTGGGTGGAAGCAAATGTAATTCTCACTTTTAAAAAGATTGCATAATCACATGAAGAGAAAGAAACTGCAGTGTTACAGGGAAAGACTCGGGGTGCAATTTTGGTCCAGTTTTGTGTGTATTTGGCGTGGAGATTCGCGTAGGCAGAGTTGGTGAGATCGCGGCCTGTATTCAACAGCACTTTGTACCAAAAATGAGCCCCCACGAAATGCTCGACATTACTGGCTCCCTCGCAAACTGATTTGCCCGACTTGCACCTCAGCTTCTTGATGCTAACGAGGGGAGCTGCATTTAAATGCTCCCTCACCCCTCATTCCAAGTCAACACACAAGCATGGCAGTGCCCAAACCTGCTCCTCGCTTTGGGGATTCCTTCCTGGCCAGGCTTCTCGATGCTATGGATGAGAGAGGGGACATCCTATTCCCCCAGGGGGTTGAAAGACCAATAGCAGGGTCAGCAGTGTCGCCTGGGAGGCAGTGGCAGCAGCTGTCAGTGCGGGCAGCATGACAAGGAGGACCGCAGCCCAATGTCGGAAAAAGATAACTGACCTCCAATGAGCTGCAAAGGTAAATTACCACCTCCCTCCTGGCATCAGTTCTGCCTGCCACAGAGCACACCTGACCAGATCCCGAATGAGCAGGTTCTTCCCGGAGGTGGAGGACAAATGTGAGCGGTGCCAGAGGGGCCCGGCCAACCACACCCACATGTTTTGGGCTTGCCCCAAGCATGCTGGGTTCTGGGCAGCCTTCTCCGAGGCAATGCCCAAGGTTGTAGGGGTGAGGGTGAAGCCATGCCCAATAGTGGCAATCTTCAGGGTATCGGAGCAGCCAGAGTTACACATGGGGAAGGGGCCCAACGCCCTCGCTTTTGCTTCCCTAATCCCAAGCCGGAGAATCCTGCTCGGCTGGCGATCGGCAGCACCACCCACAGCTGCAGACTGGCTCGCTAACCTCTCAGAATTTCTCCACCTGGAGAAGATTAAGTACGGCATCCGAGGGTCAGAGGAAGGCTTCCTGGATACTTGGGGGCAGTTTGTCGGTCTGTTCTAAAACCTGTTCGAGGCCAGCAACGAGGAGTAACCTAATAAGATTTTTTTTTTAAAACACCCAAGATAGATGAGGTACAAAAAGACTGCGCAACCTGGGGTGGGGTGGGGGGGAGGGGGAGAGAGGTTTGGGGGGGGGTGGTGGTGGAGGGGGGGGGTGCGGGTGGGGGGAACATAGGGTCAGTTAAACGAAGGACAAACTAAACCTCTCTGTATAATAAAGGAAATTAGCGCGAGCGAGAAAAATGTGATGTGTATATATACAACTGTTTATAAATATGGGAAATGCCAATAAAAGAAAAAGAAAATTCTCCCCCCAGCTGACCGGCTGACACCTCACACCCTCCCCACAGCTGATCTCTTTGCTTGTTTCTCAGGATCCCTGGCACCACCAGCGCAACTGCTTTATTTCCAGGTGCGGTGCCCGCAAATGCCACTTGCTATAGACCCCCCTGACCCATCAAGTGTTCTGCTCACACTATCTCCTCCTTGTCCCCGCAGGGGAAGACAGCCCATAATAAATGGGAACGGGCTAAGGTGAGGGGGGTCCATAGCAGGTGGTAGGAGGAATCCCGAGATGCGATAAAATCAAGGAGTACTGCCATAATGGCCAACACATCCTACATCAGTGGACACAGTAACACAGGTAAACTTTTAAATACAAAGGTAAACATTGCAGATGATGAAAATCTGAAACAAGAACATAAAATGCCAGCAATTATCAATTTTGATAAAGACCAAATATAAGTTAAATTTTTAGGGTCCTCATCAGACAACACAAAGTAAACAAAGACACACTTATTATTCAATTGAATTATATTTTCTGAAATATTGTATCTTACTGGGAGCGCAGAAACAGCCATCAACACAGTGGTCGTCACACATCTGGCTCCTATCAGGGTTTGAGCATGTATCTGCACACGGAACACCACACTCTTCATAGGTCATATTAAACTGGCATGTCTCTTCTGTAATAGACATAGTGTCAACGTTTAATGTCTTTGTCATTTCCATGAGGAAAAAATGTATTTGTGACTTTATTTGGAGTGTTTGTGGGTGATCAATTTGAAAGTTACTTGCCGCACATGTCTTTGCTTCTCCAGTTGCTTGGTTTACCTCCAACATGAGCACACTGTCTAGAATATTCTGATAAAGTATTACAGATGCAGGATGATGGTTTTTCTAAATTCTTGCACAAACACATGTCCAGCATGCAGCTCTTGATAAAAGGTGCTAAATCTAAGATATTGTGGCAGTTGGAAAAACTTGGATCTGTGAGTGTTCTTTCACACATGGATTCCTGAGGAGAAAAGGAAGTTACTTAGTGAATGACCAATACACTTGTTTGTGCATTAGCCTTTAATGTACATTGTAAATATTTTCCGTCACAAAGATAATTGTCAATGCAGGAGATGCTTGCACCTTTGCTACCAGTATCTAAATTGAGTATTCCCAGCTATGTTGAGTTAGTCACTGGACAAGGATCTCTCTATCCTGGCCTCAGCGAAGCACATGTATTAATGCATTATTATCATTCTAAGCACAAGCCATTCTGAATATCAGAAAGTTTGAAATTAGCAAATTGCCATTTACATTGGGCTCCATTGAATGTGTAGCACAGAAATGGGCCATTCTGTCCAACAGGTCATAACCTATGATATTCTATGGTCCTTCTATCTGCAATGTCCACACAAACCTTTCCACCCTTCTTCATCTGACATTACCAGGATCGCATTTAATTCCAATCACCTTCATGGGCATATTCAGCTGCTGACTAATACATCTATTCTATTTGCCTCACTATCTTGGAGTAGTGTGTTCCACATTCTTAAACTCTTTAGGACAGGACCAAATATAATATCTGATACAAATTTAACATAACTTCTCTGCATATCAATTCTATCTAACTAGAAACAAACACCGGGGTTTAGTTCGCAATTTGAAAAATTACCTTATTACTTGCTACTTTAATGATTTGCGAATGAATATCGCTGTGATCTCTTCATCCTTCCTACCAAAATGCATCACCGCAAACCTATCTGTATTGAAATTAATTTGTCAACTACAAAATTATTCTGCAAGTTTACTAAAGTTTAATTCTTCCTTGTTGGGGCGAGTCCTCCATGTTTGACTAATTTGTTGGACTTCTTTGAGGAATTAAGAAACACTGTAGATAAAAGAGAATCTGTGGATGTGTTGTACCTAGATTTCAAGAAGGTACATCAAAGGTTACTACACAAAATAAGAGCTCATGGTGTGGGAGGTAACATATTAGCATGGACAGAGGATTAGTTAATAAATAGAAAGCAAAGACTGGGTACGTTTCAGGTTCGCAAGATGTGACAAATGGAGTACTGCAGAGATCACTGCTGGGCCTCAACTATTCTTAATTTATACAAATGACTCAGGTGAAGGAACCAAGTGTATGGTTGCTAAATTTGCCAGTCACGCAAAGATAGGTAGGGAAGTAAGTTGTGAAGATGACATAAAGAAGACTGTAAAGCAATAGAGACAGGTTAAGTGGGCGGACAAAAATTTGGCAAATGCAGTATAATGTGGGAAAATGTGAACCTGTCCACTCTAGCAGGAAGAATAAAAAAGCAGAGCATTATTTAAATGGAGAGAGATTGTAGAAGTCTGAGAGGCAGAGGAATCTGAGTGTCCCTGTACATGAATCAGGAAAGATGTGGAGATGCCGGCGTTGGACTGGGTGAGCACAGTAAGAAGTCTTACAACACCAGGTTAAAGTCCAACAGGTTTGTTTCGAATCACTAGCTTTCGGAGCACTGCTCCTTCACCTGAGGAAGGAGCAGTTCTCCGAAAACTAGTGATTTGAAACAAACCTGTTGGACTTTAACCTGGTGTTGTAAGACTTCTTACCATAAATCAGGAAAAGTTAACATGCAGGTACAGCAAATGACTCAGAAAGCAAATGGGATGTTGTTGTTTATTGCAAGAGGAATGGAATATAAAAGTAGGGATGTTTTGCTTCTGTATTTTGCAGGGTATTAGTGAGACCATATCTCGAGTCTTGTGTACAGCTTTGGTCTCCTTATTTAAGAAAGGATGTAAATGTGGTAGAAGTAATTCAGAGAAGCTTCACTCGACTGATACCTGGGATGCGAGGGTTATCTTAGGAGGAAAGGTTGGACAGGCTGGGCCTGTACCCTTTGGAGTTCAGAAGACTGGGAGCTGATCTTATCGACGCACATTAGATTCTGAGGGAACTTGACTGGATGGATGCTGAAAGGATGTTTCCCCTCCTGGGAACTAGAACCAGGGACACATTATAAAAATAAGGGATCTGCCTTTCAAGGGAGGATGAGAAGAAATTATTTCTCTGAGGGTCTTTGGAAATCTCTTCCCTACAGAGGGTGGAGGCAGGTCAATGAATATTTTTTAGTCAGAGATATATGGATTCTTGACTAATGGGGAATCAAAGGTTATCAAGGGGGGGCAAAATGTGGAGTTAAGGCCACAGTCAGATCAACCGTTATCTTACTGTATGTCAGAGCAGATTCAAGGGGCTGAATGACTCATTCCTGCTTCAAACTCGTATATTTGGAAGTTCTGGGTATATTTCAATCGAAATATATACCTCGTGACTTTTCCCAGTATGAATATCAATTTAATACCAATTTGTGCTGAGTTTCTATCAGTGCTGTGGCCTTGTGCTTAATATTATCTCATATTATCCCGCAGATATTTTAACTCCTCAACAGTCTGGACTGGATTGAATTCAAGAGACTAGCGGTGAAAGAAGTTATTAAACTTGTAGAAAATCTTGGTTAGACCACCCTTATAGAAGTGAGCATAATTCTGGTCTCGACATCATAAAACCATCTCGAGTCACTGAAGTGAATGCGAGAATGCTTTTCAAGGATCTTACGAGAAAGGGGAGGTTATATCTATTAAGAAAGACTGCAGGCTGGGCTCCTTTTTCTAGAAAAGAGAGGGTGGAGAGGTTCCATGTTCAAAGTTTTTAGATTATGAACTTGGGTAGACATAGAGAAGATGATTCCACTTATTGGGGAGATCAAGATGACTATTAATACACTAAACAGGAATTCAGGAGAAATTCTTCACCGAGACAGTGTTTGGAATTTGGAATGTTTCCAGGAGGAATTGTTGAGCAGGGAGATGATGGTGTAGTGGTCATATCACTGGATTAGTAAGTCAGAGGATCAGACTAATGCCCGAACGACATGGGTTCAAATCGGCAGCGAATGGAATTTCAATTCAATTACAGTAATGTGCAATTAAATGCTAAGTTCAGTAATCATAACCATGAAACTATCGTCAATTGTCGTAAAAACCCACCTAGTTTTAATGCCCTTTAGGGAAGGAAATCTGCTCTGGTCTGGTCTACATGTGACACCAGACCTACAGCAATGTGGCTGACTCACTACTCCCGAGGACGATGCATAATAAATGCTGGCCTTACTCACACCCCATGAACAAATAAAAAAATGATGTATTTAAGAGGAAGTTAGATGGGGGTGACACAGTGATGCAGTGGTTAGCATTGATGTGTCACAGCACCGAGGACCCAGGTTCGATCCTGGCCCCGGGTCACTGTCCGTGTGGAGATTGCACATTCTCCCCGTTTCTGCGCGGGTCTCACCCCCACAGCCCAAAATATGCAGGGTATGTGGATTGGTGATGCTAAATTGCCCCTTAGTAGGAAAAAAGGAATTGGGTACTCTAAATGTATTTAATAAAAGAGAAAGTTAGATAAACACCTGATGGTATAAGTATCGATTATGTCAATCAGGTCAGGTGAAGCGGAGGTCACTTATTCACTGTACCAATGCTTAATTATCTATGAAAATCAGCAGATACATTAGAAACTAAAGTCAAAAAAATTTGTAAGCTAAAGCAGATTCAAGACCGAAGGAGGTTGAAATAATGAGAAACATTCACTTACAAATCTTGAACAATCTTTGTTACTATCAGATGAAGGTACATCTTTGCATTTCTCTGTGGGACCATTCAGTTTTTGCAAGTTTCCATACTGGATAGGGGTCAGGTGAAATCCTGGAATCAATGACAGGCAATAAGTAAAGAGTGTGGGTTTACAGGTCTGTTTACCATGGGTGAAAATCCTGTTATGGCAGTGCCAAGGGGCATTGAGGTAGGCTTTGAAATGGGCACTGCCTGGGGTCACTGCCAAGGGCGTTATCCTTTTCCATTGTGGGAGGGGGTGGCTTCCCCTTATGTGTGATGGGGGAGAGGAAGGGGTGCGTGAGGGTGGAGGGAAACTACCCCCCAATACCTCCATGGTCGCCAGAAGGTCGTGGGAGGGAGTCCTCCATGGCCATGGGGGAGTGGGAGGCAGTTTATTTTTCTCGCAGATCAGGGGGCCTTTTAAAGATGGCGCCCTCTGCAGCCACGCTTGCCAGCTGTACCAAGCCCCGCCCTCCAGAATGATGGCACGAACCCCCCCCCCCCAATTATTTCTTGAGTGTCAGAAGATCTGGCCAGAAAACCTGGCTGTGTTTCTGGAGAGAAACATTTCACCTTTCTGTCAGAACTTGACAGTTTGTCATTTGCTTTGTAAAATTCCACCCAAATAATGTGGACGTAATATTAAACCAATACAATTAAATGTAGCTGCTAGTGCCAATTACACATACCATTTGAAGAAAATTCATTGTCACGAATGCCATTGAAATCACCACACAGCCCACATGTTGTATTGACAAACTTCTGGCTCAGTTCAAGCTAATGCAAAAGAAAGAGAACATCAATAGTTACAACATTTTGAGGTATATTTCAAGTAAATTATGAAAAAAATACAGTTTTTGCTGCCAATGACATTTTAAGGAAGCTGAAGTTGCAAAGTTGAGCTCCAGGTGTGTTCAAAATGGCCTCCACACTTCTGGTTTGGGCTGCACCTGATGGTGTTATGGGTAGAATCCATAAAATTCTTTCAGTGCTGAAGGAGGCCATTTGACCCAGTGAGTCTGCACTGATTCCCTGAAAGAGCACCCCATCTAGGCCCACTCTGCTGCCCTATCCCTGCAACCCCACCTAACCTGCACATCTTTGGATTATGAGGAAACTGGAGCACCCGGAGGAAACACATAGGAGGTTTCACGAGGAAAACGTGCAAACTCCACACAGACAGTGACCCAAGGCCAGAATTAAACGCTAGCAGCATTGCTAACCAATGTGCCACTGTGCAGGTAAATGGGTAGTGCAAAACTTGATGCATGCAGCGGAGGTATGCAGAGTAGACAGATGATGACATCACTCTACATGTTAACACTAATGTGACTCTTGCATTCTTTTCAAACTCAGTGCTCCAGTTAGCAGTTTGAGCTGGATTTTTATATCGAGGCAGGAGTTTGGAAAATTCATGGCTCAGCCTGCCAGCTGGAAGGCAAGGATATAGTGGTGGCTTCAATCTCAATGACAAAAAAATCCATAGACTGACTTGGTATTTGGAAAGAGGTTTGATCAGCCAGCTCGTTATAGAAAAAACATCAAATGGAAATTAGCAGAGAATCAAACAGTTTCAGCTTCACCTTCCTACTCTCTTAGCTAAGGGAAGGAAAACATTTCTAAGAAAAGAACTGATGAGGAAGAAAGTAACACAATGGAAGGGGAAAAAGGAACACAACATTAATCATTAACATATGAGAAGAGTTTTGAAACAAGCCAATATATTGAATAAAATATAATGGTGAAGCATGTTTAGTGCACTTGTCTGTTGAGGTAGCTGTGAATGTTACAATTCCCATACCGTGATGGCATCATCTCCATTCCACATAAGAGTCAGACCAATCTTTGCAGTGATACGGGTGTAATTACTGACTTTCTCAATCATGATCCCAGAATGGGTGTGAGGTAGTGTAACCCTAGGATAAAAGAAGCAAACGGTTATACCAATTTTCAGCATGGTTTTTAATTTAATGATTTCATAGCTGCATAGTGATGATAGTATTTATAAAGCAGATTGTTTATTTCCTATTTCCATTTGCAACTCTGCTCAATACACTTGGCTCTACCCTACTGCAGTACAAATTCCAATTTTCCCCAAACTCCAGCTAATACTCTATCGTTCTCACCCATTATCCCATGCTTTGCAAACCACTAGTGGACTTCCTCTTCCTGTGCTATTTTTAAATTTGCCCTTGAGAAAATAGTGTTGAATCAGCTTCTTGAACCGCTGTATGAACCGCCATAGGGCTAGGGAGGGAGTTCCAGGGTTCTGACTCAGTGACAGTGAAGGAATGTTAATCTAGTTCCAAAGTCAGGTTGGTGTCTGACATGGAGGGCAACTTCCATGCTGTAGCGTCCTCCTGCATTTGCTGCCTTTGCTCTTCTAGATGGTAGAGATTGAGAGTTTGACTGATGCTGTCAAAGGAGCCTTAAGTCACTGCAGTGCCCTTTGTAGATGACACACTGCTGCCACTGTACATTTGTGATGGAGGATTCTTTTTTTATCCATATCGACTTGAAAATTCAATTTTTTTACGAGCTCTGCACTCTAAAATTCTGTGCTGAAAACAAAAAATCTCAAACAAAGATTTCCAAAATCTTTAAAAAAAAATTTTTTAGAGTACTCATTTTTCCCAATTAAGGGTCAATTTAGCGTGGCCAAGCCACCTACCCTACACATCTTTGGGTTGTTGGGGTGAAACCCACCCAAACACAGGGAGAAGGTGCAAACTCCACACAGACAGTGACCCAGAGCTGGGATCGAACCAAGGATCTGGATTGGTTTGGATTTGTTTATTGTCACGTGTACCGAGGTACAGTGAAAAGTATTTTTCTGCGAGCAGCTCAACAGATCATTAAGTACATGAGAAGAAAAGGGAATAAAAGAAAATACATAATGGGGCATCACAACATATACAATGTAACTACATAAGCACTGGCATCGGATGAAGCATACAGGGTTAATGAGGTCAGTCCATAAGAGGGTCATTTAGGAGTCTGGTGACAGTGGGGAAGAAGCTGTTTTTGAGTCTGTTCGTGCGTGTTCTCAGACTTCTGTATCTCCTGCCCGATGGTAGAAGTTGGAAGAGTGAGTAAGCCGGGTGGGAGGGATCTTTGATTATGCTGCCCGCTTTCCCCAGGCAGCGGGAGGTGTAGATGGAGTCAATGGATGGGAGGCAGGTTTGTGTGATGGACTGGGCGGTGTTCACGACTCTCTGAAGTTTCTTGCGGTCCTGGGCTGAGCAGTTGCCATACCAGGCTGTGATGCAGCCCGATAGGATGCTTTCTATGGTGCATCTGTAAAAGTTGGTAAGGGTTAATGTGGACATGCCAAATTTCCTTAGTTTCCTGAGGAAGGCAGCAGTGCTAACCACTGCACCACCGTGCTGCCCTAGATTTCCAAAATCTTGATGTGGAGATAATTGGCCTTTCTTTAGAAGAAAGGTTCAAGAGCTGATTACACTGGACAGTGATTAGGGATTAATTTGGAACTAAGTGAACCAGCGTCCATGACACATTGGCGGAGATTCTCCGCTACCCCCAACACCCATCCCACCGCTAAAATTGGGAATCTCGATTGGGTGGAGAAACCCATGTCAGCCCAAAAGCGGGATTGGCGCTGGGCAGCAGACCCGTTGTGAGTCTCCAGTCCTGCCCCGCCGGCCTAAACGGGCTTCCTGCCCAGAGCCTGTGAGATCTTGTTTCCATAACATTAGCAGCCTTGAACACCAATGCTCAGCCCTCCCTCTATTCTCCATCCCTCCAACAGGAACCCCACCTTGCGGACTTTGTGCAGGTCATGACAGGTGCAGATTTGGTGCGATGGATACCGAGGAGGGTCAAGGAGGGAAGTCCATTGACCATGTGCCCCTCTGCCACTTCCAGACTGCAGAGGGAGGGTCACCCAAGCGTCCTAGTGGTTGGGTGGGCTTGGGGGTGAGGAGTTGACCTCATGACTCTCCCCCGGGATCAGGGTCCTGTGGCTGGACTACGCCTTCAATCTCTGGGTAACATGATGATCACTCTTGGCAGGTAATTTAGGCAGCTCCCATATCAAAATCATTGTCTGTGTACTGTGAAATCTTTGAAGTGGCCTGTTGACTTTGAACTGCTCTGTTTGACAGCTGATAAGCAGATCATCAGTTAATTGAAGATAGGAGCCAGGAAGTCACCCGCCAGTACTTTCCCTTTCTCCACATCCGCTCACTCAGCCCCATGCTTTTAACACTGCAGCTTTTTGAAGTCTCTGATCCTTCCTAGAATGCTCACAACCCTTGGAAACCTTTGAAATCCCCTAAGAGCCTTTGACATACTTTGTATTCATTCAGTTTCACGGGCCAATGCCTTTAAATATCCTTTGACTGACAGGTTACTGGTTTATACACAACAGGTTGGAGCTTTGTTTATTTATCTTTCCCATCACACTTGAATGCATCTGAAGTACCTCCCATTGATCCTACTACAATGTTTATAAACATCATTGGTCTGATTGACAGTTGCTGACAACTTCAAAAATGTTAGGTGTTTTCAGTTCCTCTTTTCTAACTGTAGATTTTGGGAGTTTATAAACACAGGACTACAGCTCTTTATTGGTAGCTTGGAGATCTGATGCAGGCCTCTCATACCGTGTGGAAAATCCCAACGGTGATGGGAAGTTGCCAGGAACTAACCTCTTTAAAGGGCTTAATTGGTCCATGGGCGAGTGGGTGTCTGACAACACTCTATGTCATGCATAACATACATGCAGGGCAGAGGGCAAGCAGGCAAGTGATGGGCACAGCACTGCAGGCATACCTCCACCTACCATTGCCCACCCGCCATCCCCCCACCAGCACCATATCCCTGGGGTTGGGGGGAGGGAATTAAATTTGGAACCTTTAGGCTGGAACTCGAGGTGAAAGAAACAAGTAGGTCACATTTAGATATGGACAACCTGCATACACACCTTGAGAACCCATTCTCAGAACCTAAAAAAGTTATGGAAAATGTGCAACATAGATTCGCTAGGATGGTTCCAATGATGAAGAGCTATGGTTAGAAAGTGACTTGAGGAATTTCAACTTTGTTCACTCGTACTGAGGTGAATGATCTGATCGGGATATTCAAGGTCATGATTGGCTATGATCCACGATTCGATTGTTCAGCAAGATGACAAATGGAGAGCACAAAAAGAATTAAAGGATCAGATAGAGGAAAAATTCATTACATGAGAGCTATTAGAATATTGTTGATGCAGAACCCAGAAATTATTTTATTATTTGATGTTTGCAAAAGAGAAATATAAAGCAAGAGGGGAAATGAGAAGGACGATGTGATTAGACAGATGTTCATGTGGAGAAAAAAGTAGGTGTATATTTGGTATGTTACATGCCATTTTTGACCTGGAACATTCCATGGATAAGTTTTCAAATATCTGTGGGGTCAGATCCTGGTGAGGGGGCAATTAAATAATTGCTTTCTCTGGAGGTTGTCTCTGGGCCCTGATGCAGTCTTCAATTTTCAAAGTGCTGCTGGTGGGGACAGGAATGGGAACTCACTCATCTCCTATGCACAGCCCACTGAATTCTTTTCTGAGATGGGTACTGACATCTTAGTAGGTATTTCAGTGAATTGTAACTGTCCGGTGTAAGGTATTTGGGTTCACTGTGGGGAAAGGTTTTGTTTTTATGTTTAAAACCTCAAGTACCCTATGCCTGAAATAATCTACCTTATTTTGCATGATCGCACCCCAGCTCTAACATTTCAATAATTGTGCAACCAGTCCTATACTTTGATCATTTACTTCTTTCCCCACCACGCAATACAGTGTGCTGATACATTCTTATAAATTGAAAACAGCAAAAATGAAAGCTTAAGCGAAACACTTACACGTTATCATCGACAGAAATAACTGAATTCAGTACTTCAATAACTGATCCATCAATCTTCAAGACAATTTGAGTGATCTTTGGAAGAGCATTAACAATGGAACGTCTCATCTGAATGTTGAATTCCTCATAACTACTCAAACACTGGGAAGCAAAGACATAATTGCAGGTTCCAGGGAAATAATAAACATCACCATCAAAGGTTTTAAAGTGATAGTTTCCCCAGGTACTGCAAACACGGAAATTGTGGTCTGGATTGCGACCTATAAATTGAGAAGAAACATCAGACCAAATGTAATCAGCAAATCATTTAAGTTATTACCTCTAGTCACATTCTTCTAATCATTCTTCTGTTTATTAACCTACTAAATTGTTTTATTCATTCATTTATGGGATGTGGGCGTCGCTGGTTAGGCCAGCATTTATTGCTCATCCCTAGTTGCCCTTTCGAAGGTGGTGGTGAGTTGCCTTCTTGAACCGCTGCAGTCCCTGAGGTGTACATACACGCATAGTGCTATTAGGGAAGGAGTTCCAGGATTTTGACCCAGCGACAGTGAAGGAACAGCGATATATTTCCAAGTCAGGGTGATGAATAACTTGGAGGGGATCCAGGTGGTGGAGTTCCCAGGTATATGCTGCTAGCGAACATAGAGAACACTGCTCACTCCATCAGAAAAAGCAGGCTGATAAATAAGAATATGTTTCCTGGTTTGATTTTTTTTCAAGTTTCTAAGTTCAATAACCAGCATGAAGCTCCACCTGTAAATGGATCACTATTCCCTATGATCTCACACTGAACTCCCTTACCTCCTCCATTGCAATGCTATTTCCAGGAATTCTGATATTGTTTCCTATTTAACATTATTCTTCATCTCAATGGATCTTTATCCTCCATTAGGCATTTCCATTCATGTTTTGGAGAGGCGGTGCTCATATCTCCTCTCACACACAAAATGAGTTGAAACAAGGCTTCTCAACGAATCGGGCAGCATTTTTGGAGTCTAAAGTGATGTAGCGGACTAGATTTTCATGAATTTGAGGAGTCTCCATAATGGGATGCAAATACCGACCAGGATCTGATTCTGGGATTCCCCATTCCTGGAGTTTCTGATTTGTAACAGGGGCTTGTAAGGTTGCAGTCTGATTCAGGTGGCGAGCCCTCACCCTGCATTACCGACCAGGCTGGATCCAAAGTGGAGATAGGCATGTCCTCGTCCTCCACAATGTTTATGGGGTTGGGTCAGTAGAACAAAGAGCCATGATTTACGGAACCTCAAAGGTACCATGGGCGGGATTCTCCTACACCCTGCCGGGTTGGAGAATCGCCGGGGGTCGGCGTGAATCCCGCCCCTGCCGTCCTCCTAATTCTACCGCCCCCCAAAAACCGGCCCGGTGTGAGTCGCGCCGCTCGCCTCGGAGAATGGCGGGGTCCAGCGCAACTCAATGGGCGCCCGGGCTGCCTGAAATCTCCGGCCCGTGATGGGCCGAAGTCCCGCCCGTCTGTTGCCGGCGTAAATTGGAGTAGGTCCCTTACCGGCGGGACCTGGCGGCGCGGGCGAGCTCCGGGGTTCTTGGGGGGGCGCGGTGGGATCTGGCCCCAGGAGGTGCCCCCACGGCAGATTGGTCCGCGATCGGGGCCCACTGATCTGCGGGCGGGCCTGTGCCATGGGGGCACTCTATCCTTCTGCACTGGAGGCTGTGGACCTCCGCCATTCCCGGTGCGGACGCGAATCCCTCTGCTCATGCGCGGGGATGACCCCAGCATGTGCTGGCACTCCCGCGCATGTGCCGACTCGCGCTGGCCGGCGGAGGCCCTTCAGCGCCGGTTGACGTGGCGCCAAGCCCTTTTCCCGCTGGCCGGGGAGGCGCCAACCACTCTGGGGCGGGGCTAGCCACTGAAGGTGCGGCCCAACGCCGGAGTGGTTCACGCCACTCCATCCCGCCGGGACCCCCTGTCCCGCCGGGTAGGGGTGATTCCCACCCCATGTTCCTGTACGTTAATAAACCTCTGAAATCTCAGCTTAGGCAAGAATATATAATGAGGCTTGGTTGAGAGCTCAGAAATCCATTAGAGTACAGAAACACCTGAGACACAGGGAAAACATTATTTGATTGATAGTTCTAGCTTTCCAATCTCTCCTGTCAATTGCACAATATTTATTTACACAAGATAAAGAAGATACAAGTGCTTTCAGTTTCTGCTATTGGTACTTTGAAGGATCTGGATGATTTACACTTTTATTGGCCTGTGTAAACAGGATTTGTTTTTAAGGAAGGTTGTCGATGAATGACTGTTTTTTAAAAGCTTTTTATTAAACTTTCTATTGTCACCAGAGCGTTCATTAGTTCTTTACAGTGTATATTGGGTGAATGGGCATGGAATAGCCATAGCTTGACATGGGGGCTATGAGTGGCCATAAGAGGATGAGTGATGAGCATACCTTGACATGAGGGGCATGAAAGGCCACAGAACATTGGGGCATATCTTGGCATGAGCGGGTGTGAAGGGCCATGGGAATGAGTGAGGTGGCATGGCAGGGGTAGGGGCTTTGAGGGGTGAGAGCTATATGGTCTTTCTGTTTTTACTATGACTGATACAAACTTCCACAGCACCGAGGCAGGCCTTTAAAACAGCCCACCTCGACATCGGGTAACACCTGTGGCTGCCTCCAAATGTTTTTCTAGGTCAGGTAGCTCGATTGCAGCTCACCTCCACCCCTCCGCTCCCCCACTGCCCTGGAATTAAAATCTCGTATTTCCTGGTCCTTTCTCCTAAGGCAGACCGGACAAGCCATGGATTTTTCTGACTCCTGCTATCTGCCTCAATAAGGAAAAGACGTCTCAAACCTTCAGGCCAGTGAAGCAGCAATAGAATTGGGATGCTCAGAGATGTAACAGATTTTAAACTAGACAGGGAAAGAAGAAAGGGGGAGGAAAGAACAAACAGGAAGTTATAGGGTAGAAGGCAGAAGAGATCAAACAAAAGGGATGTGGATGCAAGGCAGAGAGAGTTGATAATGGGCCAATAAAAGTAACAAAATATGTGTCTGGAGAGATGTAAAAGAGAGGGCAGCATCACTAGCAACAGCTACCATCCAATGAAAAAGGGGCAATCTGAAATTGTTGCACTTAATATTGAGTGCGGAAGGCTGTGAATTGCCTTGTTGAGAAATTAGGTGCCATTCCCCGAGCTTATGTTGAGTTTTATTCAAACAGTGTGAGAGGCTAAGAACAGAGAGGTCAGAGTGGAAGAGGAGCAGGGAATTAAAATGATGGGTGACCAGAAACTCAAGGTCATGTTTGCAGACTGAATGGAAGTGTTTCACAAAGCAATCACCCAATCAACATCTGATCAGGAGTGCTAATAATTTGGAGGGCGGGAAAAGAGGATATAAAAGGGAAGGTGCCGCATCTCCTGCACTTGCATAGAAGAAGGAGTGTTGGGCGTGACATGGATGAAATAGTCCTTATGGAATGCTGAAAGTGGAGGGAAGTGGAAGATGTGTTTGGGGGTGGCATTAGCTGGAGGAAGCAAAATGGCAGTGGATGATTTATTGAAGGCACAATGGAGAAATGCAAGATGACATGTTTCTAGGGGTGGTGGAAATTGGTGAGAGCAAAAGTGCAGGTTGTGGAATGGACACAGTCAAGGTCAATCATAGTGGCGAGGGGGGTTCTGGGAAGGTTATTCTCCATAGAGGAAGAATATAGAGAAACGTGAAGCTGGTATGGAAAGTTGCATCATCAGAACCAATCCAATGGAAATAGAATGGAATAGAGTCACTCCGATAAATGAGGCATCAGGAAAAACACTTGTGTGAATCAATCTGTTTAAAATGAACATTGGTGGATAGCCTACCCCCAGACACTAAGACGAATATGTAAAGAAAAAGAAGGGAAGAGTCAGAGATGGACCACGTGAAGGAAAAAGAAGGGTGAAAATTGGGCGACAAAACAATTTCAAAACAATTCTGTTCACCCTGTAAGTGTATCCCTGAGATGTTGGTCTCCTGCCATTGTAATTCTCCACTCCACTCCCACTCTGACTTTTTTTCCCTCGTCTTCCCAATGAAGCACATCTACATTTTCAATGAAGGCCTTTACAGCCTTTCAAGCTTACTAGCTTTTAGGACTCATCAATTTCAAAACACCACTCTGCCAACGTTTTATGGACAACAGCTATTGGTGGTGATTCTGCTTTCCCATTTATATCTGCTCTGGACATATCTTTTGTTTCTTTATTTGTCTCATTACCATCACTATTTGCCTTGAACTATAATCCCTTTTGCTAATTAATTTCCCCTGCATTCCATTCTATCACTGACCCTCCTGTTTATTCTTTTCGTCCCTTCCCCTTTTCATTGGGCTGAAACACCTTTACATCTTTAAGCCCTCTGGATGACAAAAGGTCATAAGAAACAGGAAATGGAGTAGGTCACATGTTCCCTGGAGCCTGCTCTGTCAGTCAATATAATCATATTGGATCTCCTGTCTCAGCTCCATTTTTCCATCTGATTGATTCCCTGAGAGATCAAGAACCTGTCTATCCCAGCCTTAAATATATCTAACAATGGAGCATCCACAACCCTTTGAGGTAGAGAATTCCAAAGATTCAAAGCTCTTTGAGTGAAGAAATGATTCCTCACCTTAGTGCAAAATGAATTTCTCTCTCCACAGATGCTGCTTGACATGCTGAGTATTTCCAACATTTCATGTTTCTCATTTCAGATTTCCAGCATCTGCTGTACTTTTCTCTTGTATTATTTGTGTTACTTCATGTCTAAGGGCGGGATTCTGCGACCTCCCAGCTGTTTCTCGGCAGCGGGAGGGGCATGCCATTCACTGGCAGCGGGATTCTCTGGGATTTAAATCTAATGATGACCATGAAACCAATGTCAATTGTCGTAAAAACCCATCTGGTTCACTAATGTCCTTTAGGGAAGGACATCTGCCGTCCTTACCTGGTCTGGCCTACATGTGACTCCAGACCCAGAGCAATGTGGTTGACTCTTAACTGCCCCCTCAAGGGCAATTCGGGATGGGCAATAAATGCTGGCACAGCTGCGACACCCACATCCCATAAACGAATAACAAATAAAATTGCCACTAAAGCCACCCACATCGCCAGGAAGCCAGAGAATCAGGCCACCGCGAATGGCCAGAGAATTCTGGCCTACACCTCTGACACTTAACAGTGTCCTGACTATGGACGTTAGCCCATTACCTAGACTTTCCAATTTTTAAAAGGAATACAGTTTTGCAACTAAATGACAAATGTACTTATTTGTGTTGTTTATTTACTTGCATAAACTTGAGCTGATGGTTGATCTGGGAACAGCACCACTGACTTGTGAAACAAAGCAGGTTTTCTCGATTCGTCTAAAAAAACCACAAAATTACAATTGAATGATCAACTAACTATTAAACAGTATAATAATATGAATTGTTTCATGTTATGATGCAGTAACTAGATGTTTATACGTTATACCATATTAAAACTGTGGCCGACTAATCAAAGGCTAAATGCAACTTCAAGTTTGTTTATTTGCTGTCTGCTTACCAAAGTGTGTGCCTCCAATTTATAGAATACAGGACTCTATTAAAGTTCACTTACAAATTCTAAATTTAATGTTCTATGACCTGAGCATATGGGCTGCGTTCTCCAGTTTCCCAGCCGCGTGCTTCTCGCCTGCACGCCATTCGCTGGCGGCGGGATTCATTGAGAGATTGATTAACCTCATGGAGGGCCACATGAGGCATTACTCAAGTAAATTCAGGAACTGCACACTGACATTCACAGAATGAATACCGCACTCTGCAGCATGGACTGGTCAGTGGTGCAGCCTCAGACTGAAGGGACATTACTTTAAAACTGAGATGAGGAGGAATTCTTCACCAGAGAGGGTGGTGAATCTCTTTGCCGCAGAAGGCTGTGGAGGCCTAATCACTGAGTGTCTTTAAGACAGAGATAGATAAGTTCTTGCTTAATAGGAGGATCATGGGTTACGGGGAGAAGGCAGGAGAATGGGGATGATTGACTAACGGAGCAGACTTGATGGGCTTAATGGTCTAATTGTGCTCCTATGCCTTATGGTCTTATTCCAGGCCTTGTCTTCAATGAAGATGTTCTCACAGGCAGCTCAAAGGGTTTTCCAGATCATGTGATCTTCCTGCATAGAAGGGATCAGCTCAAATCTATTGGGATCAGCTAATACCCAATATTGACCCCCATCCTGACGAGACGCACAAGTCCAGAGCTGGACTCAGCCACTACAGCTGGAGCACGTCTGTGTTCTACATCTATCTCCTGCACCTGCCCTTTCTTCTCCTCTCCAAGTCCTGTTCCTCCTCTTCTTCCAGTGAGCTATGTTGACCTAGCACTTTACTCTGCATGGTCCTCTCTGGAGGAACACCAAATGCTCAAGACACTCGTGACAATATACCACCAAGCAGGCCAGGGTAACCTAAAAGGGTGAGTAGTCATCTCTTCAAAAGGTAACCCTTGTTCCTCAGACTCCATCCGCATCATTTGGAGGGCGGCAAAATGAAGAGCTGCAACAACCTGCACTGGTGGAGTATGAGAGGATCATGCCAAATGTTATGAAAGTGACTGCACAAATGAAGAAAACTCTTATTATGGGCACAGACATTGAGGCAGTGGAAGCCTTTCCTATTGATGAATCTCACTGGGTGTCACTTGGTGCTTGGATAATCATTTTGGTGCAATCAATGATGTCCAGATGCTGGGGAAATTCAGAAATGCAGGAAAAACTCATTTCCCTTTGTAGTCGCCCCATTTCTCTGGAATTCATGTCCTGTCCAGCACTCGGTCACCTATGAAATGTGGTTGAATTCAGCCATTTGCAAGATGCTGCCAAGATTTATTATTGATCCTTGGAAGGAGGTTCAAGGCCAGGGAGTGAATTATATGTCTACTAGCAGGCCAAGGAGAGTAGTGTTATGAGTTATGAGGCCTTCCATGATGAGGGCACAAATCTCCGGTATTCCCGGTGAATAGCGGGAGAGCCCAAAAACAGGTTTTGCGCCTGGCATCGAGCCGGTCGCAATGCTCCCGATCCATGGTGCCCGATGCGATCTGAATCACACTCTCGCTGACCCAGTAAACATTATGGTGGTGGGAAGGTGTGAGGGGGGATCCCTCGTTGTCAGCCCCCTTAACTAGCTGAGAATGAACTCCCTCAGTAATTTGGGGTGGGGTTTCCCCTTAACCAGGGGAAACCACTCTGTATAAAAACCCTGACTTGGGTGCAGGTCAGGGAGAGTGGAACTTCAGGGAGAGGAATTATTTTCTGTATACCGTAATAAACCTGTCGTTCATTTCGACCCGACCGTGCATTCCTGTTGCCTCTCCAGTTTGGGTTCTACAATTTGGTTAGGTCCCCCCACAGAAGTAACACAGATTTCACACCAGTTCTCCGACAGGTGGGTGGCTCCTTTGTCAGGAATATCCAACTCTGGGATTTAAGGAGGTTTAAATGACAAGGGGATGGTGGAATGACTTAGGAAGAGATTTATTTTTGAACCAATCTCTCTTTTATAGCTGTTCCTATCAATAATTTCATGTTTTCCCCAGTACCCTTACATTCTACTTTCACCATTATTTAAAAAAATGATGCACAATAACTACTTAAACCTCCTTTGGACCCATCTTTAGTTTCTTATTTAACAACAAATACTGGATAAACTCAGCAAGTCTGGGAGCATGTGTCGAAAGAAACAGAGTTTCGGACCAAAATGATCCTTTTACAGAATTCTGCTTTGTACCAATCAGATCTGAAACATATAACTCTGTTTCTCTCTCGGCATCCAGTGGCGACTATGAGGTGAACAGCTGCACATTAGGTGGCTCCCGCTTGGGGATTCGGTTTTTGACCCTTTTTATACCTGTTTAACATGTGTTGTTTAGGATGCAAGTGGTGTAATTTGAGAGTTTTGGTTCGCCCTCCGGCGCGTGATGTCTGGCGGTTAGAATATGAGGAACAAGTCGAATAAGGGGTCCTTGTCTGACTTGAAAGGGGTCCTCGTATCACAGGATTGGAGAAAATGGCAGAGGCCCCTGTGACATCGTTGCCCTCTCAGTGGACAACTGAGGGACTGGTAGAATTCCTAATGGTGGAATTTAGGAAACAGAGACAAACTGTCCCTGATGACCTGGCAAAAGTGATTAAGGTGGCGGTGGTACCCATTTGTGTAACTTTGGACAGGGTGGAACAATGGCTGGAGGTACAGGACTCGACGATTCAGAATGTGGAGAAGACGGTTACAGAGCATAGTATTAGGATCTTCTCTTAGGAGGCCGAGGTGGCGTTGTTGGCGGACGGGTAGAAGATATTGAAGGCCAAGGCCGATGACCTGGGGAATCACCCCAGATGCCAGAATTTGAGGATCGTTGGGCTGATGGAGGGCATAGAAAGTACAAATGCCATGGATTATGTGGCAAAGCTGTTTGGGAATGTGGTGGGGGAGGGGGGGGGGTCTTCGTGGAGCCTCCTGAAGTGGATCGGGACCACCGCTCATTGAGACAGAAGCCCAGGTCTGGGGAGTCACCATGGGCGATTATAGTCCGATTCCACAGATACGTGGATAAGAAAATGATCCCGAGGTGGACGAAGGACACTCGAGAATGTGGATGGGATTTATCAGGATGTTGGTGCAGAACTCGCAAAAAGGCGTGCAGGATTTAACAAGGCCACAACAGCTCTTTACAAGAGCAAAGTGTGTTTTGGAATGGTTTATCTGGCTTGCCTTCTGGTCACGTTCAGAGACAGGGATCACTATTTCAACATGTCGGAAGACGTGAATTACTTTGTAAGAAACATGGACTGGGGAAGAATTTAATTAAGTTGTTGGTTCACCTGAGTGTTGGCTTTTTAACATTTGTTGCTATTTCTTTTCCTATTTCCTGGATTTTTATTTGTTTTTACTGTATTACTGAAATAATAATAATAATAACTTATTGTCACAAGTAGGCTTCATTGAAGTTACTGTGAAAAGCCCCTAGTCATCACATTCCGGCGCCTGTTCGGGGAGGCCGGTACGGGAATTGACCCCGTGCTGCTGCCTTGTTCTGCATTACAAGCTAGCTCTTTAGCCCACTGTGCTAAACCAGACTGTTCGGGGGCGAGGGCTTGGGTGTGGATATATGTTTTTCCTTCCTAGAATGTTTGATATGAAATTTGGGTTTGGGGAGGCTCGTCCATTGATCCATTGTGTTATAAATTTGATTTTTCTCCATTTGGGGGTCACCCTGCTAGCAGTTATTCAAGTTAACAGGAGCAAAATGGGAGAGAGAGTTGCAACTGGTTACCTTCGTGGGGAGGGGTGGTGGTTGGTGTTTTCTGTTTCTCTTGTTCATTCAGGTAACAAGCCTAGGTTGGCTGGGTTTTCTTTGTTTGGGAGGGGGCTGGTGGTTTTGGAGTTGGGTGGGTTGTTTGTTTGGAGCCCGGGGGGGTAAGAGGGGGGAACGGGACATTGCTGACGCTGAAAGGTTTCTTTGTTCAGCTACTGGTTTGAAGGTGGTGGACCTGGAGCGGATGCGAGATGGGCCGTTGGCCTTGCGCTTCGGTCATCGGCCAGGTGGAAGGGTATAGTGAGGAGAGGTAGGGAACATAGCGTGTCCCTATATGAGGATGATTTGTTGTTATATTTCACGGACCCTCTCCCTAATGTGGGGAAATTAATGAAGGTGCTTAGGATGTTTGATTCCTTCTCAGGACATAGATTGAACCCAGGCAAGTGTGAGATTTTTCCGATGAACCCTCTGAGGATGGAAGCGGATCTGGAGGAGCTACCGTTTTGGCTAGCCAGGACTAGTTTTAGGTATCTGGGAATACAGATGGCTTGTGACTGGGCCTTGTTACATAAGTTAAACGTGGCCAGTCTGGTAGAGGGGGTGAAGGCGGACTTGAAGAAGTGGGATGCCTTCCCGTTGCCTTTGGTGGGAAAGGTTCAGACGGTTAAGGTGAACATTCATTAAGGTGAACGTTCTTCCGAGGTTCTTGTTTGTGTTTCAATGTCTCCCAGTCTTTCTTCCTAAATCTTTTTTCAGGAGGGTCAAAAGTTAATTTTGACCTTTGTTTGGGTGGGTAAGACCCTCCGGGTTCGAAGGGCTTCCTTGCAGAGGGATGGGGATGTTGGTGTTGCCTAATTTGATGTACTATTACTGGGCGGCAAACATTGGGAAAGTGCAGGGATGGTTTAGGGAATCGGTATGAGGCAGATGGAGGAGGCTTCTTGTTTAGGCTCAAGCTTGGACTTTTCTTTGTTCTTTCCTGCTTTGTTCTATTCATTTTATCGGTTTCCGGCACCTTCAATTATGGATAAGGTGCTATCTCTTGACAAGATAGGGAAAGGGAGGATATCAGATATTTATGGGATGATCATAGTGATGGAGAAGGCTTCGCTAGAGGGAGTAAAGGGGAAATGGGAGGAAAAGTTGGTTTTGGTTTTGAAGGAGGGGGTGTGGAGTGAGGCTCAATATGGGGTCAACAACACATCTTTGTGTGCTGCAGTTTAAAGTGGTGCATAGTATGCACTTGACCAGGGCACATATGAGTGGGTTCTTCCCAGGTGCAGAGAATAGAAATGTGTGTTTTTCGAGGGGGCTGGCGAACCACTCGCAAATGTTTTCTTCTTGCCCAAAGCTGGTTAAGTTTCCTTCTCTGAAACAATTTCGGAGATTTGGGGAGTTAAAGTGGAGCTGTGCCCACTGGTGGCTATCTTTGGACTGTCAGGCTTGTCAGGGCTGCAGGAGGGGAAGAAGGACCATCACCTCTCCAATAGCCAGGAGGCGAGTCTTGCTCGGATGGAGGGCATTGATGTGCCGCCTAAGGCTTCGGCATGGTTGGGAGATTTGTCGGAATTCCTGTATTTGGAAAAGATCAAGTACACCATCATGGGATCGGAAGAGGGGTTTTACTCTAGGTGGCTGCTGTTTATCACCTTCTTTAAAGATAAAAGCAAATTACTGCGGATGCTGGAATCTGAAACCAAAAAGAAAATGCTGGAAAATCTCAGCAGGTCTGGCAGCATCTGTAGGGAGAGAAAAAAGCTAATGTTTCGAGTCCAGATGACCCTTTGTCAAAGCTTCTTTAAAGATTTGATTGTCGTCAGTAATTGGGGGTGTGGTTAGGAGTGAGGGTGGGGGTTCCATGTGGGGAAATTTCTGGGTAAATCTGAGTTAGGTTGGGCTGAGTGGTGGGGATATTTTTATAAAAATGGTACACATTGTTTGACTGTTCTATCTGTCATAATTGCAATTTTTTTCTGAATAAAAATATTTCAAAAAAATTCTGGGTGGTATTTACTGGCTGTTTACACCAGTGGGATATTCCGGTCCCACACCGGCACAGGGGTTTTCTGGTGACGAGGCATGCAGTCAGTGGGAAATCTCATTGACAACGGCGAGACCAGTAAATCCTGTTGGTGGGCCGCCTCCGCTGCAGAAAAGCACGCGACGGGTTGGTCAGTAATTTCCGTCCAATGTTTCTCTATCCATAGATGCTGCCAGACCTGCTGAGTTTATCCAGCATTCCCACGTTTCCAGCATCCGCAGTATTTTGCTTTTGTTTTAGTTTCTTATTACTTTTTAAAAATCTTATGCCATCATGACTTTTTCCACTTCTTTACTCCTGTCCGGTACTCTATAAGAGACCTCTTTTCTTTTTCCCCCGTCACCACCCTCGCTGCCGAGCTTTCCCTTCGCGCTACAAGTGATAAAAGATTCCTGCAGCAATCGAGTGAAACTCAGCACAATGTTACAGCCTTCTAAGTCTAACACTGAGTTCCAAAATGTTAGACTGGAACCTCTGCCCCCATTTTGTTGGCTGTTTCTTTGCGGGTTTGTTTTTTCCCCCTTTCTTTAGCTTTCAGAAAGCAGCTATTAATGATTCTGCTATTCACACCTCCTCCAGATCCATCTTTTGTTTCTTTACTTGTCCCATCACCACTCCGTTGCCTTGCACCTTGCACTCTTTTTCTCACTTATCTTTCCAGCCTCCACCCTATGACACATTATTCAATTTGTTTTCTCTCACCCACCACCCCTTTCACGTGCCGAAAACATTTTCAGCTTTCCTAATTCTGATGAAAAGTCACAGACCTACAACATTGACTCTCAACATTCTTCCTCTCTCTCAACAATGTTAGACCTGCTGAATATTTCCAGCACTTTTTTGTTTTCATGACTTGCTGAAAAATCATCTCTTACACCTTCCAGATCTGAGACAGATCATCAGCCTGAAATGAGAACTCTGTTTCTCACTCCACACAGATGTTCTTGGCTTACTACATTCTCCGTTTATTTTACAGTACCTGTGTTTTTGCTAAATATAAAAATCAACACGCCTGAACCAGATTTTGTAAGAAGGTTGAATGACAGAATATTGTTATTCTTAACTAGACATGTAAACAGCGAAAATTTTCACCTATTCTGGAAAACAATACTAACTGTAAAACACACATGCGAACATTAACGATTATCAATGCAATTAAAACTGAATTAGGAATCAACTAATCAGGAGACATTCATTGGAAACATGGAAGTTAACTATTTTATACAATAATCAGCAGACCAATTTTTTAAGTGAATATGGGTTTGATGCTCGCTGAAAATACTCCTCCCAAATTGGACTGATATAATCCACAATGCCATTCACATTTAACAGACTTCCAAGAAGAACCACAAATTCAGATCAATATTTTGAAATATTATTCAAGACTTGTAAGAACATGTAACTCATAAAAAAATTAAAGTGATTGAAACAGTAAAAGGAGAATATTCTTACATCCCAAGGTAACAGAGCCATAAGAGAATGAGATTATCAGTATAAGGTTCCAGACTGATACATCCCTACTTGTTCCCATCTTGCTCACGGCGTGGTATGAGCCACCGAGGTCCCTGGTGTCAGGTGTGGATCACCTGTGGCTCAGTGTTTTATATCAGAATATTTGGCACAGTCTCCAGATTACAAATATCTATTGGGTGAAACTCAAAGAGATAAAATTTGTTTTATTCAAGTGTAAACCACAAAACACCGTTGAGATCTGACTTAGGGAACTTGGAGCAGAGATTGTTTGCAGAATGGGAGTTCAACCTTTGTGGTTTATTTATTCAGTGAGAAAAAAAATCATGCTCAAGTTTACAAAAGAAAAATCTGGATGCAATGGCAAGCATATTATGAATGCCTTAAGCATATTAAAGAAGACAATTGCAGCAGAGGGCAATTGCGGTCCAATTTCCATATTTGACTATGACTTCCTGAAGCGTTTTTGAAATTTTTCCACTTAAAGGTTAATTTCAACATGGTCAATCCAACCACCCTGTACATCTTTGGGTTGTGGGGGTGAGACCCAGGCAGACATGGGGAGAATGTGCAAATTCCACATGGTCAGTGACCTGGGGCCAGGATCAAACCCGGGTCCTCGGTGCCGTGAGGCAGTAGTGGTAACCACTGCACTACTGTGCCGCGCCGACTATGACTTCCACAGGGGCAGCGAAAAGCATCATATTTAAAACTGAAATGTTCCCAAATCTGTTCAATTTTGATCAAAGTAAGTGTGTATTTTATGTTGAACAAAAATGATGGAACACAAATGGTTTTCGTAGCTTTGTGGCACAACTGACTCATCTGGTAATAAGAAAAGTAATTCTACAAGCAACTAAATAAAGATCCCAACGATCAGAATCTGACTGGCAGGCTGAGAATTGCTTTTCATAATTTGAAGCAGTCTTCGAGAAACAAACTCAGAGTCTATCCCATACTCAAGAGTATACCATTATATAGACTTCTGCAATGAGATATCCTTTGGGTGTGAATGCGTTGAATTTATATCTTACTCAGTCTAATAGCTGAAAAATCTGCTCCCACCAACTAAAAGGGTCCCAACTGATGTGAGCTTGGGCAATCTTCAATCTAATGCCAGCACAAACTGATCAAAATTAGTCACAATAGTAATTTGAATGGAGCGTGCAACAAGATGGCTGGTGTATAAAATAGATGTGCCATAATGCTTTAATAAAGATCCTTTTCTGAATTTAGGATACACAGCACATAGATTACCCTGTAAGAACACTATGTTAATATGGAAGTGGAAAAAACAGAAAAAGCTTGAAATGCTGGTGGTATTTTTGGAGAGAAAAACAGAATTAACGTTCCGAGTCCAATGCAACTCGTCTTTCGATTGTCATCAACTGTCTTAAGCTTCCATTTTCTTATCATTTTCGGGGTCCTACCATCCTGTTTCAATGGGAGTTAACAACAAAAAGTTATATTTACAGAGTGGTTTTGACATAGTGGATATCCTGAAGCACTTCATATCAGCATTATAAAACAAAGTGTGACACCGTAGAGCATGGAAATGTTAAGTCACACATCCAAAAGCTTGGTCAAAAGATGGGCTCAAGAAGAGTCTTAAAGGAGGAAAGCGAGGTAGAGAAGTGGAGAGGGAATTCCAGAGCTTGATCCTAGGCAACTGAGGCATGATCACCAATTGTGAATTAAGAGGAATTAAGAGGAAAGCAGATATCTGAGAGGGGCTGGAGTAGATTATAGAGATAGGGAGCTCAAGGACATGAACAGTTTTGAAAACAGGGTTAAGAATTTAACAATCAGGGCATTACTTAACTGGAAGACACTGGAGATCAGTGAGCACTGGATGTGACAGGGAATCAGGACTTGTTACAAGACACAAACAGCAGAGTTTTGGATGATGTCGAGGTTATAGAGGGTAAAATGTGGAAGACCACCCAGGAGTGTATTAGAATAGTCAAGTCTTGAGGTAACAAAACCATGGATGAGGGTTTCAGCAGCTGAGACAGGGCCAAAGTTGAGAGGTGTTACCGAGGTGGATGAAGGCGATTTTAAATATGACATGAATATGAGGTCAGAACTTCATCTCAGGATCATATGTGGCACCAGATCAAACTAGATTTTTGCAAAGACTTTGGTGAAAAGACTGTAGGTTTGGTTGGTGAATTTTCTTTTTAAAATTTAGTGTACCCAATTAATTTTTTCCAATTAAGGGGCAATTTAGCGTGGCCAATCCACCTACCCTGCACATCTTTGGGTTGTGGGGGCGAAACCCACGCAAACACGGCGAGAATGTGCAAACTTCACACGGACAGTGACCCAGAGCCGGGATCGAACCTGGGACCTCGGCGCCGTGAGACTGCAGTGCTACCACTAAGCCACCTTTGATTGGTGAATTTGCTGATGACACAAGGACAAGTAGAAAAGTAATTTGTGAAGAGGGCATAAGGAGGATTTAAAAAATGACATAAGTTTAGTGAGTGGGAAAAGATTCGGCAACTGGAGTATAATGTGGGCAAATGTGAAATTGTCAATTTTGGCAGGGAGAATAAAAAAATCTTAGGATCTAAATGGTGAGAGGTTCCGGAGCTCTGAGATTCAAAGGAATCTGGGTATCCTTGTGCATGAATCACAAAAGGTTAATGTGCAGGTACAGCAAGTAATTAGGAAAGCTATTGTTTATTGTGAGGGGAATTGATTACAAAAGTAGGGAGGTTATGTTTCAATTGAGCAGATCACATCTTGAGTATTGTATACATTATTGGTCTCCTTATTTATGGAAAAATGTAAATGCATCAGAAACAGTTCAGGGAAGGTTCAAGAGACAAATACCAGGAATGGGCAAGATGTCTTATAAGGAAGAGTTGGACAGCCTAGGCTTGTGTACACTGGAGTTTAGAAGAATAAGAGGCAACTTGATTAAAACCTTTCAGATCCTGAGGCACCATTTTTAAGGTGGATGTGGAGAGGGTGTTTCCTCTTGTGGGAGAATCTAGAACGAGGAGTCATGATTTAAAAATAAGGGGTCACCCACTTAAGACCATAAGATATAGGAGCAGAATTAAGCAATTTGGCCCATCGAGTCTGCTCCACCATTCGATCATGGCTGATATGTTCCTCATCCCCATTCTCCTGCCTTCTACCCATAACGACGGATCCCTTATTAATCAAGAAATCCTCTTATTAATCAAGAACACCAGATTTGTGCTTGGGGTGCTGTTAGGTACAGGGCAACAGACCAAGAGCTGGATGGTGAAATCAGACAGAATAGTTCTTTCTCAGAACATCAGATCTAGAAGCAGGAGTGGGCAACTTAGTTTCTCAAGCCCGCTCCATCATTCAATATGATCATGGCTGATCTCACCATGGCCTCAACTCCACCATCCTGCCTGTTTTCCAAAACCCTTCAACCCGTTACCAATTAAAAATCTGTCTAACTCCTCCTTAAATTTCCTCAATGTCCTGGCATCCACAGCATTCTGGGGTAACGACTTCCACAGATTCATGACCCTTTGGGAGAAGTAGTTTCTCCTCACCTCTGTTTTGAATTTGCTAACCCTTAGCCTGAGACTATGACCGCTCATTCTAGAATGCCCCACAAGAGGAAGCATCCGCTCCACGTCTACTATATTCATACCGTTTATCATCTTATGTACCTCAATTTGGTCTCTCCTCATTCTTCTAAATTCTGGAGAGTATGGGCCTAAACTACTCAATCTCTCTTCAACCCCCAAGAAACCCTTCAGTCAGAGATGTGGAGACTTTTTTTCTCTTAGTTGTGTGTTTGGAATTTTCTTCCACAAAAGGCAGTGGACACAGAGGCAAATACTTTTATGGCAGAGTTAGATAGATTCTCGATTAACAAGGGGGTGTAAGCTATCGGGAGTAGGCAGGAATGTGGTATGGAGGTCACAATCAGATCAGCTATGTTCATATTGAATAGCGGAGCTGGCTTGCGGGGCCGAGTGACCTACTCCTGATTCATGTGTTCATTTGGCTTAATCCTAGACCATTACCAGGGAGAGGGACGGTGTCAACAGCCAGCAAATGAAATTTGGAATGGGAACAAAAAACAATGACTTCAGTCTTTCCAATATTTAAATAGAGGAAACTTCTGCTCATCCAGTACTGGATGTTGGAAAAGCAGCCTGATAATTTTGTAACAGTGGAGGAGTCGAGTGGGGTAGAATTGGACGTCGTCAGTGTACAGATGAAAACGAATATTGTGCCTTCGGATATGTCACCAAAGGGCAGCAAATAGATGGGAAATAGAAGGGGGGCAAGGATCAATCCTTAGGAAACACCAGAGATAACAATGTGGGGGCAGGAAGAGAAGCCATTGCAAGTGCTTCTCTGGTTACATTTAGATTAGAAAGAAGCCACATGGAAACACCCAGCTCAATTGAGTTGCATTGGAGAAGGATGGTATGGTCAACCACGTCAAAGGCTACCAACTGGTCAAGAAGGAAGGAGAAGGAATGCTTACTCCAGTCACATTGGATGTCATTTGTGACAAGTCTACTGAAACCAGTGAGCTTCAAAGGAAGCTTAGGAACACAGAGACCTGGAAGGTATGCATATCCACATCTTTGAAGATGACAGACTACTTGAGAAGACTGTTAAGAACAAAGAACACCAAAGAACAAAGAAGTGTACAGCACAGGAACAGGCCCTTCGGCCCTCCAAGCCCGTGTCGACCATGCTGCCCGACTAAACTACAATCTTCTACACTTCCTGGGTCCGTATCCTTCTATTCCCATCTTATTCATATATTTGTCAAGATGCCCCTTAAATGTCACTATCGTCCCTGCTTCCACCACCTCCTCCGGTAGCGAGTTCCAGGCACCCACTACCCTCTGCGTAAAAAACTTGCCTCGTACATCTACTCTAAACCTTGCCCCTCTCACCTTAAACCTATGCCCCCTAGTAATTGACCCCTCTACCCTGGGGAAAAGCCTCTGACTATCCACTCTGTCTATGCCCCTCATAATTTTGTATACCTCTATCAGGTCTCCCCTCAACCTCCTTCGTTCCAGTGAGAACAAACCGAGTTTATTCAATCGCTCCTCATAGCTAATGCCCTCCATACCAGGCAACATTCTGGTAAATCTCTTCTGCACCCTCTCTAAAGCCTCCACATCCTTCTGGTAGTGTGGCGACCAGAATTGAACACTATACTCCAAGTGTGGCCTAACTAAGGTTCTATACAGCTGCAACATGACTTGCCAATTCTTATACTCAATGCCAATTCTTTTACTCAAAGCAAATGTGATCTGAGTTTCATAAACAGCAGAATCAAAGACGTTGGGCGGGATTCTCCAATAATGGGGCTATGTCCCCACTCCAGCGTGAAAACCGGCGCCAACGACTCCGGTGTCAACGCCCCCCGAAAGTGAGGAATTCTATACTTTCTAGGCGGCTAGGTTAACTCTGGAGTGGTTCCCGCAGCTCCAGCAGGCGGCGAAGGGCCGGCGCGAGTTTGCGTATGTGTGGAACAAGCGGCGTATTTCCACGCATGCGCGGAACAGCCGGCGTATTTCTGCGCATGCGCGGTGGTTACCTTCTCGGCGTCGGCCCCCAGGGCAATATGGTGGAGCCTTACAGGGGCCCAGCGCGGAGGAAAGAAGGCAACAACGGAACCAACCTGCCCGCCGATCGGTAGGCCCCGATCATGGGCCAGGCCACAGTGGGGCCCCCCCCCAGGGTCGGATCCGCCGCCCCCCCCCCAGGATGGCCCCCGCACACTTACCTGCCAAGTCCTGCCATGTGTGAGGTGAGTAATTTACGCCGGCGGGACTGGACAAAACTTGCGGGGCCCACTGGCCCATCGGGGCCGGGAGAATCGCAGCGGGGGCCTGCTATCAACGGCCCCCGACCGGCGTGATGGGAACCCCGCCGCCACCCGAAATACGGCGCCGGAGAATAAGGAAGCAGGCAGCGGGGCGGGATTCGGGCCACCCCCCGGGGATTCTCCGAACCAGCGCAGGGTCGGAGAATCCCAGCCGTTATGTCATAATTTTGAAAAAAATACCATTGCAACCAGTTCTGGGAAGTGCACATTAGAAACTTAGAAAGTAGGAGCAGGAAGAGGCCATTTGGCCATTCGAGCCTGCTTCGCCATTCATTGTGATCATGGTTGATCATCCACTCCATAATTTGTTCCCACTTTCCCCCATATTCTTTGAGCCGTTTAGCCCCAAGAGCTATATCTAACTTGAAATGAAAATGAAATGAAAATGAAATGAAAATGAAATGAAATGAATGAAATGAAATGGACTGAAATGAAAATGAAAATTGCTTATTGTCACAAGTAAGCTTCAAAGAGGTTACTGTGAAAAGCCCCTAGTCGCCACATTCCGGCGCATGTTCGGGGAGGCTGGTACGAGAAACGTCTTCTTGAAAACATACAGGGGTGGATTCTCCATTGCCCAATGCCAGTATCAGGATTCCCGATCAGGTGGAGATGGCTGGTCAGCCGCGAAACGGACTCCAGACCTCTTGCAATCTTTTGCTGCCCTGCTTTAGTAGGTTTCCGGACAGCCCAGCCAGGCTTCCAGCTCCGACGGGACCGTGCAAATAGCTCATTAGACCTATTTCACATGTCCGTGGTGGACAGGAACACCATTCACCAGCCAGGTTGGATACTCCTCCACCCCCCACCCCGCCAACCAGGTGAATTGGTTCAAGTATTGAGGAGCATAGACCTGGCGGCTTGCAGTCCGAGTGTGGCAAGTACCCTCCCAATAATTACCGCCATGGTGCCAAGGTGGGAGGTGGGGGTCAGGGGGGCTTGTGCTGGGCTGGAGGGGCTCAGGTCGGGGTTATTTCCTGGGATGGGGATTCTCTGGCATTGCTTCCCATCTACAGTCTTTAAATCCCATTAAATAGTCACTCTGTATGTAAAAGTTACAGTTTTCCCATAATAAAGTGAAAATGTGTTCAACTGGACCCTAATATCATTTAGACAGTCACTCATTATCTCATAAATGCACATACCTAATCATAAAGTGAAAATGTTCTTATCTGCACCCCTAAACCCTTTAAACAATAAGTCAGTATGCAAGAAATGATGTTTTCTGATAGTCAAGTGTAAGTGCTCCCATCTGTACCCTTAAACCCTTTTCAAACTCTTATCAGTATATCAAGTTTAAAGGTCTGTGAGATGAAGGTGAAAGATATGCCTTTAAAGTGGTGGAAACCTTTGAAGTAGTTTTCACATAATCAATTTCTTTACCTTTTGAAGTATATAAGGCAGTGTATATGGCTAGAAGGCTGAATGCTTTGAACCGGATTGTTTACATTGAAATTCACATTTCATTGCCTGCTAAAGCATCATGATTGGCAGATGGCTGGAACTTCAAAGTAATGAATCACTATGGAGTCTTAGCCTGCAGTGTGACCACCTCTTCATATGTGCTATCTACGATACTCTCATCTTGCAAATGCTCCACAGTATCCCTGGCCTCGTCTCCAGCTCTGAAATCGGCTTCCAGGGGCTGCAGCTGGAGACACTTTCTGCACCAAGTTTTAAGAAATTTCCTGTAACATATGCAGATGTCTTTCCGTTTATCCATTATTTCAAGCATGTATGTAGAAACCATCTTCATTGTCAATACACAAGATTGATGCCTCTGATTTATTTTTTGAAGGCGGGACTCTTGAGGTCTGGATCAATATGTTCCAAAGCTGAAAGGGATCATTTCTGTTCCACTTACCCCAAACAGCAATGGCATTTTCCTTGTCTTCCATTCCAAGGTCCTCATTAGTGCTCAGTGCATTACTGGTGATGCCTTTTTATAACTTTCTACTTAATTATTAGCGGGCCTGTCCCGGTATTCTCCGGGGCCTCCACGATTTTCCGCCTCCACTGGGACAAATTCCCAAAGGCGAGGTTCACTTGTGCTTTTAAAAATTGTGAAACAGACTCCGTGGCTGCTGAGGGAGCGAAAGGGGGTGCGTAAAGTGTCCAACATCACCATAGTTTGCTTGGGTGTCTGCCCAGGGCACCCCCCTAGATGCCCTCTGGCCCCAGCCGACCCATCAGCATGATGCATGCACTCCAGCACAACCAGTGCCATCTTGTTGTGGTGTGTGTGGGGAGTGAAGTGTGTATATGTGGCTGCAGCTTGTCAGCCTCCTGAGTGTCAATCACGGACCCGGCGAATCCCGCACCATTTCTCATTGGAATCAATTGTGTTCCGCGTGGCGTTGGTGCTGGCCCCTTAACAATTGCTGAATTGGTCTGTGGGGGCACCAGATTTGCTGCTGCGCAAGTCCACGAATCCAGTTGCTTGTTTTCAGAGCAATAGACTAAATTGACAAGGCTGCATTACTTAAATGGTGGTGTTTAAGTCCTCTTCCTATGCAATACAGTCATTGGTTTGGCACTTCCATGATGGCGCCAGGTAGAGCGTTCCAAGATATTGACACAGAAACAGGAAGACGGTGATATATGTGCAAGTCAAAATAGCAGAGGAGTTAGGTTATAGGATTGGATTCTCTGTTGTCAGGATTCTCCGTTATGCTGGCAGAAATCCCATTGGCTGGCTGGTGGGATGGAGAATCCGACTGCCAGCGGGAGAGAGAATCCCGCCCATGATGTTTGTTCCCATGTGCCCTTCTTCTTGGTGGCACAGAGGCTATGGCACTGGAAGGTGCTATCACAACAAGTTTGATGAGTGCTGTAGATAAAACACACTGTCGCATGTTGTGTCGGTGGATAAGGGATGATCTTCAAGTTTAGGTGCAACTGTTTTCTCTTACTGAGGGACTTCTTCCCCTGTAATCAAATATTTCCCAAATACAAATAGTTCCCTGGCATCTACTCTAGTTGTGCAATAGTCGTTGTGCTTTGGCAAAGAACCATGCAAGAATACGCAGTATGCTAGCAGTTAAATAAAATGGTTCAAGCCGCCGGACAGATGTGAAATGAACCTTGATCATTGGTGGGAATGTGTAACTCGCCACCGCAGAAAGTAGTTGAAGCAAATAGTATAGCTGCATTTAAAAGAAAGTTTGACAAGCCGATGAGGGAGAAGGGAATAAATAGTTTTGATAGTCAGCTAAGATGAGGAATGGTGGGAGGAGGCTCGAGTGCAGTTCAAACACAATCATAGATTGGTTGGGCCAAATGCAGAAGATTGTAACGTACACCAGGAGGCTGCCACCAAAGGAGATTGGACCCTCTTACACACCCTCTTCCTTCGGGTGCGCAAGAGGCAATGCTGATGGAAACATCACACAGAGTTTTCTCACCCAAACCTTCCCCTTCTTACTTCTAGCTTCTCCAAATGTTGCATGATCAACTGCAGCTGCTTATGCCACAGCCACTTTTCCCTCTGTTCTCCCTCAGAGTAAATATCCTTTGTTTTTGCTTTTTTTAAATGTTCATTGACAGGATGTGGTCAGCATTTGTTGCCCGTCTCTAATTGCCCTTGAGAAGGTGGTGGTGAGTTGCCTTCTTGAACCGCTGCAGTTCTTGAGGGGTTGGTACACCCACTGTGCTGTTAGGCAGGGAGTTCTAGGATTTTGACCCCGCAGCAGTGAAGGAGTGACGATATATTTCCAAGTCAGGGTGGTGAGTGATTTGGAAGGGAACCTCCAGGTGGTGGGGTTCCCAGGTATCTGCTGCTCTCGGCCTTCTAGATGGTAGTAGTTGTGGGTTTGGAAGGTGCTGCCTAATGAGCCTTGGTGAGCGCCTGCAATGCATCTTGTAGATGGTACACACAGTTGCCATTTTTCATCGGAGGGAGTGAATGTTTGTGGAAGAGAGAGAAATCAAGCGGGCTGCATTGTCCTGGATGGGGTCAAGCTTCTTGAGTGTTGTTGGAGCTGCACTCATCCAGGCAAGTGGAGAGTGTTCCATTACACTCCTGACTTGTTCCTTGTAGATTGTGGACAGTCTTTGTGGGGGTCAGGAGATGAGTAACTCACAACAGGATTCCTAACCTTTGAACTGTTCTGGTAGTCACAGTATTTCAATGACTAGTCCAGATCGGTTTCTGGTCATTGATAACCCCCAGGATGTTGATAGTGGGGGATTCAACTATGGTAATGCCACAGGCGATGGTTAGATCATCTCTTGTAGGTCCACAACAGGCAGAGGCAGTGCCAGTTAAGGTCACCGGCACTCAGATGACTGCTGGAGAATAGGGTTCTGCTGAGACTGAGTCTGGTGACAAGCCTCTGGAATTGGCCCTCAGAGAGATGTTGCAGATCAATGACACACAGGGGCACATTGGGCAGGGTTGTCAGCGGCCATCACCAGATTAGAAGAAAGTGTGGAAGAGCCTCTCCACATTCAGTCTGATGACATGGCACCAACAGGCCAACGCATTGAGGTCACCATTGGAAGGGAGATCTTGGGCAATAGATTATGCCGGATATACCCGTGGACCTGGACACCATCGTACCAGCCATGAGAACGCTCCAGCAGGGACTAGGCCAGAGTGGCATGGTGCACCTCGATCTTCCTCCAGGAGCTCCTTCTCCTCAGGAACACAGGGAAGTGTCCTCGGACACCCAAAGGAAAGAGGAGCTTCAGCCAGACACCCAAGGGCCATCCAGCCAGGAATCTCCTGGGCTGACCACCCACTCCAATTCCCCTCTGCCTGTGACCCCCATCAGCTCCAGTTCCACAGGCAGAGGAGGGTGAACCTGGCCCATAACAGGACACCCAAAGGAGGCCAAAGCCTGCCAAGCCTCAGCTCTCTAAAGGACACCCGCCAAGGCCATCATTGACAACATTGCATAGAAATCAGCAGGCTGCCTCCACCTGTGCTGTGAATGCACCTAGGCGCAGCAGTAGGGTAATAAAAATTAAGACATGTCAGAGCACAAAGGTATTCAATTACTGTACATATTTTGCACATATGTAAATATAAATTCTGTGATCTTCTCATCTCGTGAATGGCTTTTCCGTTTGATGCAACGTTCCACGGTTATGCAGGTTGGCAGGGGCAGCCCCTCCTCACAGATCTGTCACTGTGTGCTTCAGCTATATGGTGTCTCACACCATCTCATTACAGTTAGTCAAATTTCTATGCACGAGGAACATAAGCAAGGCCTCTGGCTCCAGAAAAATGTGAGTTGGGTAATCTGAGACTTGAATCACAGGATCATATCATGTGGTCTCATGAGGATAGATGTTGCAGTCTGTTTGTTTCACCTGATACTTCTGCACTGAACAATGGTCAATGTCGACCTCCTAAGTTTTAATGTCAAGCCACATTGGAGTCAATCTCCCTCAGTGCATCTTTCAATGGCCTCTATGTAATGGCTGTCAAGCTTGAGTGTGGGTTACATTTCCACCAATATTTTGGGATCTTAGGGCAGCACGGTAGCATTGTGGATAGCACAATTACTTCACAGTTCCAGGGTCCCAGGTTCGATTCCGGCATGGGTCACTGTCTGTGCGGAGTCTGCACATCCTCCTCGTGTGTGCGAGGGTTTCCTCCGGGTGCTCCGGTTTCCTCCCACAGTCCAAAGATGTGCAGGTTAGGTGGACTGGCCATGATAAATTGCCCTTAGTATCCAAAATTGCCCTTAGTGTTGGGTGGGGTTGCTGGGTTCTGGGGATAGGGTGGAGGTGTGGACCTTGGGTAGGGCGCTCTTTCCAAGAGCCGGTGCAGACTCGATGGTCTGAATGGCCTCCTTCTGCACTGTAAATTCTATGATCTATGATCCTGGCAGCCTGCAGCATTATGTTGTGTCCCCTTTTACAGCTGGATATAAGCCCTATAGTAATCCTCAGATGCCCATCTGCATAATGCAGAGCTATGGACCTAGCTAACATTTGGCGACGACTGAACAGGAGCTGTGTGTCAAGATCCGAGATGCCAAACTATTACATGGGAGGATGCCGTTCTGGACCTGAAGGTGTGGCTAACATGACTTGCCAAAATCCCTGAGCCAGCTCGCTGATGGGCAATCATAGGTATCTGATCGTGAGAATGTCATCCGAGTGCCTGGTTTCTGTGTAAACATCTGGGACTTCTGGAATGAAAATGTGGAGGCCTCAAAATGGCATCAGAGCAAAGCTCCACAACATCTGGGGCGAAATTCTCCTACCCGCCCCGCCACATTTCTGCCCCGACCCGCCGGCGGGATGCTCCGTTACACCGGCCGGTCAATGGGGTTTCCCATTGTGGGGCAGCCCCACGCCGTCGGGAAACCCCCGGGCGCCGGCAAAACAGAGACTCCCGCCGGCGGAGAATGATGCCCCTGGTGTGTGCTCTTTGTTAACAACAAATTAACTAATCAATGCCTACATTTCAGAGCCACAGGTGCAAAGTCTAGGCTCCACAGGAAGTTAAGATATTGCAGACAAAGGTACAGTCATGAGTGATTGTCAGAGGTCAGGTGATGCTGCAGAAGCTCTCCCACTGCAAACAAAGATGACCTGATTCACAGGCTCACATCCATCACTAAGAGTGACAGATTATTGTGTCTTAAAGAACAACCTCATGCTGTGAACTCAGTTTCATGACAAAGCCTGAATACTAACCTTGCTTGAGGGATTGCCTGTGGAGAGATTCCGCATTGTGGATTCAGATTAGGCCTCAGACATTCAAGTGAAAACCAGTGAGTGATGGTTATTTTGCTTGAGGAGCCTTGCAACACTCCTGGCACACTGCCATGAGTGCATTGATGTTTGCAGTGTTGTTCCTGCCTCTTGAGGGCTGCACTAGGCAGTGGAGGGTTGGTGAGATGCTTGAAGATTCTGCAGAGGGACTGCCTACTCTGTACACAGTGCGTGCTGATGGAGTTGTGATCCCATAACAGAATGGCCACATGCTCCACAGGCTGCATAACAGGCCAAGGTTGAGTAACTACTCATTCTGAGATTGATGTCTTTTAATGAATTGCTGAGGATAGCAACAAAAGTGTGGATGTTGAGGAAGCATAGCGGGCACAGCTGAAAGAGGCTCATCTGAACTAATCATCATCAATGTCCCAGAAACCTGCGGCTATAGCGATCTCACAGGCAGGTCAGCCACACCCTGACTATGGCCTGCGCCTCTGGAGACCCAGCTTCCTCACCCTTGACATCCTCTTTATCGGCGCAGCTGCTCCATCTCTCAATCTGGAAAGTCCACCCCCTTTGTAGCGACAGCTTGTGTGGAGCACAGCAAGCCACAATGATGGCGGAGATCCTCTGGTAAGAGCACTGGAAAGCGCTGCCCGACTAGTCCAGGCATCTGAAGCACATCTTTAACGTGTCATTGAGCATGTTACTCAATGAACCGCATTGCGTCTCTGCACTGAAGCACTTTGTGGCCATCTGGCAGGCATCATTATCCACTTCTTTCGTGGGTAGCCTTTGTCTCCAAGGAGCCAAACCTGAATGCACTGATGGCCCTCCAAGATCTGTGGCACCTGTGGGTGACTCAAGATGTAAACGTTATGGCAGCTCCCAGGGTATCTTGTACACACATGCACATTAAGAGAATGGAAGCTTTTTCTGTTAATGAATCGCTGTGACTAGCCAGAGAGCTCTTAAAGCCACATGTGGACAGTCACTGGCACCTTGTGAGAAGCCGGTGGTCGTACTCTGGCAGCCTGGCTTGCTTCAACCAGGACAGACTGAACGTAATTATGTGCCTTACTGAATAGGACATTCCTAAAATACATGGGGCTGGATTCTCCGATTAGCGACAATGAAATATCATTCGGCGATGGCCGGAGAATCCATTTTTACACCGAAATCGGAGCCGTGCCGTTTTTCGGCTGCTTCGCCCCCTCAGAAATGGCGTAATTGCTGAGTATATCGTTGGGACGGCCTCAGGACGTCACCTGAGGCGCTCCCCCGATGCTCCACTCCCGACTTCACGACGGCATGGGGCATGTGAGCTCACAGTTTTCGTTGAGCTCGGGTGGCGGCTGCAGACTGTGTCCAGCGCTGCCAGTCGGGGGTAGCTGTTCCGCTGGCCGGGGGGGGGGGGGGGGGGGGGGGGTCTTCGGCGGCGGCTGAGGGGACTGGTGGGGCTGGTCCGGGGGTGGCGAAGTGGTTACAGGGGGGCATCTGGCAGGCCGGGTCTGCGCGCGGCTGGCGCCATGTTGCGTGGCGTGGCCACGGCCACCAGATACGGTCATTCTCCATCCGTATCTGCAGGTAAAGCCGGGGGATTTGCATGGCACAGCTGCTAGCTCCCTACCAGGCGGAGTATCAGTGTGGCAGTGACACCGACGTTTTGGTCGTAAAACTAGACAGATGCTGGCTTCAAAACATAGCCTCAAAATCGGAGAGTCCAGCCCATAATATCTTGGATGCATTTATGAGCAGGTGCGTGGGATATGCTGCAGAGGTCCCCAGTGAAGCCCTGGAATGAGGCACTTGCAGAAATGTTCAGTGCAACAGTCACCTTTAGAATCAATGGCAATGGATGGCCTCCCATCTCTGTGGCATCAGATCATGCAGTGATAGTTTTACAGCACAGCCCTTTGGACTGCCATGTCTGCGCTGGCCATCAAGCACCTGAGATCCCCGGAACAATGTTGCAGATGTTCTACACTGTAAATTCTATGACCTGTAATGTGAGCCACCACATCCCTTAACAGGTGAAGGTGTCTACGGCACTGTCTCTCTCTCTCTCTCTCATTACAGGTATGAGAAGGGTATTCAGTACACCATTGGTTGTGCCAAATGCCTCTGTGGAATGAGTCTGTCAACCTCAGCTTCTGGCTCTTCATGGGACCCCATTGGTCAATGTTCCTCAGGACCAGGCTCTTCTCTCTAACCAGCCTGACAGCAACGGGCCACTCTTCCTCTCCTCAGTTGCCTGATTGCCAGGAAAAAGTGCCAGCTTGCTCCATCGTTTTGGAATTCCTGTTCATCGCTGTGCAACATTGAACAGATTAATGATTAAGCATAACCCTGCAATGATCACATTGAAGTCGCAAGCTACCACTGTGAAGCCCTTGGATATCTCTCATTCCAGGCATTCAATCCCCGGATTGATCCTTGCAGCACAGCCTTGAGATCCCAGCAAATCTTTTCATAGCTTATTGTGTCATTTGATCAGCTTGTAAAATGGTAGTGCTCGGGGTATTACTGCAAGACCAGTGCCTAACTACCCCCTAACTACTAAGATTGGTGTCTTCCTGATCTACTGATGTTGATGCTCTGGCGTCCCATGTCAACCTGACTCCTCCACATTATGCACAGCGGATTGAGTCCTCCGCCCACCATATTACCTGTTCCCCATCTGCAGATACCAGCCCTCACTGTGCAATCTGTGTCACAGTACCATCCAACAACCCTCTTTATGCAAAGAGTAGTGAGGCCGTGGAATGCCCTACCTGCAACAGTAGTGAACTCACCAACATTGAGGGCATTTAAAAGTTTATTGGATAAGCATATGGATGATAATGGCATAGTGTAGGTTAGATGGCTTTTGTTTCGGTGCAACATCGTGGGCCGAAGGGCCTGTACTGCGCTGTATCATTCTATGTTCTATGTTCTATGTCCTAACCCCTAGGACTGAAATGTGGGAGGGACTGCCCACGCCTGAACACCATTCTGGGCTCGACTCAAACAGGATGGACAGGACCTTCTCCTCCACAGTGGGCCCAGGATATGCTTGCCAAGCATAGCCCTCTAAATTGGACATAAATTCCCAGGACAGTCTGTGATTTCTGGACATGACGAACCTCCCTCCAACCCCCGACTCATGTGCCTCTGTGCACCCTTCCCCAGTCATTCCCCCCCTGTCAAATGTCTCTATGCGTCCTTGCCTCGTCAACACCCCCCCCCCCCCCCCACCCCCCCCCCCCCCCCCCCCTCATGTGCCTCTGTCCATGCTTTCCCAGGGGTCCAGACAACATCCCCTTCTCCAACTCAGTTCAAGCCTTTGCTTTCCAATCTCTTCCCTTGCCTCTATCTTGTATCACCCCATCCCAGCCAAACCATTGTCTTCCAGTCACCCTCCTGTCTTCCCACTGGATTGCTGGGGCAGCCTTGGCAGGGACCCACTCTTTGAATTCCTGTTGGTCTTCCTGGAGCGGTCTTGACACCAAGTCAAGACAGCAGTGAGCACAATATAGTGAAAGGTAGGCCAGCGTTGTGCACACAAACCTCAAGATCGTGAATGAAGTGCTGTTCGCTGGGTTCACATCAGTTATACCGAGCCGTGATTCATGCCAGTCTAATTGTCTCAGGTGTGCTAACGCATTTTCATGACATTCAAATACACACAAATTTGTTTCCTGACATGGCTCGGTGGGCTACCTGACCCCCAAGAAAGTCAGGAGCGGAAAATTTCAAATTATTTTACGTCGGCAAGAAGCTGACTGTCTCCGCACTCCAAATTTTCCCTTCTCACCCAGCATGCTGCCCGACACAAGCATGGCCGGAAAATCCTGCCCATTGTCAATGAATCAGTAAGATATCTAAAGTTTGTGTTCTGTACAGAAGAAACACAGACGAAGAAATGGAGCCAAAGGGTTTCTACAGATGGCGAAATGACAAGCCTGAGGGCCCTCAGTGGTCATGACGAGGAAGATTTGAGACCTTTTAGGAAGGAATGTCATGGAGGCAATGGGAAGTGGGGAAGGGAACAGATACCCACAGAGGTCATTGCAAGATGTCTGGCAACAGTGAAGACACTTTAAAGGCAGAAATAAAGTGAAGACACAAGAGGGAATAATAAAATTTTGTGTTAGCTGGGGCTGGATTCTCTCATTCGGCGGCAGAGTGTCCACGCTGTCGGAAATGCCGCCGTGCTGGAGCGGTTCACGCCACTCCAGCCTCCCATCCTGGCGCGATCTGTGCGCCACGGGATCCGCGCATGCGCAATGGCGCCGGCACCTACCAGTGGCCTCCCTCAATGCGCCGGCCCCGACGCAACATGGCACGGGAGTTCAGGGGCCAGCACGGAAGTATATAGGCCCGGGGAGCGAAAGGCCAGCCCGCCGATCGGTGGGCCCTGATCGCGGGCCAGGCCCCATCGGAGGCCCTCCCCGGGATCGGAGCCCCCCCCCTCACCCCCTCCAATCCGCCCAGCCCCCCCGACCCTACGCGCAGAGTTCCCGCCAGCTGCTGCCAGGTATGGACGGCGTGGGCGGGACTCTGCCTTTTTAGAGCGGCTGCTCGGCCCAACCCACGCCAAAGCAGAGGGCAGTAGAGCGGAGATGCTGATTGGCTGTTGTGGGGGGAAATTTGCATACGCCGTTGTGCTCACCCTAACTTGAAGGTGTACCTGAGCAAGAGACCCTAGCTGTTCAAGCGAAGACAAGCATCCAGCAGAGGGCAGTAGAGCAGAGCTGCTGATTGGCTGTTGCAGGGGTAATTTGCATATGCCGTTGTGCTCACCCTAACTTGAAGGTGTACCTGAGCAAGAGACCCTAGCTGTTCAAGTGAAGACAAGCATCCAGCAGACGGCAGTAGAGCGGAGCTGTTGATTGGTTGTTGCGGGGGAAATTTGCAGATGCCATTGTGCTCACCCTAACTTGAAGGTGGTTTGTGGAGGAGCTGTTGTGAAGTGACACTTAAATCCAAAACACTTCTTCAGTGTTTCCCTCCCTACCCCCTCCTCTAACCAAAAAAACCCAACCGCTGTAAAGATCAAGAGGAAGGCTCGAGGGCAGGTAGAAGTAGAAAGAAGTTGAACCGTGACGCCACAGCCTGCAGCGAAGGGATTGGCTGGTGACTGGTAAGTAGTTTTTCTTTTCTTTTCCCTCAGGTGTCATTGTGCGGGGCGCAGAGGTTGCTGAGTGAGTGCTTGCTGAGAAGGGGAGTGAATAACAGATAAGCTCTTTCTTTCTTTTTCTTTTTGTATCTAGAGGGGATGGCAGGGAAGGTAGTGCAATGTTCCTCCTGCAGAATGTTTGAGGTGAGAGATGCCGTCAGTGTCCCTGTTGATTTCATCTGTGGGAAGTGCACCCATCTCCACCTCCTCAGAAACCGCGTTAGGGAACTGGAGCTTGAGCTGGATGAACTTCGGATCATTCAGGAGGCAGAGGTGGTCAAAGATAGAAGCTTCAGGGATGTAGTTACTCCGAAAAATAAAGATAGATGGATGACGGTGAGAGGGGCTGGGAGGAAGCAGTCAGTACAGGGATCCCCGGTGGTCGTTCCCCTTAGTAAAAAGTATACCGCTTTGGATACTGTTCAGGGCGGGGACTTACCAGGGGTAAGCCATGGGGTACAGGTCTCTGGCACAGAGTCTATCCCTGTTGCTCAGAAGGGAAGTGGGGAGAGGAGTAGAGCATTAGTCATTGGAGACTCCATAGTTAGCGGGATAGATAGGAGATTCTGTGGGAACGAGAGAGACTCTCGCTTGGTGTGTTGCCTCCCAGGTGCCAGGATGCATGATGTCTCGGATCGTGTTTTCGGGAGAGGGGGAGCAGCCCCAAGTCATGGTCCACATAGGTACCAATGACATAGGTTGGAAAAGGGATAGGGATGTCAGGCAGGAATTCAGGGAGCTAGGGTGGAAACTTAGATCTAGGACAAACAGAGTTATTATCTCTGGATTCTTACCCGTGCCACGTGATAGCGATACGAGGAATAGGGAGAGAGAGGAGTTAAACACGTGGCTACAGGGATGGTGTAGGAGGGAGGGTTTCAGATTTCTGGATAATTGGGGCTCATTCTGGGGTCGGTGGGACCTCTACAAATGGGATGGTCTACACCTGGACCAGAGGAATACCAATATCCTGGGGGGGGGGGGAAATTTGCTAATGCTCTTCAGGAGGGTTTAAACTAGTTCAGCAGAGGCTTGGGAACCTGAATTGTAGCTCCAGTATACAGGAGGTTGAGAGTAGTGAGGTCATGAGTAAGGTTTTCAAAGTTGCAGGAGTGTACCGGCAGGCAGGAAGGTGATTTAAAGTGTGTCTTCTTCAATGCCAGGAGCATCCGGAATAAGGTGGGTGAACTTGCGGCATGGGTTGGTACCTGGGACTTAGATGTTGTGGCTATTTCGGAGACATGGATAGAGCAGGGACAGGAATGGTTGTTGCAGGTGCCGGGGTTTAGATATTTCAGCAAGCGCAGGGAAGGTGGTAAAAGGGGGAGGGGTGGCATTGTTAGTCAAGAACAGTATTACGGTGGCAGAAAGGACATTTGATGAGGTCTCGTCTGCTGAGATAGTATGGGCTGAGGTTAGAAACAGGAAAGGAGAGGTCGCCCTGTTAGGGGTTTTCTATAGGCCACTGAAAAGTTCTAGAGATGTAGAGGAAAGGATTGCAAAGATGATTCTGGATAGGAGCGAAAGCAACAGGGTAGTTGTTATGGGGGACTTTAACTTTCCAAATATTGACTGGAAACGCTATAGTTCGAGTACTTTAGATGGGTCCGTTTTTGCCCAATGTGTGCAGGACGGTTTCCTGACACAATATGTAGATAGGCCAACGAGAGGCGAGGCCATATTGGATTTGGTACTGGGTAATGATCCAGGATAGGTGTTAGATTTGGAGGTAGGTGAGCACTTTGGTGATAGTGACCACAATTCGATTACGTTTACTTTAGTGATGGAAAGGGATAGGTATATACCACAGGGCAAGAGTTATATCTGGGGGAAAGGCAATTATGATGCGATGAGGCAAGACTTAGGCTGCATCGGATGGGGAGGAAAACTGCAGGGGATGGGCACAATGGAAATGTGGAGCTTGTTCAAGGAACAGCTACTGCGTGTCCTTGATAAGTATGTACCTGTCAGGCAGGGAAGAAGTGGTCGAGCAAGGGAACCATGGTTTACTAAAGCAGTCGAAACACTTGTCAAGAGGAAGAAGGAGGCTTATGTAAAGATGAGACATGAAGGTTCAGTTAGGGCACTCAAGAGTTACAGGTTAGTTAGGAAGGACCTAAAGAGAGAGCTAAGAAGAGCCAGGAGGGGACATGAGAAGTCTTTGGTAGGTAGGATCAAGGATAACTCAAAAGCTTTCTATAGATATGTCAAGAATAAATGAATGACTAGGGTAAGAGTAGGGCCAGTCAAGAACAGTTGTGGGAAGTTGTGCTTGGAGTCCGAGGAGATAGGAGAGGTGCTAAATGAATATTTTTCGTCAGTATTCACACAGGAAAAAGACAATGTTGTCGAAGAGAATACTGACATTCAGGCTACTAGACTAGAAGGGCTTGAGGTTCATAAGGAGGAGGTGTTAGCAATTCTGGAAAGTGTGAAAATAGATAAGTCCCCTGGGCCGGATGGGATTTATCCTAGGATTCTCTGGGAAGTGAGGGAGGAGATTGCTGAGCCTTTGGCTTTGATCTTTAAGTCATCTTTGTCTACAGGAATAGTGCCAGACGACTGGAGGATAGCAAATGTCCCCTTGTTCAAGAAGGGGAATAGAGACAACCCCGGTAACTATAGACCAGTGAGCCTTACTTCTGTTGTGGGCAAAATCTTGGAAAGGTTTATAAGAGATAGGATGTATAATCATCTGGAAAGGAATAATTTGATTAGAGATAGTCAACACGGTTTTGTGAAGGGTAGGTCGTGCCTCACAAACCGTATTGAGTTCTTTGAGAAGGGGACCAAACAGGTGGATGAGGGTAAAGCAGTTGATGTGTTGTATATGGATTTCAGTAAAGCGTTTGATAAGGTTCCCCATGGTAGGCTACTGCAGAAAATACGGAGGCATGGGATTCAGGGTGATTTAGCAGTTTGGATCAGAAATTGGCTGGCTGGAAGAAGACAAAGGGTGGTGGTTGATGGGAAATCTTCAGACTGGAGTCCAGTTACTACTGGTGTACCACAAGGATCTGTTTTGGGGCCACTGCTGTTTGTCATTTTTATAAATGACCTGGAGGAGGGCGTAGAAGGATCGGTGAGTAAATTTGCAGATGACACTAAAGTTGGTGGAGTTGTGGACAGTGCGGACGTATGTTACAAGTTACAGAGGGACATAGATACGCTGCAGTGCTGGGCTGAGAGGTGACAAATGGAGTTTAATGCAGAAAAGTGTGAGGTGATTCATTTTGGAAGGAATAACAGGAAGACAGAGTACTGGGCTAATGGTAAGATTCTTGGCAGTGTGGCTGAGCAGAGAGATCTTGGTGTCCATGTACATAGATCCCTGAAAGTTGCCACCCAGGTTGAGAGGGTTGTTAAGAAGGCGTACGGTGTGTTAGCTTTTATTGGTAGAGGGATTGAGTTTCGGAGCCATGAGGTCATATTGCAGCTGTACAAAACTCTGGTGCGGCCGCATTTGGAGTATTGCGTGCAATTCTGGTCGCCGCATTATAGGAAGGATGTAGAAGCATTGGAAAGGGTGCAGAGGAGATTTACCAGAATGTTGCCTGGTATGGAGGGAAGATCTTATAAGGAAAGGCTGAGAGACTTGAGGCTGTTTTCGTTAGAGAGAAGAAGGTTAAGAGGTGACTTAATTGAGGCATACAATCTGATCAGAGGATTGGATAGGGTGGACAGTGAGAGCCTTTTTCCTCGGATGGTGATGTCCAGCACGAGGGGACATAGCTTTAAATTGAGGGGAGATAGATATAGGACAGACGTCAGAGGTAGGTTCTTTACTCAGAGAGTAGTAAGGGCGTGGAATGCCCTGCCTGCAACAGTAGTGGACTCGCCAACACTAAGGGCATTCAAATGGTCATTGGATAGACATATGGACAAGAAGGGAATAGTGTAGATGGGCTTTAGAGTGGTTTCACAGGTCGGCGCAACATCGAGGGCCGAAGGGCCTGTACTGCGCTGTCATGTTCTATGTTCAATGTTCTATGTTCTAAATGCGCCGGCGCCAATGGCGGCGATTCTCCGCTTCACGGAGAATTGTGTGCCGGCGTCGGGGCGGCATGGCCCGGTTGCGGGGATTCTCTGGCCCGGCCCGGACTGGGAGAATCCCACCACTGATGTGTTGCTGGATAAAGTTGTTGTGGAATTTTTTTTTGTGGTGTCGTTATTCAGGATTTTGGCCAAGAGAATGCTGTAATAATCCATTTCAGTTGTGCTGCAACGATGATCTGGGGATTTTTCAGGGGAGGCAGAAATAATGAACCACTGGTGGATAGCCCCCACGAAGCAATGATGTCCCGGACATCTGTTTTTTTTCTCTATTTCCATCCTCCTTCTGAGGTGCTTGCTGAAGACTTGGTCATAAGAGCCAAGCCCTCATGATTGTTAGGATTATGAAGGATGCAATGGTTGACCATAAACCTGGAGACAAGGTCTGGCGAGTTTTGGAGGACAGCACACTACACACCCGTCCAACTCCCCCCCAACTCCAAGTGGTCCAGACAGCAGACCTGTTGTTTCAGGATCCTGACAGTCTGCTTCATGACATCCCTCATCACAGCGTAACTCCCATTGTAGGAGTGCCAAGAGGGCAGTGGGTAGCCTTTTGGTGGAAATGGCTTTCTGGCATGGGATAAAAATATTATGACAGTTGTCAGGATTGCGAGTATTCACCAGCAAGGTGGGCTCCAATAATCTTCACCAACTGCTGCTCAGGGAGTGGAATTCGTTAGAATTTCATTTCTCCATTGATACGTGATGCCGAATGAGCCATGCGTGTGCAGTCGATGACTCCTTTCAATGTTGGGAACCCCGCAACTCTGGTTCAAAAAACATGTGCCCACTCTTCCTGCTTCTCTTTGATTAAAGGTAAGACCACAAAGACCAGGAGATCTTTGTCCCCCAGTGATGCAGTGATGCATGGTGAACTGAGAGAGGTTGTCCATGTTCTTGGCTTCGGCCTGGAAGCATCCTGAAGCACAGACATTGAGAGCGATGGAGACTCTGTAGGCCATTGACAGTGCCATCCTCTCCTTGCTGTCAGGCTGCAAGTCCAGTTGCAGGAGGTAGTGCAGTTCAATGATCACCTTGGAGTGCCGAAAAGCCACCTCAGACACTGCTTTTGGCTGAGATGGAGGTAGAACTTCTCTCTGAATTCCCAAGGTTATTATGGCTTTTTGTTGAGAGCCCTTTTCCTCCTCTGTCTGGCACACAACTGCCCACTCTGCTCTCTCTCCATGTAATGTTGCACATAAATATCTGTACTCTTCATGATTGAGAGCAAGTTTTCTGCTTGAAGTCCTTTAAAATTCATTCCCGTTTAACAAAGGTCCAGATTCACTCCCTTCCAACTCAAAGAATTTGTATACAATCCTCCATCAGAACCGTACTTCCATGAACTCTGTAGCAGCAAAAGGGAGTCAAAGTACCTTGCCTGAAACTGCTTTCATTTCTTTCACAGGATGTGGGCATTACTGGTTATGCCAGCATTAATTGCCCGATCCTAATTGCCCTCGAGTCACCTTCTTGACCCGTTGCAGTTCATGTGGCTCCAGCGCACTCACAGTGCTGTTTGGAAGGGAGAGTATTTTGACCCAACAACAATGAAGGAACGGTGATATATTTCCAATTCAGGATGGTGTGTGGTTTGGAGGGAAATTTGCAGATGGTGGTGTTCCTCTGCATCTTCTGCCCCTGTCCTTCTAGGCGGTTAGAGGTCACCAGCTTGGAAGGTGCTCTCGAAGGAATCTTGGTGAGTTTCTGCAGTGTATCTTGAAAATTGCCTTAACTATTGTGGGGGTCCTTGATGTACAGAAAGCGTGTTTAGCTGTGCGTAGTTGACAAGACCGTTGAGTTCCAAATAAGCAGGTCAGGCATTAAATCAATATTACAGGCTGACTAATGATCTGCTCACTTGGCATGCTTCAACACCCCTGCTGCATATTCTTCCTAACATTGGCACACGCATACCTGACATTGTGGGAAGCAGACCCCCATCCTTTCTTCACCTCCATAGTGCAGAACAAGCAGTTCTACATCGAGCTGAACTTTGTAGCCACAATTTCAAGGGTTAAACTGATAAAGAACTGATTTGCTTTTGGATTGTTTGGTTCAGGAATTATTGTAAAACTTATTCTTTAACTAATAGGTCTGAGAAATTGCTTTTTATTCCATTGACTGATTTATGTTACTTAACTGACACTTGAACTTTTGTAGATAATGCAGGCCATGCAACATTATTGTTATTATAATCCAGAAAAAAAGCTTACTGATTGTCCGTTATTGTTTACATTGACTGAAGCTGTCTTGAAATATTATCTCCTGAGCTGTACTTAAGGTTGTTATTGTGTTCGGATTGGTTAATGAGTCCAATACAAACCAGTACTCATCACTATTGACGCTGGTAGCCATGACATCCATTACAATCAATTATGATTAATGGTACAAAATTGTATTCTTTACATTTTGGTCAATTTATCAATAGAAACAAATGACTCAGCATTTATTCAGGTTTCTGACTAGGGTGGACCAGGAACAGTATCCTGTTTGCTCTTGTGAAATGATACGACAGGAGAACAATATTAATCAGATTGCTCTTAGATTCCTGGGAACATTAATGATTACACAATCCTGTGCTTCTACCAAGATGCCATGTTCACAGAAAGCGTAGGTCAGAAGCAGAGTCACTCTCCAAACTCTGTTTCTTAGAAATATAGCCTCCTTGCAAAAGATCATCCTTCTCATTTCGCTATGAGGAGAGATTGAATAAACTGGGATTGTTCTCCCTCGAGACACGAAGGCTGAGGGGCGACCCGATAGAAGTTTATAAAATTACTAGGGATATAGATAGGGTTAACAGTTGAAGGCTTTTTCCCAGGGCAGGAATTGAAAATTACAAAGGGGCACAAGTTCAAGGTGGGGGGGGGGGGGGAAGGTTCATTGTTAATGTGCGGGGAATGTTTTTTACACAGAGCGTGGTGGTGGCCTGGAATGCACTGCCAAGTGAGATGGTTGAGGCATATACGTTAGCGACTTTTAAATAATCTTTATTGTCACAAGTAGGCTTACATTAACACTGCAATGAAGTTAGTGTGAAAAGCCCCACCCATCACATTCAGTCTGTAAGAATGCTCAACCAATGCTTCCGTCATGTCAACTATTCAGGTAGGGTGGAGATGGAGGGAGATTGTGGCAGTCCAGCCCTGATCATGTTCTAGATTTGCTTTTATGTACTTAACGTTGCATTACTTTGTAATAATGAGACTAGCTCTTTCCATCATCTGGTCAGTAAGAAGTGTTGGGAAGGAGAAAGATTGAGTAGCATCAACCATAAATGCCACTGTTGGCCAAAACTTAGGGGGCACTTAATATGAACCACCTCAACAACAATGCACAAGCAGCCACAGTCCTGATCCCCACCTTACTATCACCATCCAATTGACTCCCTTTAGTTGAGCCTAACAACTCTTGTCCTCACTTCACAATAAGTAATAAGGAACTAACCAAACTGAGAAAACAGCAAACTACATCTAGAAAAAAATTCTCCACAGCTCAATCCCAATTGTATATAATATTTATAAGTAATAGTTAAGTATTCCCTTATGCAATCCCTGAGTACCTGTTTTCTATATTAAAGTGCTCCTATAAAGTGCTTTGTCAATGCTTCAGATCTGGTAGTGGTGGTGGAGTACGGGTGGGGGAGTGGGGTTAGTTGGGTGGCTGGGTGGGTGGAGGGGAGGGGGGGGGGTGGGGGTCGTGCACCAGATCAACGATGATGGAAGACTACTTAACCTCCACCGAGGACACCATGTTGCAATGATAGGTAACCTCCAACATCTTTGACCTTGAAGGTCAAGCTACAAACTGTGCAGCTGCTTGTGCAGCTGCTTGTACAAACTGTACAAACAACGGCACTGGTAAAGTGGCTGGAGGAACCAAGACCAGTCTCCTGGGACTGTGCCTCTGAACCGCTATTGCTCTGCATAAGAACAGAAGGGTTCTCTTGAATTCCTGTCAAAACTGTCTCGCATGGCCAAGATGCCAGCTATCTAATAGCTGCAGTGTGAGCTTTCATAGAAGCTGTCAGTTGAAAACTTATGGTTGGGATTCTCCATCCTACTGCACCCGTTTTCTGGTGCGGTGCGCCCCCTTCAGCAGCGGGATCTTCCATCCCGCCAGCCAGCCAATGGGGTTTCCTATTGTTCGCAGCCCCATGCCATCAGGAAATCTGTGGGCGTGAGTGCGCTGCTGGAGAAACGGAGGATCCCGCCGATGGAGAATCCAGCCCCATATTGTGTGCACCAATGACATGTTAATGGAGATGACCATTCAGCCTATGTTTCACGGAATGGACACCATACTTTTCACATAGTCAGACAAAAGTTGGAGCTGGAGTCTACCAAACTCTGAGCCAGTTTGTGTAACTTCACTGTTAAGTTGCTGATTAAACCTAAAAATTTCAGGTATATTCCACCAGCCTTTGTTGATTGTTTGGACCCTTGAAATCTGCATCTGAGTCACCTGTAGAAGAGTTAATATATAATTTTACTCACTCACAAGCTGGCACCTGTGGTGTCTTATCCCCAACCTTAGATCCTGCATACCTGTAGTCACTGATTCACCATGACTAATTGGTACGAGACGCTGGGCAAGTGCGCAGTCAATTCCAACCCCACAGGCCCCGGAGTCCCAACACAAGTGAATTAACCAATAATTCACCAAAAATTCCCCAAATCCTTGATCCTTGCCTGTTCAATAATTACAATCACCGGATTTGTAAGTTGAACCACAATTACTGCAAAAACACATCAGCTAGTCCTACTCTCCAAACACTTCCTCATAACAATGCAATTTGTCTCCCTCAGTTGCTTATCCAATGTCCATTTGAAAGCCGCCACTAAACCTGCTCCCATCACACTCTCAAGCAATGCATTCCAGATCTTAACCACTCACTACCTGAAACGAAAATGCCCTCCTGTTACCATTGATTCATTTTAAACCAGTATCCTCTGGTCTCGACCCTTCAGCCAATGGGGAGAGTTTCTCCCTCAGTACTCTGTCTAAACCCCTCTATTATATTACCACGACTGGTAATATGTTGTATTCTTTGTCTTTTCTTCCAGAATGACCCGATGTTGTGTTGACAAAGAATCCACCAATCAAAAAATTGAAACAAAACTAATTTATTATTACACTACTAATTAAATGAAGTTCGAACACTCTACTGAGCTGCAGATGATAATTAAATGATATTGAATCTGTATTACAGTATTCAATATTCTATCTAGTCACTAACTACACTGTGATCGAACCTCGTGCTATGTATAATTAACATTCACTCTGCTCCGTGTGCCTTTCACCATGCTTCTCCCAGAATTCCCTGAGAGGCTGTCTTAAATACAGAGAAGTAGTAATGCCCTCACATGTTTGATTTACACAGATATAATTATTAACCCTTCACTAACCTGAATATAAATATATCATTACACCCTCAAGATTTTGATCACCTCGATCAAATCTATTCTCAACCTTCTCTTCCTGAAGGAGAATGACTGCAGCTTCTTCAATCTATCCATGTAACTGAAGGCTCTGATCCCTGGACCATTCTCATAAATCTTATCTGCAGCCTCTCTCAAATATTCACATCCTTCCGAAAGTATGGTGTCCAGAATTGGATACAATGCTCCAGTTCACATTGAGGCAGTTTTTTTAGAGGTTCAGTAAAAATTCTTTGCTTTTTTAAGCATAGATATTAGGACTAATGACTGAAGAATTGGTCAAAGAGGTAGTTTTGAACAGTATATAAAAGGAGGTAAGAGGGGGGGAGAATGGACAGCCCTGCCTCGTGCTGTTGTTCACCTGAAAATAACCACAGTTCAGGACATTTATACGAACACTTGAAGTTCGGTATATATATATACACTTGAAGTACCGTATATATATATATATATATATATATATACGATAGCCAAATCCAAGACCAAAACGAAACCTCCCAATAAATCCTTCCACTGCACTCTATCAAATGTCTTTTCGGCATCCAGACAAACAATCACCTCCAGTTCAGGCACCGAAGAGGGGGAAAGCACAACATTTAGCAGGCCACGTATACTGGCTAATCCTTCACAAAGCCCGTCTGATCCTTCGAGGTTATATTTGCGAGGCGGGGCTCCAGCTGAAGAGCAAGCTCCTTGGCAAGTAGCTTGGCTTCTGCGTTCAAAACTGAAACAGGAAACTATGACCCACACTATGTTGTACTCTGTCCTTGGTAAAAATCAAAGAGATAGGAGGCTGTGTAAGGGTAGAGGACAATGTTCCCCAGGATAAGGAGTCATTGAACATGTCCAGAATAAAGGCATAAGGGGGTGGGGGGACAGGGGGGAAAATGCAGCCAAGCAATGGCTGATCGACTCCATACAGGAAGTGGATTGGCGGTACACTACAGCCCCCGCCATGGAATTGCTAGCGGAGAGGAAAATTTGCAAATGGAATTTGACCTGCTCTCCACTGGAAAAGCAGTGAGCCGGCACCGCCAGGCACGGGGGAGAGTGCAGACAATAAAAATAAAAATCCCGCCAAGGTTCCTCTTCATTTTTAGATCTCTTTGATCTTCATTCCCAAATCCTTCTTCACTAGGGTGGACAAAATAATCTCGGCCATCGTGTGGGCAGGAAAGAACCCCATGATCAACAAAAGCATCCGACAGAGAGGGTGATGTTTTTGGGGGGATTAGCACTCTCGAATCTCCTGTTCTGCTACTGGGCAGCGATTGTGGGAAGGATGCAGAGTTGGCTGGGGGAGCCGGAATGGGTACAGATGGAAGAGACCTCCTGTACTGGGATGTCCCTGCGGACACTGTTCACCACCCCACTACCATTCCCCAACTAAGTACCCGATGAGCCCACTAGCCATAGGATGAGCCTGGAACCAGCTCAGACATCACTTTAATCTTAAAGACATGTCCATCGCAGCCCTGATATGCAATAACCGCAAGTTTTTCCCGGCCAAAATGGACACCACGTATAAAACCTGGAAAAGGGAGGAGGGGTGTTGAAGATCAGAGACTTATATGTAGAAGGCAGAGTGCCAACCCTGGGGGAACTAACGGAGAAGCTTCATCTCTCGAGAGGGAACGAGCTGTGGCATCTTCAATTATGGGAATTCCTCCGCAATGAGGCCCCATCATTCCCCAGTTACCCAGACACATTCTGCTGGACAGACTCTTACAATAGGATGAATTAGGGGAGGGAAAGTGCACGGGCATATAGGAACCACAGCTGAGAAGGTAAGGGCCACTGCTGGACAAAATGAGAGAGAAATAGGAGGACGAACCGGGCATCGAGATAGGAGGAGGACTCTGGAGTGAGATATTACGCCGGGTGAACTCCACTTCCTCGTGCGCAAGGCTGAGCCTGACACAGCTGAAGGGGTATACATGGCACACCTGGCCAGGACATGCATGACTGGGTTCTTCCCGGGTGTGGAAGACAGATGCAAATGCTGTCAGGAGGACACGGCCAACCACTCCCTCTTGTTCTGATCCTCTTTGAGGCCATGTCCTAGGTTGTTAGGGGTCATTGGGGAGCTATGCCCATTAATGATGGTCTTCGGGATGTCAGAACAGCCAGGACTCTTCAAGAGGAGGGGGGCTGACGCCCTGGCTCCCACCTCCCTGATAACCCAGTGATGACTCCTGCTCAGATTGAGATTGGATACATCATCCAAGGCCTCAGACCTTCTGGCCAACCTCACGGAATTCCTGAGGCTCGAGACAATCAAACTTGCCATCAGGGGGTCTATGAAGGGTTCCACTCCAGGTGGAAGCAGTTTACGAGCAACGTCAGGGATCTATTCGTCATCAGCAACTAGAGGGGAAGGGAGGAACTAGGGGTGAGTGGAGGGGGAAAGGAAAAGCCAGGAGAGGGTGTAGAGAGAATGGAGGAGGCAAGGTTGGGGGTAGCATCCACACCACAACAAACAAAAAACAATGCCCCAAAACGTCTTCCCCAATGGGACGGAGAGTCGAAGCAAAAGTGGGATCAGCGCCGGGCCCGCACCCGAATGCCATGCTCCGACGCCCTGATGGCGGCATGAACGAGTTCCACGTCGCACGCCAGTTGGAACATGGAAATAAATGGAATGACCCAGGTGGCACGGTGGTGCAGTGGTTAGCATTGCTGCCTACGGCACCGAGGACCCAGGTTCGATGCCGGCCCCAGGTCACTGTCCGTGTGGAATTTGCACATTCTCCCCGTGTCTGCGTGGGTCTCCCTCCCACAACCCAAAGATGTGCAGGGTAGGTGTATTGGCCACGCTAAATTGCCCCTTAATTGGAAGAAAAAAATTGTGCACTCTAAATTTATTTAAATAAGTGTAATGGCCCATTTGCATCTATCTAGTGGGCCTGGCACCCGGCACATCACGTGGGTGAGGTTGTGGACTCAACAATTGTGTACCTCACCTGGTGTACATCACGGTGGGCAAATATTGCTCTCATAGCCCACCACGAGAGCCACCTCATCAGGGCCGTGATGGTAGGGACCACCCGAGACCATCCCCCACCTTCCACCCACACCGTATAGCAGCTCCCATCCACTGGATTGCGTGGGTGACCCCCACCGCCAAGTATGGGGATGACCCAATCGCAACCCCTCCCCCAGGACATCTGTAATAGGGGAACCCTTCACAGGGACCCCTGTAATACCTGTAATAGGGAAGCCCCCACAGGGACCCCTGTAATAGTGAGACCACCCCCCCCACAGGAACCCCTATTATAGGGAGACACCACACAGATCCCTTCACGCTTCAGTGGCTTAAGTGGTGAAAAGCCCCAATATTTGTAAACATTAACCACATCAAAGAAATGAAAGTGCACTATGTGCATACCAATCTCTCAAGGGTGTGATTTCACTGCACTTGCCTCTCTTTACACTCCTGACTTGTGCCTTGTAGATGGTGGACAGGTTTTGGGGGGTCAGGACGTGAGTTACCCACTATAGGATTCCTAGCCTTTGACTTGGTCTGGTAGCCACTGTAATGATATGTATAATCTAAGGGGGGTTAACAAGATGATGTTCGTGTATCTCAACACTAGATGGCATCACTGAGTAGTCTTATAAAAGGCTGCGTCTCTAAGCATTCTGGGGGAATCTTATGGAGAAGGACAGTGAGAGGTTGAGATAGAGTGTTAGTTGTATTAGAAACACATTATAGATTACTGTAGCATAGATTTAATACTGTTGTTTTGTTAGCTATTACTTAGAAGAGCGGAAAAACCATTTAAAGTAGTGTAAAATAAACTAGCTTTGTTTTAAAAACATAGCTTGATATTCTTTGTAAACATTACGACTTTTAGCTCTCATGGAGAACTATACAAGGAACATCACAGCCACAGTATTAATGTGATTAGTTCAGTTCAGTTTCTGATCAATGGTAACCCCCAGGATGTTGAATGTGGAGGATTCAGCAATGGTAATGCCATTGAATGTAAAGGGGTAATGGTTAGATGCTCTCTTGTAGGAGATGGTCATTGCCTGGCACTTGTGAGGTACAAATGTAACTTGCCACTTGTCAGCCCAAGCTTGGATATTGTCCAGATCTTCTGCAGTTGGACATGGACTGCTTCAGTGTCTGAGGAGTCACGAATGGTGTAGAATATTATGCTGTCATCCGCAAACATCCCCACTTCTGATGGAAGGGAGGTCATTGACAAAGCAGCTGAAGATGGTTGGGCCTAGGACACTACCCCGACGAACTCCTGCAGTGATGATTGACCTCCAACCACTGCAGTGATGATTGACCTCCAACCACCACAACCATCTTCCTTTGAGCCAGGTATGACTCCAACCAGCAGAGAGTTTTCCCGCTGATTCCCATTGATTCCAATTTTTCTAGGGCTCATTAATACCACACTCGGTCAAATGCTGCCTTGATGTCAAGGGCAGTCACTCTCACCTCACCTCTGGCATTCAGCTCTTTTGTCCATGTTTGAACCAAGGCTGTAATGAGGTCTGGAGCTGAGTGATCCTGGCGGAACCCAAACTAAGCGTCCGTGTGCAGGTTATTGCCGCACGCTGTTTATGACTCCTTCCATCACTTTGCTGATCATGGAGAATAGACTGATATTGGCAGGGTTGGATTTGTCCTGTTTCCTGTGTACAGGACACACCTGGGCAATTTTCCACATTGCCGGGTAGATGCCAGTGTTGTAGCTGTACTGGAACAGCTTGGCTAGGGATACGGCAAGTTCTGGAGCACAAGTCTTCAGTACTATTGCCGGGATATTGTCAGGGCCCATAGCCTTTCCAGTAATCAATGCCGTCTGCAGTTTCTTGATATCACGTGGAGTGAATCATATTGGCTGAACACTGACATCTGTGATGGATCATCCACTCAGCACTTCTGGCTGAAGATTGTTGTAAATGCCTCAGTCTTGTCTTTTGCACATATGTGCTGGGCTCCTCCATCATTTAGGATGTGGATATTTATGGAGTCTTCTCCTCCAGTGAATTGTTTAATTGTCCACCACCATTCATGGCTGAAGGTGGCAGGACTGCAAAGCTTAGATCTGAACAGTTGGTTGTAGAATTGCTGAGCTCTGTCTATTACTTGCTGCTTATGCTGTTTAGTCCTGTGTTGTAGCTTCACCAGGTCAACACCTCATTTTTTGGCATGCCTGATGTTGCTCCTGGCACGCTCTCCTGCATTCTTCATTGAACCAGGTTGATCCCCTGGCTTGGTGGTAATGATAGAGTGGGGGATATACTGGGCCATGAGGTTTCAGATTGTGGTTGAATCCAATTCTGCTGCTGATGGCCCACAGCGCTTCATGGATGCCCAGTCTAGAGTTTTTGGATCTGTTTGAAGTCTATCCCATTTAGCTTGGTGGTCGTGCCACACAACACGATGGACGGTATCCTCAATGTGAAGATGGGACTTTATCTCCATTAGGATTGTGTGGTGGTCACTTCTACCGATACTGTCATGGAGCAGGCAGATTGTTGAGAATGAGGTCAAGTGTGTTTTTCCCTCTTGTTGGTTCCCTCATCACCTGCAGCAATCCTAGTCTAGCAGCTATGTCCTTTAGGACCTGGCCAGCTCGGCCTGTGGTGGTACAACCGAGCCACTCTTGGTGATGGACATGTTTAACCTGAAGCCACGAGACTTCATGGGGTCCAGAGTCAATGTTGAAGACACCCAGGGCAATTCCTTCCCAACTGTTTACCGCTGTGCCACTACGTCTGCTGGGTCTGTCCTGCCGGTGAGACAGGACATACCCAGGAATGGTGATAGTGGTGTCTGGGATATTGTCTGTAAGGTATGATTCTGTGAGTGTGACTCTGCCAGGCTGTTGCTTGACTGGTCTGTGAGACCAGATGTTAGTAAGGAGGACTCTGCAGGGTTGACAGGACTGGGTTTGCCGTTGTCATTTCCGGTGCCTGGGCCGATGCCAGTCGTCCATCTGGTTTCAATCATTTGTCGTGTTTTTTAATACAACTGTGTGGCTTGCTAGGCCATTTCAGAGGGCATTTCAGAGAGCATTTCAGAGGGCATTTCAGAGGGCATTGCATAGTCAACATTGCTGTGGATCTGGAGTCACATGTCGGCCAGACCAGGTAAGGTGGCAGATATCCTTCCCTAAAGGACATTAGCAAACCAGGTTTGTTATTTTACGACAATCGCCTCATGGTCATCATTCGACTTTTAATTCCACATATTTTACTGAGTTTAAATTCCACCACCTGCCGTGGTGGAATTTGAACCCGGGTTCCCAGATCATTGCCCTGGGTCTCTGGATTCCAGTCCAGTGACAATACCACAACACCACCATCTCCCCTCTCTGAATGAAGGATTATGCTATAAATTATTCAATATTTTGCCTTCCTAACTTCCTTAACTATTTACAATCTGAAGCGACAGAGTGTAATGTAGCCAAATTTGCTGATGATGCAAAGGTAGATAGGAAGTTAGCTTGTGAAAGGGTGAACTTTCACCGAGGCAGGATGACTCAGGAGCCCTTCAAAAATGGCACAGGATGGTCCCAATTCCGGAATTCCTGACCCCTCTTCCTGGGCTGACTGATTTTCAGGAGTGCTTTTGAAGAGTGCTGGCTGGTTCCTGTCAAACACTCACAATTGGCACTGCCCATTTAGTGCCTCTATTGCAGAGATAGCATGTCCTACTGCTCCGCAATTTCCATGTGGTCAGCCCATGAATCCTAACCGGCATGAGGGGACCTTTTAAAAGATGAGTTCCAAGCATCTTCCTCACACTTGGTATGCCAAGATAAAGACCCCCAACCACTCACATGGCCCCTTTTGCCCCCGATGCCAGGTTATGGCACTTCCATGTTCGCTGACCCACTACACGCTGTATTGAACCAATGGACTCTACAGTGTAACAGAAAATAAAATAAAATAATTTGTCGACATAACAGTGAAAATTTCAATAATCCAGACTCTTTAAAGCAGGTTTCCCCTTTCCAGCTGGGGAACACATTTCCATTTTCTTCTCACTTAAGGGCCGCCGGGCAGATTCCTGAAAGATAGAGAGGAATTTTCCCAAAATTGCAGAGTGCTGGATCAGGCGAGAAATCCAGTGTGAAACTCGCCGACATCAGGGGCGCCTTTTCTCACCTGATTAAACAGCCCACTGTAACGTTTAAAAATGCTGCCGAGATCATACAGCTAGCTGGGAGGACGGGGCCTAAACACGGGCAGCACGGTAGCATTGTGGATAGCACAGTTGCTTCACAGCTCCAGGGTCCCAGGTTCAATTCCGGCTTGGGTCACGGTCTGTGTGGAGTCTGCACATCCTCCCCGTGTGTGCGTGGGTTTCCTCCGGGTGCCCCGGTTTCCTCCCACAGTCCAAAGATGTGCAGGTTAGGTGGATTGGCCATGATAAATTGCCCTTAGTGGCCACAATTGCCCTTAGTGTTTGGTGGGGTTACTGGGTTATGGGGATTGGGTGGGGATGTTGACCTTGGGTAGGGTGCTCTTTCCAAGAGCTGGTGCAGACTCGACGTGCCGAATGGCCTCCTTCTGCACTGTAAATTCCATGATTAAAACAAACTGGGGCTCTGACATCGGGGCACCGTTATTAAGGGTGTCTTGATATCAAATATAAGGTCACCCCTCCCTGCCCACAGATAGCAAGACACCCTCCATTGAGAACAGAGACCCCACCCAAAAGCATTGCCTTCGGAACTCTCCCTCAACCCCCCCTCACTCTGTTATCGGGTCTCCCCCCACCTGTTCCCACTCACTCTGTCATTGGGCACCCCCCCCCCCCCATGTCCCCTCGCGTAATGTTTTTGGGGCTCCCCGCCATCTGTCCCCACTCACTCTGTCATTGGGGCCCCCCCATAACCCCACCCGTACTGTTTTCGGGGCTCCCGCCACCTGTCCCCACTCACTCTGTCATTGGGCCCCCCCCCCCCCCATGTCCCCACCCGTACTGTTTTCGGGGCCCCCCCCCTACCTGTCCCCACCCACTCTGTCATCGGAGCTGCCCCCTGTTCCCACCCGTACTGTTATTGGAGCTCCCCTCCCCCCCCGGCCCACCCGCTCTGTCATCGGGCTGCCCCCCCCGTGTTCTGTCATTTGGGCTCCCCCCTCCTCCGACCCCGCTCTGTTATTCGGGCTCTCCCCTCCCACCCCTCCACCACATTTGCTCTGCTCCTGTGTGCCCCATCCTGGCACTTCCAGGGTGACGGGGTGCTGCCCAGCCTTGTCCCTCACCCCCCTGGGTCTCCAGGCACCTCTACGCCCCCAGCATGGTCATCACGATTGGATTTTGCTGGTGAAAACTGTAATGATATGCATAAGCAATCTTGAATATAATAATGTACACTACCTCCGACCAGCAGGTGACAGTGCAAACCTACCATGTGACTCTGTGCCTCAGGGTGTTGGGGGTAAATCATCTTGGTGGATAGATGTAGTTTGCAGTAGCTCTGGAATCATTAGTTGGTGTTGATAGTTAGTATTATATTTATTCCAGTTATCTTTACCATGCATTTGTTTTATAATAAATTATTTTAACTTGTCAAGAACTAGATTCTCTGTAGTGCATCATTCATACCGGCCAGTCTACAGAGTATGACATGGTACCAGGTCTGAAAATTGACTAAGATCAAGATTCTGCAAAGATCCGAACAATTGAAAGATAACTCCGAAGAAGAAGAAGGTAAACAAGAAAATTACTTTTTTCTACTAACCTCGTAAGCTCCTGGCCGCTAGTACTCAATGCACTGTAAGATTTCAAAGTTCAGGATGGAAGGTCTGAAGGCACCGCAACAGCTTCGGATTACCAGTAACGTAGACGAGAATTGGAGGGTGTTTAAGCAGCAGCTCAAACTCTAAGTTGTAGCCCTTGGTGTGCAGGCACAGCCTTATGAGAGGCGCATCGCGTTGCTGCTCATTGTAGCAGGTTCCCAAGCAATTGAAATTTTTAATACATTTGTCATCGAAAGCGAAATGGATATCAAGAACTTCGATGAGTTCTTCGATGCAGCTACCGCGCCGGGTACCCGACCATTCAGACCACACGTCAACTGCGCGGGTGGGATCTTGGCCCATCGGGGGTGGAGCATGGCGTGAGGGCCTTCGGATGACATGCCAACGCCGTTTCAGCGATGAGGTTCTAAATGAGCATGTTGCGTCTGTCTTCACTGAACAGGATGCTGCCAGTGGGGCAAAAGGAGGAGGCAGTAGCAATGTTAGAAAAATGGGGTTTATTTCAAAGATATGGGGTGAAATTCTCCGGAAACGGCGCGATGTCCGCCGACTGGCGCCCAAAACGGCGCCAATCAGACGGGCATCGCGCCGCCCCAAAGGTGCGGAATGTTCCGCATCTTTGGGGGCCGAGCCCCAACATTGAGGGGCTAGGCCGAAGCCGGAGGAATTTCCGCCCCGCCAGCTGGCGGAAAAGGCCTTTGTTGCCCCGCCAGCTGGCGCAGAAATGACATCTCCGGGCAGCGCATGCGCGGGAGCGTCAGCGGCCGCTGATAGTTTCCCACGCATGCGCAGTGGAGGGAGTCTCTTCCGCCTCCGCCATGGTGGAGACCGTGGCAGAGGCGGAAGGGAAAGAGTGCCCCCACGGCACAGGCCCGCCCGCGGATCGGTGGGCCCCGATCGCGGGCCAGGCCACCATGGGGGCACACCCCGGGGCCAGATCGCCCCACGCCCCCCCAGGACCCCGGAGCCCGCCCGCGCCGCCTTGTCCCACCGGTAAGGTAGGTGATTTAATTTACGCCGGCGGGACAGGCATTTTAGCGGCGGGACTTCGGCCCATCCGGGCCGGAGAATCGCGGGGGGGGGGCCCGCCAACCGGCGAGTCGCGATTCCCGCCCCCGCCGAATCTCCGGTGCCGGAGACTTCGGCAACCGGCGGTGGCAGGATTCACGCCAGCCCCCGGCGATTCTCCGACCCGACGGGGGGGGTCGGAGAATGTCGCTCGAGGTGTCCTCAAAGTGGACATGTTAGTTGAGTGTGGCTCAAATGCAGCCTTGAGCAGGGATTTTGATGTTCTTTGTTGAGTTTCTCAAGATGGATTAAAGTTGTAATGTAGCCAGAGAACATCAATCTATGTTATCAAACAAAGCTAATTTATTTACACTGCACAAATTATGATTCAATCATGTTATAAGGTATTAACTAATAAATAAGACTATACTGTATCAATGCTACAGAAGTCTATACTACTGATTCATCTTAACTCACACCTACTCTAAGCTTCTCCTTACTCCATCTCAAACCTTCTCACAACGCGGTAGCACAGTGGTTAGCACAGGTGCTTCAGGATTCTCTTCCGGTTAACGTGCAGGTTCAATCGGCAGTTAAGAAGGCAAATGCAATGTTATCATTCATGTCAAGAGGACTAGAATACAAGACCAGGGATGTACTTCTGAGGCTCTATGAGGCTCTAGTCAGACCCCATTTGGAGTATTGTGAGCAGTTTTGGGCCCCGTATCTAAGGAAGGATGTGCTGACCTTGGAAAGGGTCCAGAGGAGGTTCACAAGAATGATCCCTGGAATGAAGAGCTTGTCGTTTGAGGAACGGTTGAGGACTCTGGGCCTATACTCGTTGGAGTTTAGAAGGATGAGGGAGGATCTTATTGAAACTCACAGGATACTGCGAGGCAAGGATAGAGTGGACGTGGAGAGGATGAGATGAGGAGGAATATCTTCAGCCAGAGGGTGGTGAATCTGTGGAACTCTTTGCTGCAGAAGGTTGTGGATGCCAAATCACTGAGTGTCTTTAAGACAGAGATAGATAGGTTCTTGATTAATAAGGGGACCAGGGGTTATGGGGAGAAGGCAGGAGAATGGGGATGAGAAAATATCAGCCATGATTGAATGGCGGAGCAGACTCGATGGGCCGATTGACCCAATTCTATTCCTATGTCTTATGGTCTTATGGTCTTACAGCTCCAGGGTCCCAGGTTCGATTCCCGGCTTCGGTCACTGTCTGTGCGGAGTCTGTACATTCTCCCTGTGTCTGTGTGGGTTTCCTCCGGGTGCTCCGATTTCCTCCCACAGTCCAAAGATGTGCAGGTTAGGTGGATTGGTCACCCTAAAATTGCCCTTAGTGTCCAAAAAAAAGATGTGGAGATGCCGGCGTTGGACTGGGGTGAGCACAGTACGAAGTCTTACAACACCAGGTTAAAGTCCAATAGGTTTGTTTCGATGTCACTAGCTTTCGGAGCGCTGCTCCTTCCTCAGGTGAATGAAGAGGTCTGTTCCAGAAACACATATATAGACAAATTCAAAGATGCCAAACAATGCTTGGAATGCGAGCATTAGCAGCTGATTAAATCTTTACAGATCCAGAGATGGGGTAACCCCAGGTTTAAGAGGTGTGAATTGTACCAAGCCAGGACAGTTGGTAGGATTTCGCAGGCCAGATGGTGGGGGATGAATGTAATGCGACATGAATCCCAGGTCCCGGTTGAGGCCGCACTCATGTGTGCGGAACTTGGCTATAAGTTTCTGCTCGGCGATTCTGCATTGTCGCGGGTCCTGAAGGCCGCCTTGGAGAACGCTTACCCGGAGATCAGAGGCTGAATGCCCTTGACTGCTGAAGTGTTCCCCGACTGGAAGGGAACATTCCTGCCTGGTGATTGTTGCGCGATGTCCGTTCATTCGTTGTCGCAGCGTCTGCATGGTCTCGCCAATGTACCATGCTTCGGGACATCCTTTCCTGCAGCGTATGAGGTAGACAACGTTGGCCGAGTCGCATGAGTATGTACCGCGTACCTGGTGGGTGGTGTTCTCACGTGTAATAGTGGTATCCATGTCGATGATCTGGCACGTCTTGCAGAGATTGCCATGACAGGGTTGTGTGGTGTCGAGGTCACTGTTCTGAAGACTGGGTAGTTTGCTGCAAACAATGGTTCATTTGAGGTTGCGCGGTTGTTTGAAGGCAAGTAGTGGGGGTGTGGGGATGACCTTGGCAAGATGTTCATCGTCATCAATGACATGTTGAAGGCTGTGAAGAAGATGACGTAGTTTCTCCGCTCCGGGGAAGTACTGGACGACGAAGGGTATTCTGTCGGATGTGTCCCATGTTTGTCTTCTGAGGAGGTCGGTCCAGTTTTTCGCTGTGGCGCGTTGGAACTGTTGATCGATGAGTCGAGTGCCATATCCCGTTCGTACGAGGGCATCTTTCAACGTCTGTAGATGTCTGTTACGCTCCTCCTCATCTGAGCAGATCCTGTGTATACGGAACGCTTGTCCATAGGGGATGGCTTCTTTAATGTGTTTAGGGTGGAAGCTGGAGAAGTGGAGCATCATGAGGTTATCCGTGGGTTTGCGGTAAAGCGAAGTGCTGAGGTGACCATCCTTGATGGAGACGAGTGTGTCCAAGAATGCAACTGATTTTGGAGAGTAGTCCATGGTGAGTCTGATGGTTGGATGGAACTTATTAATGTCATCGTGTAGTCGTTTCAGTGATTCTTCGCCGTGGGTCCAAAGGAAAAAAATGTCATCGATGTATCTGGTGTATAACATCGGTTGAAGGTCCTGTGCGGTGAGTAGGTCCTGTTCAAACTTGTGCATGAAGATGTTGGCGTATTGGGGTGCGAATTTGGTCCCCATGGCTGTTGCGTGCGTCTGGATGAAGAACTTGTTGTCGAAGGTGAAGACGGTGTGATCCAGAATGAAGCGGATGAGTTGCAGAATTGCGTCTGGAGATTGGCAGTTGTCGGTGTTGAGTACTGAGGCTGTTGCAGCAATGCCGTCGTCATGGGGGATGCTGGTGTAGAGTGCCGAGACGTCCATTGTGACGAGGAATGTACCTGGTTCAACTGGTCCATGGGTGCTGAGTTTCTGTAGGAGGTCCGTCGTGTCGCGACAGAAGCTGGGCGTACCTTGTACGATGGGTTTCAAGATGCCCTCGATGTAGCCAGAGAGGTTCTCACACAGGGTCCCATTGCCTGAAACGATAGGGCGGCCTGGTGTGTTGGCCTTATGTATTTTCGGGAGGCAGTAGAGATCTCCAATGCGGGGAGTACGTGGGATGAGAGCACGTAGGGTGCTCTGAAGATCTGGATCCAAGGTCTTGATCAGTCTGTTAAGTTGGCGGATGTGTTCCTTGGTCGGATCTGCGGGTAACTGTCTGTAGTGTTCTTGGTTGTTCAGTTGTCGGTATACTTCTTTGCAGTAGTCCGTTCTGTTCAGTACGACAGTGGCCCCCCCTTTGTCTGCTGGTTTGATGACGATGTTGCGGTTGGTCTTGAGAGCGCGGATGGCATTGCGTTGTGCTTGGGTGACGTTTGGGGCTGTCTTGTGAATGCGACTGATGAATCTGACGGCTTGAGCATACATGTCGAGTCTAAGGCAGCGGCCTTCCGGAGGGGTCCAATTCGACTCTTTCCTCTTCGGTTTCCGCACCGCAGATCTCTCCGTCTGCTGTTCCGGTTCATTGGTAGTCTGCTTGGGTTCGCTGTTGGCCTCTTGGGGTCTGTGGAAGAATTCCCGGAGCCTCATTCGCCTGATGAATTCCTCCGTGTCTGCCGCGAGACTGATGGGGTCCATTTTGGTGGTGGTGCAGAAATTGAGCCCTCTGCTGAGGACTTCGATTTCATCTGGTTGAAGGGTGGAGTCTGACAAGTTGACAATAGATTTCCCTGTATTGTTTTCTACTGTGACACCGGGGGTGGCTTGGTTGCTGCTGGTGGTGATGCCAAGTTTCTCAAGCTTTCTGTTCTTGGTATGCATATAGGTGGCATAGTATTGTTGTCTCATCTGTTTGGCGGTGTTCCGCAGCTGGTCTGCTGCATCCTGAGCGCAAGTTGAAAATATGGCCTCTACCTTGGTTTCCAGGAAAAAGAAGGTTGGGTGGAGTTACTGAGTTACTGGGATAGGGTAGAGGTGTGGGCTTGGGTAGGATGCTCTTTCCAAGGGCCGGTGCAGACTCGATGGGCCGACTGGCCTCCTTCGGCACTGTAAATTCTAGGATTTCTTCCCAGAAGTCTGAGAGGCATTCCCTTTTGTGGTCTGCTCCCCAGCTCCATCTGGTATAAAGTATCACATTAACTCTTAATGTGCAAGACGTTACACATAATGTCACAGTGTTAAACAGCCGTTTTTCAAATGAAGGGAAGTATACAGAGACAGAGGGTGGAAACTATGATGGTTATGACTATAATCTTCCAACTCTCTTTGTATATGCAAGTGACACCAGGGGCCTGGTGCATCCACTGTTTAACTAAAAAATAATAAACCATCAATTGCAGGCCAGTTAGCCTAATATCCTGGCATCAGTCACGCCTGCCACCCAATAAATTCCCAAACATCCTTTCCTCCCCTCCAATCGACTGGTTGACACCAAACACCCCCCCCACATCCGATCTTCGTGCCTGTTCCTCAGAACTCCCGACACCCACCAGCACAGACTCTTCATGTCCAGTTGTGATGCCCACACTTGCCACCTGCTATAGACCCCCCTGACTTATCAAGCATGGGGCTCACAATGCCCTCTCTTCATCCCCGCAGAAGAAGATAGCCCATAATAAATGAGAAAGGGCGAAGAAGGGGCTGGTTTAGCACACTGGGCTAAATTGCTGGCTTTGAAAGCAGACCAAGGCAGGCCAGCAGCACGGTTCAATTCCCGTACCAGCCTCCCCGAACAGGTGCCGGAATGTGGCGACTAGGGGCTTTTCACAGTAACTTCATTGAAGCCTACTTGTGACAATAAGTGATTTTCATTTCATGGGGGGGTGGAATTCCAAAAATTCAAGTACTCACCTCGTATGAGGAATGAGCCCTGGAAATTACGGTGTGGCCCGAGGAGAGAGCAGTCACTGACAGCGAGGTTGGCCTGTGCCGGGGAGCTGAGGATCCACTGCCCCTTCACCCAGATAACCTGTCTCAAGTTCATGTCAGACTAAATGATCCTTCCCTCTCACTGTGCACATGTACATTGTCTCGCAGGATCACCATCTGATGATGCCGGGCCATCCAGAGTAGTACCCCAACCCCTCCGCTACTCAAGAGAACATCTCTGAGGGCATACGGCCACTGTCATGGAGGAGGAAGCACTGGATACCACCCCGGGGCCTGCCACCGAGGAAAGTACAGGGGCTTTCATTTACTCCGACTCCCCCCCTGCTGACATTGGCGCATCTCAAGGGCAGCGGATAGAACAGGGTGACACAGCAACGCCAGTGAAACTGGTAAGTCGGCCAGGGCACCCCCAGCTCCAAGCCCTTCAGAGGACATCCACCAAGGACATCAAAAGCCATAGGGCGTGAAAGGCAGCAGGCTGCCTCCACCTCTGATGTACATTCTGGGGACACACTTAGATGTAGCACTAGGCTACGAAAGAACAAGAATGATGAAGAGCACAGAGTGGGCGAAATGCGCAGCGTGGCTGGGGGCCCATTGCCAGAGGCCCTCCCAGCGATACTCGGGTCTCGACCAGCTGAATTCCCGATGGCGTGGTTCTAACCACGTCTGGCCAGTCGGGTCTCTCGCGCAGCAGCTGCGGACTCAGTCCGCGGCCGCCCTAGTAAGCAGTCAAGCGCTCTCGTCGTGCACCGCGGTGGGGGCCCTTATGGGTTGCTGGGACGGCGATCGGGAGGGTCAGATGGAGCGGTGCGGGACTGATCGATGGGACCTTGTCTGTTGGTCCAGGTCCATCAGATGAGTCCGCCATTGCGCGCCATGCACATGTGTGGACTTGGAACCGGAAATGCGGGCGCTCGTATCCGCAGCCAAAGCTGCGTGAAGCTCCCCGGGTCCCTGCCAGCCCCCTGAAGGTAAGTAAATTGCTCTTTATTTTTTTCAGGAAAGTCTGGAGTGACACGCCTACGTTTTTACGCCGGCGTGGGGACATAGCCCTGCACGTCTGGTTCCGATTCCGCACGTCTGGTTCAGAGTCCGCTTATCTGCACGGCGCGAGATGGTGGACGGGAAACAGCTTCTCAGCCGGTGAAGGAGCAGTTGTCGTGTTCTGGGTTACTGACCCACTACGATCTTGCCGAACCCTTGCTCGTCACATGCGATGCTTCCCCTTATGGCATTGGGGCCATTCCATCCCACCGGATGGAGAATGAAAAGGAATGTATCTGATCACCTTCGCCTTCCCTATTTTGGCTGCAGCCGAAAGGAAGTATTTGGCGGTGGTCTTCGAGGTGAAATATTTTCACCAATATATCTATGGCCACCACTTCACTATTGTAATGGACCATAAGCCTTTGTTTAAGCTTTTCAAGGAGGATAAGGTGATTCCACGCACTGCCTCTGCGCAGATCCAATGCTGGGCCCTGTTCCTGGCACCTCTGAGTATTCCTTTGAACTCAAATCACTACTGCCGACGCACTGAGCCGGTTGCCTTTATCAGGCCCCAGGATGGTCAAGGTAGCTACGACTCAGAATTTCATGGACTCCTTGCCTGTCATGGGGTCGCAGATCCGTGTCTGAACCCAGACGAACCTGTTCCTATCTAAAGTTCGGCGCATGGTCTTATATGGTGGACAGCATCATCAGCTCCCAGGTGAGTTAAGGGCATTTTCCTCCAAGCCATCTGAAATCAGTGTGGAGGATGGTATCCTACTGTGGGGTGCATGCGTGGTCGTCCCAGAAAAACGGCAGGGGTTAATCTTGAACGACCTTCACAATGGACATCTGGGCATGTCTAAGAATAAAATGCTGGCACACAATTACGTAGGGTGGCCATGCCTCAACGTGGAATGGCCAGACTGGCCATGGTCGTGGTTACATGCCGACTTTGGTGGGGGACCATTAACAATACTGGCTAAGTATAAATGGTTGGCCAATAAAGCACAAACTAGAGAAGGCCCAGTAGGGAACTGCTGGAGCTGTATATAATAGTGGTTGGAAAATAAAGTAAGTTTTTGTTTCAACAAACTCTGTGTGGATTCTTCGTGGCCCTTACAAAATCCACACAGACAGTTACTTAAGGCTGGAATTGAACACGGGTCCCTGGCACTGCGAGGCAGCAGTGCCAACCAATGCGCCACCGTGACAAGCCTGTAATAATCTAGGTTCTAGGTTGATTTGCATGAGGTGTTGCCCTGCTTTATCCTCGGAGGACTTAGCTCTAATATTAAGATGATGCCCTCTTGTTGTAGCCTCCTCCACCAGAGGAAATTGTTTCTCTCTATGTACTCTTATCAAATCCTTTAATCATCTTAAATGCTTTACTCAAATCATCCCTTAATCTGTGTTCAATGGAATACAAATTCAGTCTGCACAACATGTCCTCAAATTGTAACCTTCATTCTGGTGAATCTGCAATTCATCCCATCCAATGCCAATCTATCCTTCCTGAGATGCAGGGCAGACCAGCTAAGGTTGTAAACAAACATACCTTTCATCACTTTGTAACCCAATCCCATTCAGTTAAACGTAAGGATTCAATCAGCTTTGAAATTATGCCCAATATGAATGTCATGTTCCAGAATTAAAGAAGATTTAGGAATTGTCGGCAGCGGCAGCATGAACAGACATATTCTAAGACGGCAGCACTTACACGGAATTAGTTCTCGTGCAGGGATGATAACTTTATTTAGAGTGCTTTGTTCAAATGTGACAGCCTGAGGCATTGCCATGGGAATTTAGACAGGAAACCATACAATTGTAACTTCTTTATTAAGAATTTTATGAAGGGGGATGGGAACCGATGCAGGAAGTTGGAAGGTAGTAAAACAGGGACAGAAACAAAAGGCAGTCAGGGGAAAGTGTAAGGCAGAGAAGCCATAGTCAAAAATCAAAAAGGGAGACAGTACAAGGTACAGTGACTGAGGGGAGCTCAGTGAATAGGACCAGGAATACTAAAAGGAATAAAATGGGAAGTAAAAATATGAATGGTAAGCGACGCAGCAGGTTGTTACATGAAGATATGGGTTCAATGACAAGGAAAATTAGGAGAAAAGTTAAGAGGAAATATAACTTAGGAGAGGTTACTGATCGAGGTGTTAAGATTCAAAACAGAGGTAAAAAACCAACATAAGTATACTTTACCTGAATGCTCGTAGTATTCGGAATAAGGTAAATGAGTTGATGGCGCAAATCATCGTGAATGATTATGATTTAGTGGCCATTACTGAAACATGGTTAAAGGATGGTCACAACTGGGAGTTAAATATCCAAGGGTATCAAACTATTCGGAAGGACAGAGTGGATGGTAAGGGAGGGGGTGTAGCTCTGTTATTTAAGGATGAGATCTGGGCAATAGTAAGGGATGACATTGGTGCTGTGGAGGATAATGTTGAATCCATTTGGGTGGAAATCAGGAATAGTAAGGCGAAAAAGTCACTGATAGGAGTAGTCTAAAGGCCACCAAATAGTAACATTATGGTGGGGCAGGCAATCAACAAAGAAATAACGGATGCATGTAGAAATGGTACAGCAGTCATCATGGGGGATTTTAATCCACATGTTGATTGGTTTAACCAGGTCGGTCAAGGCAGCCTTGAGGAGGAGTTTAAAGAATGTTCCCGTGATAGTTTCCTAGAACAGTATGTAATGGAACCTATGAGGGAACAAGCGGTCCTAGATCTGGTCCTCTGTAATGTGACAGGATTGATTCACGATCTCATAGTTAGGGATCCTCTCGGAAGGAGCGATCACAATATGGTGGAATTTAAAATACAGATGGAGAGTGAGAAGGTAAAATCAAACACTAGTGTTTTGTGCTTAAACAAAGGAGATTACAATGGGATGAGAAAAGAACTAGCTAAGGTAGACTGGGAGCAAAGACTTTATGGTGAAATAGTTGAGGAACAGTGGAGAACCTTCCAAGCGATTTTTCACAATGCTCAGCAAAGGTTTATACCAACAAAAAGGAAAGACGGTAGAAAGAGGGAAAATCGACCGTGGATATCTAAGAAAATAAGGGAGAGTATCAAATTGAAGGAAAAAGCATACAAAGTGGTAAAATTAGTGTAAGACTAGAGGACTGGGAAATCTTTAGGGGGCAACAGAAAGTTACTAAAAAAGCTATAAAGACGAGTAAGATAGATTATGAGAGTAAACTTGCTCAGAATATAAAAACAGATAGTAAAAGTTTCTACAAATATATAAAACAAAAAAGAGTGGCTAAGGTAAATATTGGTCCTTTAGAGGATGAGAAGGGAGATTTAATAATGGGAGATGAGGAAATGGCTGAGGAACTGAACAGGTTTTTTGGGTCGGCCTTCACAGTGGAAGACACAAATAACCATAAGACCATAAGACCATAAGACATAGGAGCGGAAGTAAGGCCATTCGGCCCATCGAGTCCACTCCACCATTCAAGCATGGCTGATTTCAACTCCATTTACCCGCTCTCTCTCCATAGCCCTTAATTCCTCGAGAAATCAAGAATTTATCAACTTCTGTCTTAAAGACACTCAACGTCCCGGCCTCCACCGCCCTCTGTGGCAATGAATTCCACAGACCCAACACTCTCTGGCTGAAGAAATTTCTCCTCATCTCTGTTCTAAAGTGACTCCCTTTTATTCTAAGGCTGTGCCCCCGGGTCCTAGTCTCCCCTGCTAATGGAAACAACTTCCCTACATCCACCCTATCTAAGCCATTCATTATCTTGTAAGTTTCTATTAGATCTCCCCTCAACCTCCTAAACTCCAATGAATATAATCCCAGGATCCTCAGACGTTCATCGTATGTTAGGCCTACCATTCCTGGGATCATCCGTGTGAATCTCCGCTGGACTCGCTCCAGTGCCAGTATGTCCTTCCTGAGGTGTGGGGCCCAAAATTGCTCACAGTATTCTAAATGGGGCCTAACTAATGCTTTATAAAGCTTCAGAAGTACATCCCTGCTTTTATATTCCAAGCCTCTTGAGATGAATGACAACATTGCATTTGCTTTCTTAATTACGGACTCAACCATCAAGTTTACCTTCAGAGAATCCTGGACTAGGACTCCCAAGTCCCTTTGCACTTCAGCATTATGAATTTTGTCACCGTTTAGAAAATAGTCCATGCCTCTATTCTTTTTTCCAAAGTGCAAGACCTCGCACTTGCCCACGTTGAATTACATCAGCCATTTCTTGGACCACTCTCCTAAACTGTCTAAATCTTTCTGCAGCCTCCCCACCTCCTCCATACTACCTGCCCCTCCACCTATCTTTGTATCATCGGCAAACTTAGCCAGAATGCCCCCAGTCCCGTCATCTAGATCGTTAATATATAAAGAGAACAGCTGTGGCCCCAACACTGAACCCTGCGGGACACCACTCGCCACCGGTTGCCATTCTGAAAAAGAACCTTTTATCCCAACTCTCTGCCTTCTGCCTGACAGCCAATCGTCAATCCATGTTAGTACCTTGCCTCGAATACCATGGGCCCTTATTTTACTCAGCAGTCTCCCGTGAGGCACCTTATCAAAGGTCTTTTGGAAGTCAAGATAGATAACATCCATTGGCTCTCCTTGGTCTAACCTATTTGTTATCTCTTCAAAGAACTCTAACAGGTTTGTCAGGCACGCCCTCCCCTTACTAAATCCATGCTGACTTGTCCTAATCCGACCCTGCACTTCCACAAATTTAGAAATCCCATCCTTAACAATGGATTCTAGAATCTTGCCAACAACCGAGGTAAGGCTAATTGGCCTATAATTTTCCATCTTTTTCCTTGTTCCCTTCTTGCCAGTGACTGATAGAAATGAGGCTATGACAGGTGAGGACTTTGCGAGGATTGTTATCACTAAGGAGGTAGTGATGGGCAAGCTAACGGGGCTAAAGGTAGAGAAGTCTCCTGGCCCTGATAGAATGCATCCCAGAGTGCCAAAAGAGATGGCATGGGAAATTGCAAATGCACCAGTGATAATTTACCAAAATTCACTAGACTCTGGGGTGGTCCCGCCGGATTGGAAAGTAGCAAACGTGACACCACTGTTTAAAAAATGAGGTAGGCAGAAAGCGGATAATTATAGGCCAGTGAGCTTAACTTCGGTAGTAGGGAAGATGCTGGAATCTATCATCAAGGAAGAAATAGCGAGGAATCTGGATGGAAATTGTCCCATTGGGCAGATGCAGCATGGGTTCATAAAGGGCAGCTCGTGCCTAACTAATTGAGTGGAATTTTTTGAGGACATTACCAGTGTGGTAGATAACGGGGCGTCAATGGATGCGGTATATCTGGATTTCCAGAAAGCCTTTGACAAGGTGCCACACAAAAGATTGCTGCATAAGATAAAGATGCATGGCATTAAGGGTAAAGTAGTAGCATGGATAGAGGATTGGTTAATTAATAGAAAGCAAAGAGTGGGGATTAATGGGTGTTTCTCTGGTTGGCAATTAGTAGCGTGCTGAGAATGCTGAGCCCCAGGCTAATAGAATAGATGGCATTGAGGTACGTAGGGAAGAGGTGTTGGCAATTCTGGACAGGCTGAAAATAGATAAGTCCCCGGGACCTGATGGGATTTATCCTAGGATTCTATGGGAGGCCAGGGAAGAGATTGCTGGACCTTTGGCTTTGATTTTTATGTCATCATTGGCTACAGGAATAGTGCCAGAGGACTGGAGGACAGCAAATGTGGTCCCTTTGTTCAAAAAGGGGAGCAGAGACAACCCCGGCAACTATAGACCGGTGAGCCTCACGTCTGTAGTGGGTAAAGTCTTGGAGGGGATTATAAGGGACAAGATTTATAATCATCTAGATAGGAATAATATGATCAGGGATAGTCAGCATGGCTTTGTGAAGGGTAGGTCATGCCTCACAAACCTTATTGAGTTCTTTGAGAAGGTGACTGAACAGGTAGACGAGGGTAGAGCAGTTGATGTGGTGTATATGGATTTCAGCAAAGCGTTTGATAAGGTTCCCCACGGTAGGCTATTGCAAAAAATACGGAGGCTGGGGATTGAGGGTGATTTAGAGATGTGGATCAGAAATTGGCTAGCTGAAAGAAGACAGAGGGTGGTGGTTGATGGGAAATGTTCAGAATGGAGTACAGTCACAAGTGGAGTACCACAAGGATCTGTTCTGGGGCCGTTGCTGTTTGTCATTTTTATCAATGACCTAGAGGAAGGCGCAGAAGGGTGGGTGAGTAAATTTGCAGACGATACTAAAGTCGGTGGTGTTGTCGATAGTGTGGAAGGACGTAGCAGGTTACAGAGGGATATAGATAAGCTGCAGAGCTGGGCTGAGAGGTGGCAAATGGAGTTTAATGTAGAGAAGTGTGAGGTGATTCACTTTGGAAGGAATAACAGGAATGCGGAATATTTGGCTAATGGTAAAGTTCTTGAAAGTGTGGATGAGCAGAGGGATCTAGGTGTCCATGTACATAGATCCCTGAAAGTTGCCACCCAGGTTGATAGGGTTGTGAAGAAGGCCTATGGAGTGTTGGCCTTTATTGGTAGAGGGATTGAGTTCCGGAGTCGGGAGGTCATGTTGCAGCTGTACAGAACTCTGGTCCGGCCGCATTTGGAGTATTGCGTACAGTTCTGGTCACCGCATTATAGGAAGGACGTGGAGGCTTTGGAGCGGGTGCAGAGGAGATTTACCAGGATGTTGCCTGGTATGGAGGGAAAATCTTATGAGGAAAGGCTGACGGACTTGAGGTTGTTTTCGTTGGAGAGAAGAAGGTTAAGAGGAGACTTAATAGAAGCATACAAAATGATCAGGGGGTTGGATAGGGTGGACAGTGAGAGCCTTCTCCCGCGGATGGATATGGCTGGCACGAGGGGACATAACTCTAAACTGAGGGGTAATAGATATAGGACAGAGGTCAGAGGTAGGTTCTTTACGCAAAGAGTAGTGAGGCCGTGGAATGCCGTACCTGCTACAGCAGTGAACTCGCCAACATTGAGGGCATTTAAAAGTTTATTGGATAAACATATGGATGATAATGGCATAGTGTAGGTTAGATGGCTTTTGTTTCGGTGCAACATCGTGGGCCGAAGGGCCTGTACTGCGCTGTATTGTTCTATGTTCTATGTTCTAGTGGTGTCCCTTAGGGATCAGTGTTGGGCCCACAAATGTTCACAATTTACATAGATGATTTGGAGTTGAGGACCAAGAGCAATGTGTCCAAGTTTGCAGACGACACTAAGATGAGTGGTAAAGCAAAAAGTGCAGAGGCTACTGGAAGTCTGCAGAGGGATTTGGATAGGCCAAGTGAATGGGCTAGGGTCTGGCAGATGGAATACAATGTTGACAAATGTGAGGTTATCCATTTTGGTAAGAATAACAGCAAAAGGGATTATTATTTAATTGATAAAATATTAAAACATGCTGCTGTGCAGAGAGACATGGGTGTGCTAGTGCATGAGTTGCAAAATGTTGGTTTACAGGTGCAACAGGTGATTAAGAAGACGAATGGAATTTTGTCTTTCATTGCTAGAGGGTGGAGTTTAACACTAGGGAGGTTATGCTACAATTGTATAAGGTGTTAGTGAGGCCACACCTGGAGTATTGTGTTCAGTTTTGGTCTCCTTACTGGGGAAAGGACGTACTGGCACTGGAGGGTGTGCAGAGGAGATTCACTCGGTTATTCCCAGAGCTGAAGGGGATGGATTGCGAGGAGAGGTTGAGTAGACTGGGACTGTACTCATTGGAATTTTGTAGGATGAGGGGGGCTCTTATAGAAACATATAAAATTATGAAAGGAATAGATGAGATAGATGCGGGCAGGTTGTTTCCGCTGGCGGGTGAAAGCAGAAGTAGGGGGCATAGCCTCAAAATAAGGGGAAGTAGATTTAGGACTGATGGCCTTCTCCTGCTCCTAGTTCTTATGTTCTTATGTTCTTAATTCATAATATCTTACAGAAGGCAGCTATTTAGCCAGAGTGCCTTTACCAGTTATTTTAAAGATTTATCTAATTCGTCCCACCCCTGGGGCGAAATTCTCCCCCAACGGCGGGATGTCAGCCGACTGGCGCCAAAGACGGCGCCAATCAGACGGGCATCGCGCCGGCCCAAAGGTGCGGAATGCTCCGCATCTTTGGCGGCCTAGCCCCAACATTGAGGGGCTAGGCCGACGGCGGAGGGATTTCCCCCCCGCCAGCTGGCGGAAATGGCGTTTGTTGCCCCGCCAGCTGGCGCAGAAATGACATATCGGGGCGGCGCATGCGCGGGAGCGTCAGCCGCCGCTGTCAGTTTCCCGGCGCATGCGCGGGAGCGTCAGCGGCCGCTGTCAGTTTCCCGTGCATGCGCAGTGGGGAGAGTCTCTTCCGCCTCTGCCATGGTGGAGGCCGTTGCGGAGGCGGAAGGGAAAGAGTGCCCCCACGGCACAGGCCTACCCGCGGATCGGTGGGCCCCGATCGCGGGCCAGGCCACCGTGGGGGCACCCCCCGGGGTCAGATCACCCCGCGCCCCCCCCTCCAGGACCCCGGAGCCCGTCCACGCCACCTGGTCCCGCCTGTAAATACCAGGTTTGATTTACGCCGGCGGGACAGGCAATTTCTGGGCGGGACTTCGGCCCATCCGGGCCGGAGAATCCAGCGGGGGGTCCCGCCAACTGGCGCGGCCTGATTCCCGCCCCCGCCCAATCTCCGGTACCGGAGACTTCGGCGGGGGCGGGGGCGGGATTCACGGCGGCCAACGGCCATTCTCCGACCCGGCGGGGGGGGTCGGAGAATGACGCCCCTGATCTTTCCCATGGACCTCTGGATTCTCCAGTCCCCCAGCTGCGTGTTGGAAGGCCGCACACCATTCGCTGGTGATGGGATTCTATACTCCCATCGCCTGTCAATGGGATTGCCCATAGAAGCCACCCCGTACCACTGGGAAACCCGCTGGAGGGGGAGCGCTGCTAGTGGGAAAAATGGATGGCTACAGCTGGAGAATTCCAGCCTACTTTTCTTTTCAAGCACGTACAAAATTCCCTTTTTAAAGTGACAATATGAATCTGTTTCTGCCATTCTTTCCAGCAGTGCATTCCAGATCATCAGAACATTCAAAATATAAAATAATAAAGTTCCTTCTCTTGCAGCAGATATGGATGCTTGTTAATCATCAATTCACAATGTTTCAGGCTCCTAAGCCTTTTAGACTTTACCTTGGTCTGCCATTTCAAACAATCAAACTGTAGACTGGATTTTACAGAGTGCTGTGGTCCATGGCTTAAAGGTCAGGTGTGGGGTAGGGAGGAACTCACCCAACATCGCGATGGCTGCCCTGCAGAATTAAACACTGGGAATACTGTTAATGACTTAAAGTGAGACTTCTGGTGCTTTCTTGGGAGGAGGGATTGACTTACAAAGCTGCTAGCCAATTTTGGAGTCAAAATTAACGCAAAGCAAGATGGTTGCGGTTGTTGGAGGTCAAATTCAAACCTGCCAGTGTGAGGGGGGATGAGTGGGGGGGTTGGGTGTAAAATCTAGCCCTGTGAAAGAAACAACCTGCCACACTGGTGTAGAAACCCTTAATATATAGAGTACCCCAGCCCTCAGTTAAGTCCAAATACTTGAATTGAACATTGAGAATACTTCTGATGAGTCGCCATAACCGTTATGTGTGATGCTTGACCAGGTATTCGGAGGATTCACAGTAAGTGTTTTCTGTAAGGGGAAGCTCCTATCCTGAAGTAAACAACTTGAACTCTGGATAGCGAGTCCGCACTATCACTCTTGTCTACTCCATTTCTGTGGTGGCCATTTAAGAGTCTCTATTTTTTCTATGAATTTAGACCTGGAGCGTCATTCTCCGACCCCCCGCCGGGTTGGAGAATCGCCGGGGGCTGCCGTGAATCCCGCCCCCGCCGGTTGCCGAAGTCTCCGGCACCGGATATTCGGCGGGGGCGGGAATCGGGCCGCGCCGGTTGGCGGGCCCCCCCGCTCGATTCTCCGGCCCGGATGGGCCGAAGTCCCGCCGATAAATTGCCTGTCCCGCCGGCGTGGATTAAACCACCTTTTGAACGGCGGGACAAGGCGGCGTGGGCGGGCTCCGGGGTCCTGGGGGGGGCACGGGGCGATCTGGCCCCGGGGGGTGCCCCCACGGTGGCCTGGCCTGCGATCGGCCCACCTGTTTTGTTGGAAGACATGGGGCGAAATTCTCCCGAAACGGCGCGATGTCCGCCGACTGGCGCCCAAAACGGCGCCAATCAGACGGGCATCGCGCCGCCCCAAAGGTGCGGAATGCTCCGCATCTTTGGGGGCCGAGCCCCAGCATTGAGGGGCTAGGCCGACGGCGGACGAATTTCCGCCCCGCCAGCTGGCGGAAACGGCCTTTGTTGCCCCGCCAGCTGGCGCGGAAATGACATCCCCGGGCGGCGCATGCGTGGGAGCGTCAGCGGCCGCTGACAGTTTCCCACGCATGCGCAGTGGAGGGAGTCTCTTCCGCCTCCGCCATGGTGGAGACCGTGGCGGAGGCTGAAGGGAAAGATTGCCCCCACGGCACAGGCCCGCCCACGGATCGGTGGGCCCCGATCGCGTGCCAGGCCACCGTGGGGGCACCCCCCGGGGCTAGATCGCCCCGCGCCCCCCCCCAGGATCCCTTTCCCCTCCTGTTCCCATCTCATCAGGACGCATTTCCAGTGCGCCTGGAGTGCCCCTAACCTGATAGACAGGGGAACAGAGAAAAAACCCATTTTTTCGTTCCCGGTAAATCCAATGAGGCTATAGGGTACCCCGCTAGACAGAGGGGATGCTCGGGGATTGTCCGTGTGGACTATAGTACTGGAAGCACCTGTGTCCAGTAGGTAACTCCCGACCGTATCCTGGACCTCCATTTTTACCCAGGGTCTCCCGCATGGGCCATACTCCAGTGGGCATAGAAAGGTGGGTTGCTGAGGGGCTAGTCATTGGGAGGCTTCCCTGGGTGCGGGGGCGGGCTGACCCTGGCCCGTTGCCATAGCCACCTGTCCTGAGCCTTGCAAAAAGGCTAAAAGTTTCTTTACCTCGAAGGTTTCCGGAGCAGCTGCTCCTGCCACCGGGGTCTGACTCTCTACTGCGGGAGCCCTCTCCTGCTTGCTGGGGTTTTTACATTCCCTCTTGAAATGCCCGGCTTTCCCACACCCGTAGCATACCGGTTTCTTGTCGGAGGTCCGGGTGCCCTCATGCTTCCACTCTCTCTTAGGGGCTGCTGGCACGATTTCGTGCACTTTGCCCTTAAGGGGCTTGTCCTCACCCCTCTCCCCATTACGATATGCGAGGGTAAGTTTCCTAAGGACCTCTTCCTCATTAAGGGCCGGGGTCTGCGGGTCGAACCAGTGTTCGGCTTTTGCCCTAACGTTAGGGAGACAGTTGGCAACTAGGGTCTTCAGCCAGTGGGCGGTTCTTTCCCCTAAATTCCGTCTATCCGCGGGAACCCCGCATGCCTCCATATAGACAGTCCACAGTCTGTCTGCGAACATGGTGGGAGATTCCCCTGGTTGCTGCTTGGTTTCCCCCACCCTCATGAAAGGGCTCCCCAGATTCAAGCCCATTGCCTCCAGAACAGCAGTCTGTGCTGCCGTCCATGTGTCAGGTCTTCCCCCATTCCCAGAGGTCACTGTCCTGCATAGCTGTGCATCTAGGGTCATCAGGAGCATCTTTATTTGCTCCCCTTCGTCGCAGTCATTGATGCTGGCTGCCTGTTCCACCTCCATAAAATGAAGCGACGGATCCCCTTTTGGAGTTAGTCTGGGAACGTGGGCCACCATCCCCCTGAGCGCGGATGCCCCATGAGGAACGATAATGTCGCCCTCGACCGGTCCCCTATTTGCCATCCCCGCCGGGGGACCATACCTTCTTTGCCTGACAGGGCACATCTGCCCTACCTGGGGTTCCTGCTCCTCCTCCCCACTGTCCAGCTCTCCTGCCCCGTTGGGTAGCCCCCCTGTCCCTGGGCCAGCTACCCATATAGGAGACGCCGCTATCTGGGGATACACCACTGACCCCCCTTGGACCTGCCCCTGACCGGGCGGTCCAAATCCTACCTGCTGACCCGGCCCCATCACCGGCATCCCAGGCAGCGGTCTGTCCCCATCCCATGGGGACCCACATACGAAACCAGGCGGACACGCCTCCAGCTGGGGGTACCCTGCCGACCCCCCTTGGACTTGCCCCTGAACGTGCAGTCCGTTCCCCGCCTGCCGACCCGGGCACGATCCCGGTGCCTCAGGAGGCGGTCTATTCCCCTTGGCCTGTGGGGAATCATCCGCTGCGAGGAGCACCTTGCCCCTTGGGAACCCCCCTGGACCTACCAGGTGTACCTGTCCCCTGACCTTGGACAAGGCCTCCTCCAACTCCGTTATTCGTGCCTGGCACGGCCCATGGGCACAGTCCCCTACTTCCTCGCGAGCCACCCGGTACGCTGCCTGGATGTCCCGGAACTTCCCCTCCAGCTTCCTACACTGCTCTGTACTCCGAGCATAGAGTTCCTGGAGCCTCCGTTCCTTTTCTTTACCCTCCACTATCTGGCAGTGGAGATAGTCCTTCTCACACCGGTTAGACTCGCTTTCCTGTTTCATTTCTGCCCATTCCTCCCGCAGTCGTTCCGCTGCGCTAGCGCTGTCCCCTGCGCTGGCCCTCACTTCTCTCAACTCCTGCTCTAACTCTACGACCCTTTGCTCTGTTTTGACTACCTGCTCGGACAGGCAAACCAGCCAAACTGCCTTCTCCAAGTGCTTTTTGTGCGCCTTACTTTCTGTCCATGCAGCAGCTGCCATTACCGGTTGCTCCGCATTGATTAATTCTGAGACCCAAGGTTTGGTGAGGTTGACCTTTTGCCACAAATACGAGGAGATTCTCTCCTCCATTTTACTTCGTTCCCTCACCCCCTCTGCCAAGTCACATACTCCAAACCACCGGGGTCCTGCCGCGGTCGCCATTGTAGAGGGTGCCATCTCTGCTACTCCACTACTGGGCCGATATCTGGGGTTTGAGTATCTGTGTGTGTCTCTCTCCAGCTGGCACTGAAACTTCAGAGGCCAGGGGATGTCGCACTGGGACACTTCCACTGAAGAGAGCACTGAATCAAGCCTGCCGTTTATTCCTAACCGGCAGCCTGAGGCTTATATCACACAGATCTCCAGACCCCTACCAATACCCAGGTGATTCTCTCTCTTGCCGGTGGTGCAACACCCACCCGGTTCCTACTTCGCTAGAGTAGCTTTCCCAAGAGAGAGAATAGGACACTGCTGTTTATTTCCTAACCAGCAGTCTGTCCTGAGTGAATCGCTCAAGATGACCCTCGATTCTTGAACCCGGAATTAAGGTGAGGAATATTTTAACAATGACTTGGTCAGAGATCGCTGGTGAAAGATTGAAGAATTTAAACGACTCCAATTATCATCAAATCAAGGTTTATTGCAAAACCCAGGTCAAAATCATCAACAGAAGAAAATATAATAAAATCTTAAACTCTAACACAAACTAAGTCTATTCAAAAAGTACTATAACGGACACAACGAAAATTCTTATGATTACACAGTTTTAGCAATAGCACAAGACACAAAACAAGTTCCCTTCCCCAAAGCCTCAACCACTATTAAAGTCAAGGGAGTTTCGCAAGCTGCTGCAGGGTACTTACGGTCACAGGCTGCAGAGGTCAAGTCAGGGGTGCAGAGGTCGAGCCAAGAACGAAGAGACCCCCAATCGAAAACACAGCCCCTTTTATATTGTTTTACCTGGCTTTGTCCTGTGTTCGGCCAGCCCCTTTTGCATTGAAAAAGGTAAGGTTTAAAGTTCCCGCTGGTCCCGCCCCCTTTGAGCCGGTCAGAGCTGTATGTTTCCGGGTATTCCTCGCAGGTCCGCTCCTTCCAGCTAGGCAGACCTGCGCGATTTGAATTTGGCGCCGACTCCGCCCCCTCCTTCCAGTGAGTTTCTGCCGGTAGCTCCTGTCAAGATTGGAGTACCTCCCCCAGGTCCGCCTCCAACTTGGTTTTTTTCCTACCGTCCGCGATTTGAATTTGGCGCTGGCTCCGCCCCCCTCCTCCCAGTGAGTTTCTGCCGGTAGCTTCTGTCAAGATTGGAGTACCTCCCCCAGGTCCGCCTCCAACTTGGTTTTTTCTACCGCTTATCTTCAAGGGGCTTTTCCGCAAGACCTCAGCGCAATATACTGAGCCCAGACAGTCTGTTTTCTAGGATAACGAGGTTAAGCTCTTTTGTGAAGAATTTCAGTGTCTTCCAGCTGCTCCGGAGATGGCTGCTATTCTCACCTCGCTATGTTGATGGGGTGTTAATTGGATTCTGCTCTGGTGGAGGCCAGGTCATTTACATTTGCATGGGGCTATGACCATCCCATTGTCCTGCTTGCAGGCAGGCCTCCTGTGTATTCCCGTGCCCCTTTGTCTGTGTTTTGATGTTATCTCGTTGTCTGGCTCCTTCTTCCTTGTAGCTCCTAGGGGGGGGGTTTGTAAATACTTATGTACTTATGTCCCTACTCAGCTCAGCGGACCAAGCCTGCTGGGAAAACTGGTTCCGTTCTCTTGGCTGAAAAGTCAGTTTACAGTCTCTGAGTTTTTATTCTTGGGCAGTTCCAAAAAGGCCGAATTGCCCGAAAACCTTACAGATGCCCCTTCGATACGTCCCTACCTGCTTGGACCGTATCGACACAGGTGAAGGGCAATTATTTCCTTTTGTGTGGACCGTAGGCCCCCCCTCAACAACATGCGAAACTACAAGTCCCAAGACAGTTCCCTTAATCTAGGCTACCCCTGATTTCAATGAAAGGGAAAGACAAGACCATACTTAATTCAAACAGACAGTAACATATACACATTTCACCGGAACCCCAAACGTAAGGGTCCCTGTACATATATCACAATCAAGTAACTGAAACCCGCGAATCCATACAACTATTTACAATTGCATCTCTTTATTTCACCAAGGATCCTCCTTTCTTGGCTGCACTTCGCTTCTTCCCGTTGAAGGCTCTTCATTTATCCTCCATCGTCGATACCTGCAGCTGAGAGGTTTAGTCCAACTGAGGCGACAGCATAATGTACCCCCTGTACAACATTTCCTTTGTGGGGGCAAACACTAAACCATTCTCAGGCCCCCCCCTGGTGGTGATCGGACAGTTGTGAGGGTCGATCGGTTGGGCTGTGGGCAGGGGTCGCTTTACCTGAACCAGCAGTTCGGTAGCTTCTACAGTCATCCCTTCCCTGGGCGTTACACATCCCTCCCCACTGCGGTCAATTTATCCCGTTCCCTGGGTTCTGCCACCACCTTACAAAAGTGATTAATGCCCCTTGTGGACATGCCTTGGTAGATCCCCATGAACACAAATAAATGCCCTGGTCAGAAGCCCACCACTTATCCCAGCAAACGGTGATCCTACCCGGTGACCCCGTGATGGTCCGGTAGGTGTTGGTGTCCGGGCGTTCCCAGTCCGAGGACCGATCCCTCATGTCCAGCCTCAGCTTCCTGGGCCACCACCATCTCCCCAAAGGAACGTCCCCCTCACAGGTTAAACACACCCGCCTGCCCTCAGTCACCCTAACCCGGTCAGTCGAAGGACTCTTCTGTCTCGCCTCTGCGGAGTTCTCCCGGTCCCACCATCGCCAAGATCAGCAAACTCCACATCGTCGGGTGCCCCATCTGTAAAAAAACAAAACACATCCTTGCCTCTACAGAACTACCTACCTTACAGTGCATGGGTTCTATCCAGCGGCAGCAGCAGCTCCCGCTTTGAAGTTGCCGCAGCCTGTCTGTGATTTTGTGTTTACAGACCGGCTCCCCAGGGTCCTAGTGCCTGCTGCTATCCGGCGGCAGCAGCAGCTCCCGCTTTGAAGTTGCCGCAGCCTGTCTGTGATTCTGTGTTTACAGCCCGGCTGCACCAGGGTCCTAGTGCCTGGTGCTTCATCATTTTACCATTGCACCAGGCGCTTCTGTGTTCCCACGATCCTAAATACTTCACACACAACTACACACTAATTAGAACTAGCAGGGGGAAAGAAAAAGGAATATGATATATACAATGCCACCCGTCTCCGGGTGGCCAAATTAAAACTGTGCCCCGCTAAACTGGGGCAGTTCGCCTGTTTGGTCGAACGGCTCGGGCCAGACCGTCCCCTCCCGGGGGTTCGGGCTGCCCCTTGCCTCTCCTTCCCCAACAGGGTTCGGGGATCCCTCAGCGCTCCCTCCTACTCGGGCCCCCTTACTGCGGGACCGGGTTCTAGGGAGCTGTGATGGGGACCATCTTAGAGGGGGCTTGGAGACCCGATTGCTCCTTCGTCCCCTGACTGGTTCCCAAGCCCAAGGTGATACTTCCACTTCCTCCGCCTCCTTAGCCTCTATACTAAGGCAGGCCACCTGACCCACAGGTAAGGGCTTGGGAATCGTTACTGTCCCTGGGCTGGGTGCTTGCAGCACTGTCGGTCTCTTTGGGACTGCCCCTTCGGGACAGCACCTTGTCACCGGTTGTGTGATCGTGGAGTCAGGGACCTCCCCCACCGTTGTTAATTCTGCAGGCGGTTTCTCCACTATCACCCCCAGCCCCCCCCCCAACTTACTCTTACCGGCCCTGGTGGGGTCGAAAAGTTTGCACTGGTTCACGTGGAACCATTTAATCTTCCGGGGGAGCTGTACTGCGTAAACCATGGGGCTGGCCTTGTCCACTATACTGTACGGTCCCGCGTACAGTGGCTCAAAGGCTCCTACCCGTGCAAAATTCCGGACCATTACTTGGTTCCCTATGGCCCATTCCTGGGTCGTGTGGGGCTCGAGTAGCAGCTTGTTCCTCCGGTGCTGGGTTCCCATGTTAAACGCTGCCTGCCAGTTAATTTCCTTTAGCTGCTCCATCAGCTTCTTAGCAAACCTGTCTCGGTTTACCTCCCTAAGCTGCCCCTCTGTCAGGGAAGGTACCCTGACATGGATCGGGGTTCTCATGACTCTCCCTGTCATGAGCTCGTGCGGGGAGTACCCTGTGCTCCTGGACTGGCTTGCCCGGATCCCCATTAAAACTAAGGGTAAGATTTCTACCCACCGGTTGGGCGAGCTGCCTGTTTCTTTCCTGATCCTCTCCTTTATGGTCCTATTTAACCTTTCCACAGGACCTGAGGATTGAGGGTTATAAGCCACATGCCACTTTGCCTTAATCCCCAGGACTTTCAGGGTCGCTTGCATCACTTGTCCCGTGAAGTGACTCCCCTGATCTGACTCCACAAACTGTGGGAGTCCCCACCTCGAGAATACCTCCCTGACCAGTATCCTGGCTGTGCCTGCTGCGGTGGCTGTTCGGCAGGGGAAGGCTTCTACCCACTTGGTGAAAATATCCACCAACACCAGACAGTACTTGTAACCCCCTGCCGCTGGGGGAAGGGGTCCAATATAGTCGATCTGTATCGACTGCCAGGGCCCCTCCACCCTGCGGATGTGCCCCAACGAGACCTTTCTTTTCTTGGGATCCGGGTTATTGGTAGCACACACCAAACAGCTCGCGCAGAAATCGCGAGCATCCTCCCGGAGGCTCGGCCACCACCCCACCCTCTCCACCCGTTGCCAGGTGGTCTCAGGGCCGGGATGTCCCGCTCCGGGGCTCTCATGGGCCATTTCGATAAATTCCCTATGGTGCTGGGAAGGCACTATCCACTGGTCCCCTCTGAAGAGCATGCCCTCCTTCAGGGTGATGTCCTTTCCCCCATAGGGCCCCTCTATCCTTTCCTGTCTACCCATGGCCGTTATGACTTTCTTTAGCTCGGGGTCCTGTCCCTGGGCAGTGGCCAGATCTGGGGCCAAACTCGTCCCATCCCCCCTCTGGGGCTGTCTTGTAACGGCCGCTACCTGTCCCTCTTCGTACGGGTCCCACGCTATCCCATTCTTAGCCCCCTCTCGAGCCAGGCCGTCTGCTTTCTGGTTCCCCTCGCCCCGTGGCTCTGTTTTGGAGTGAGCTTTCACCTTCAGGATATACCTGTCCTCCCCCTGCCCAACTGCCGCCACGATCTTCTCGAGGAGGGGTTTTGTGGCCAGTGGCTTCCCATCCGAGGAGGTGTATCCTCGGCGGGACCAGATAGCCAGGTACTCCGTGCAGGAGTTACATGTAAACATGCTATCTGAGCAGATGGTATACGGCGTGGGAAAACGGTCGGGGTGGGTCACCACATACATCACTGCAGCCAGCTCTGCCTGCTGGGCGCTGAGTGTATGGGGGAGTTTAAGGGCCAGGGCTATGTCTGCATCGGGGTCCCAGATCCCACAGCCCGTGAACCTGACGCCCTCTGCTACAGTACTGGACCCATCCACATAGATCTCCCTCCCTGTCGGGTGCAGCCCTGCCCGGAGTCCGAACCCTACCTCCCATACCCCTTCTACGGAACAGTGGTGTGGCTCCCCGGGGTATATCAGGTTGGCTGCGAGCTGTGGCTCATTCAGCCCTTTTACCTGAAGGGCCATTTGAGACAGCAGGAGGGTCCACCTGGTGATTCTGGCGCTGCTGACCGTGCCGTCCTTAATCCGGCCGTCCAGCAGCATTTGGGTCGGGGTGTGATGTGTCAGGAGAGTGATGGGGCCCATCCTAACAAATACCTGCATCCGCTTTACCGCCCAGTGGGTGGCCAGCAGATGCCTCTCACAGTTGGAGTATGCCCGCTCCACGTCTGTGAGGACCCGAGAGGAGTATACCACCGGCCTCAACTTGCCATGCCGGGTCTGGAGGAGCACAGCACTCAGGCCATCACTGCCTGCGGCCACCTCCAGGAAAAACTCCTCCAGGGGCTTAATGGCTCCCAGGGCTGGGGCTTTCTGCAAGTCCTGCTTGAGTTGGACGAACGCCGTCTCACATTTACTGTCCCAGTCCCACTCCACCCCCTTGTGCAGCAGCCTAAGCAGAGGCGCTGCTGTGGTGGCATAGTCCTCAATGAAATCCCTGCAGTAGCCGGTGATTCCTAAAAAGGACCGTATCCCCTTTACATCTACGGGGACTGGGAGTTCCTGCACTGTTTGTCTCCTGGCAGTGTCAATCCCTCTCTCCCCAGCTCTCAGGGTTAACCCCAGGAACTTCACCTCTCCTAGCCCGATCTGTGCCTTTTTAGGGTTAACTTTCAGCCCTCCTTTGTGTTACATCCCCAACAGCTCGTCCACTAGGGGCCCATGCTCCTCCCTAGTACTGGTGAACAACAGGATGTCGTCCACATACTGCACCAGCTTGTGTGGCTCACTGAAACCCTTTAAGCATTCGGCCATGCATTGATGGAAAATGCTCGGGCTGTTGTGGAATCCCTGCGGGAGACAGGTCCATGTGTACTGTTGCCCCTTAAAGGTAAAGGCAAACTTGTATTGGTCCTCCCTTCTGACCGGGACGGACCAAAATCCATTCGAAATATCCAGCACCGTAAAAATTGAGGCGGATGCTGGAATTTCTCCTAACAAGTCTGCCACGGCCGCCACCGTTGGGGCGCAGGCCGGAATGTGTTTATTCAGGACTCTGTAGTCCACGGTGGCCCTCCAGGAGTTGTCCGGCTTCCTCACCGGCCAGAGCGGGGAGTTTACATGGGTGGCAATTGTCCTCAACACCCCTTGCCGCACCAGTGAGTTTAGGGCCACCTCCAAGTCTGCCTCTGCTTCCCGGGGGAAGCGGTACTGTTTCTGGGGCTGGGACATGGGGTCCCCATCTACCCTGACCTCTGTCCCAGTAACTCTCCCACAATCATGCTTGTGGGTGGCAAAAGCAGCCAGATTCTTGCGGACATACTCCCTGAACTCTTCCGGGGTATTCCTCTCCAGGGCTTCTAGATCGTACCCTTCCTTTGGCTGTACCACGCACAAAGCTCCCTTCTCCTGGGCTCTGTCTATTACCCTCAACTCCCTTTCGGTCCCTTCCGTTGCTGCACCCCACAGGCAGTGATTTCTTAGGTCCACCAGGATCTGATGAGCCACTATGAAATCAGCTCCTAGGATCCCTTTCCCCTCCTGTTCCCATCTCATCAGGACGCATTTCCAGTGCGCCTGGAGTGCCCCTAACCTGATAGACAGGGGAACAGAGAAAGAACCCATTTTTTCGTTCCCGGTAAATCCAATGAGGCTATAGGGTACCCCGCTAGACAGAGGGGATGCTCGGGGATTGTCCGTGTGGACTATAGTACTGGAAGCACCTGTGTCCAGTAGGTAACTCCCGACCGTATCCTGGACCTCCATTTTTACCCAGGGTCTCCCGCATGGGCCATACTCCAGTGGGCATAGAAAGGTGGGTTGCTGAGGGGCTAGTCATTGGGAGGCTTCCCTGGGTGCGGGGGCGGGCTGACCCTGGCCCGTTGCCATAGCCACCTGTCCTGAGCCTTGCAAAAAGGCTAAAAGTTTCTTTACCTCGAAGGTTTCCGGAGCAGCTGCTCCTGCCACCGGGGTCTGACTCTCTACTGCGGGAGCCCTCTCCTGCTTGCTGGGGTTTTTACATTCCCTCTTGAAATGCCCGGCTTTCCCACACCCGTAGCATACCGGTTTCTTGTCGGCGGTCCGGGTGCCCTCATGCTTCCACTCTCTCTTAGGGGCTGCTGGCACGATTTCGTGCACTTTGCCCTTAAGGGGCTTGTCCTCACCCCTCTCCCCATTACGATATGCGAGGGTAAGTTTCCTAAGGACCTCTTCCTCATTAAGGGCCGGGGTCTGCGGGTCGAACCAGTGTTCGGCTTTTGCCCTAACGTTAGGGAGACAGTTGGCAACTAGGGTCTTCAGCCAGTGGGCGATTCTTTCCCCTAAATTCCGTCTATCCGCGGGAACCCCGCATGCCTCCATATAGACAGTCCACAGTCTGTCTGCGAACATGGTGGGAGATTCCCCTGGTTGCTGCTTGGTTTCCCCCACCCTCATGAAAGGGCTCCCCAGATTCAAGCCCATTGCCTCCAGAACAGCAGTCTGTGCTGCCGTCCATGTGTCAGGTCTTCCCCCATTCCCAGAGGTCACTGTCCTGCATAGCTGTGCATCTAGGGTCATCAGGAGCATCTTTATTTGCTCCCCTTCGTCGCAGTCATTGATGCTGGCTGCCTGTTCCACCTCCATAAAATGAAGCGACGGATCCCCTTTTGGAGTTAGTCTGGGAACGTGGGCCACCATCCCCCTGAGCGCGGATGCCCCATGAGGAACGATAATGTCGCCCTCGACCGGTCCCCTATTTGCCATCCCCGCCGGGGGACCATACCTTCTTTGCCTGACAGGGCACATCTGCCCTACCTGGGGTTCCTGCTCCTCCTCCCCACTGTCCAGCTCTCCTGCCCCGTTGGGTAGCCCCCCTGTCCCTGGGCCAGCTACCCATATAGGAGACGCCGCTATCTGGGGATACACCACTGACCCCCCTTGGACCTGCCCCTGACCGGGCGGTCCAAATCCTACCTGCTGACCCGGCCCCATCACCGGCATCCCAGGCAGCGGTCTGTCCCCATCCCATGGGGACCCACATACGAAACCAGGCGGACACGCCTCCAGCTGGGGGTACCCTGCCGACCCCCCTTGGACTTGCCCCTGAACGTGCAGTCCGTTCCCCGCCTGCCGACCCGGGCACGATCCCGGTGCCTCAGGAGGCGGTCTATTCCCCTTGGCCTGTGGGGAATCATCCGCTGCGAGGAGCACCTTGCCCCTTGGGAACCCCCCTGGACCTACCAGGTGTACCTGTCCCCTGACCTTGGACAAGGCCTCCTCCAACTCCGTTATTCGTGCCTGGCACGGCCCATGGGCACAGTCCCCTACTTCCTCGCGAGCCACCCGGTACGCTGCCTGGATGTCCCGGAACTTCCCCTCCAGCTTCCTACACTGCTCTGTACTCCGAGCATAGAGTTCCTGGAGCCTCCGTTCCTTTTCTTTACCCTCCACTATCTGGCAGTGGAGATAGTCCTTCTCACACCGGTTAGACTCGCTTTCCTGTTTCATTTCTGCCCATTCCTCCCGCAGTCGTTCCGCTGCGCTAGCGCTGTCCCCTGCGCTGGCCCTCACTTCTCTCAACTCCTGCTCTAACTCTACGACCCTTTGCTCTGTTTTGACTACCTGCTCGGACAGGCAAACCAGCCAAACTGCCTTCTCCAAGTGCTTTTTGTGCGCCTTACTTTCTGTCCATGCAGCAGCTGCCATTACCGGTTGCTCCGCATTGATTAATTCTGAGACCCAAGGTTTGGTGAGGTTGACCTTTTGCCACAAATACGAGGAGATTCTCTCCTCCATTTTACTTCGTTCCCTCACCCCCTCTGCCAAGTCACATACTCCAAACCACCGGGGTCCTGCCGCGGTCGCCATTGTAGAGGGTGCCATCTCTGCTACTCCACTACTGGGCCGATATCTGGGGTTTGAGTATCTGTGTGTGTCTCTCTCCAGCTGGCACTGAAACTTCAGAGGCCAGGGGATGTCGCACTGGGACACTTCCACTGAAGAGAGCACTGAATCAAGCCTGCCGTTTATTCCTAACCGGCAGCCTGAGGCTTATATCACACAGATCTCCAGACCCCTACCAATACCCAGGTGATTCTCTCTCTTGCCGGTGGTGCAACACCCACCCGGTTCCTACTTCGCTAGAGTAGCTTTCCCAAGAGAGAGAATAGGACACTGCTGTTTATTTCCTAACCAGCAGTCTGTCCTGAGTGAATCGCTCAAGATGACCCTCGATTCTTGAACCCGGAATTAAGGTGAGGAATATTTTAACAATGACTTGGTCAGAGATCGCTGGTGAAAGATTGAAGAATTTAAACGACTCCAATTATCATCAAATCAAGGTTTATTGCAAAACCCAGGTCAAAATCATCAACAGAAGAAAATATAATAAAATCTTAAACTCTAACACAAACTAAGTCTATTCAAAAAGTACTATAACGGACACAACGAAAATTCTTATGATTACACAGTTTTAGCAATAGCACAAGACACAAAACAAGTTCCCTTCCCCAAAGCCTCAACCACTATTAAAGTCAAGGGAGTTTCGCAAGCTGCTGCAGGGTACTTACGGTCACAGGCTGCAGAGGTCAAGTCAGGGGTGCAGAGGTCGAGCCAAGAACGAAGAGACCCCCAATCGAAAACACAGCCCCTTTTATATTGTTTTACCTGGCTTTGTCCTGTGTTCGGCCAGCCCCTTTTGCATTGAAAAAGGTAAGGTTTAAAGTTCCCGCTGGTCCCGCCCCCTTTGAGCCGGTCAGAGCTGTATGTTTCCGGGTATTCCTCGCAGGTCCGCTCCTTCCAGCTAGGCAGACCTGCGCGATTTGAATTTGGCGCCGACTCCGCCCCCTCCTTCCAGTGAGTTTCTGCCGGTAGCTCCTGTCAAGATTGGAGTACCTCCCCCAGGTCCGCCTCCAACTTGGTTTTTTTCCTACCGTCCGCGATTTGAATTTGGCGCTGGCTCCGCCCCCCTCCTCCCAGTGAGTTTCTGCCGGTAGCTTCTGTCAAGATTGGAGTACCTCCCCCAGGTCCGCCTCCAACTTGGTTTTTTCTACCGCTTATCTTCAAGGGGCTTTTCCAGCGCAATATACTGAGCCCAGACAGTCTGTTTTCTAGGATAACGAGGTTAAGCTCTTTTGTGAAGAATTTCAGTGTCTTCCAGCTGCTCCGGAGATGGCTGCTATTCTCACCTCGCTATGTTGATGGGGTGTTAATTGGATTCTGCTCTGGTGGAGGCCAGGTCATTTACATTTGCATGGGGCTATGACCATCCCATTGTCCTGCTTGCAGGCAGGCCTCCTGTGTATTCCCGTGCCCCTTTGTCTGTGTTTTGATGTTATCTCGTTGTCTGGCTCCTTCTTCCTTGTAGCTCCTAGGGGGGGGGTTTGTAAATACTTATGTACTTATGTCCCTACTCAGCTCAGCGGACCAAGCCTGCTGGGAAAACTGGTTCCGTTCTCTTGGCTGAAAAGTCAGTTTACAGTCTCTGAGTTTTTATTCTTGGGCAGTTCCAAAAAGGCCGAATTGCCCGAAAACCTTACACAGAGAAACCCATCTCTTGTCTTTGCTACCTTCTTATTATGTGCTTTGTCCACCGGCTCGATCGGCGACCGACTCAACAACATCCTGCCGACTATGCCATTTGTTAGAGGTGAAAATATTCACACGTAGGCCTGTTTGAATAAGTAATGAAGCAGTTTATTATTTTAGATCTGGGAGAAAGATTTGGTTTTAGTTTTGTTTTCAGAGCTGGATAGCTGCAGTCACAGCCAGAAGGTGTATTAGAGTCTCTCTCTGTAATCTAAAGACTGTAAATCGATCCTGGTGATTTAAAACTAATAACAGTAGTGACTTTAACCTGATGTGCTTCTGGTAAAAGGTGTTTTAAGTCTTCTGGAAGTTAAAAGGAAAGCTTAAAGGATTACATCGTGTTGTATTCTTTGGGGGTTGTATTTGAATTAATGATTGCTAAGATGTTCACTGTATGTTTTAAAAAGGTTAACTTGAGTTCATAGAATAAACATTGTTTTGCTTTAAAAAATACCTTTCCATTTCTGCTGCACCACACCTGTAGAGTGGGCCGTGTGCTCCCCATACCACAATCTATTAAACGTTGTGGGTCAGGTGAACTCCATAATACACTTTGGGGTTCTCTAAACCCTGGCCCATAACAAATTCAAAAGTAATATAGGAGCAAAAATGTAGTTACAGAGCCACCTATAATTTATATCATAGTCCAGTATCAGAAAATGTCCCCCAACACATGTATATGAAGTTGTGACCATTGGGATTCCAGGATTTCAAAGTTAATTGAACAAAACTCACCGATAAGCTAACAGCCCCAATCAAGCTGAATCTGTTTGTGGGTTTGGTGTTCAATCAAGAGTTCATAATGGGATTCCATTGCACAATTTTGAAGTAGCCCAAACTATACTTCTGATTTACCCTAAAGAGAGTTTGCTTGTGAGTCACTTTAAAAATTGACCTCACAAACAAAGGGTTTGAGGAAACATGCCACAATATTAAAAAAATTAAATACCTTTTTGATTTCATTGCGGATTGAATTTAATGCTCTCCCCCATGATGAGTTTGGTGGTAGGTGGAAACTCCACCTCCTTCCCACCTCTACCCCAATTAAGTCATGCCAGGAAGGCTCGTGGGTGGCTTCCTTGCCCACTTAAGGACATCCTCCCACCACCGCTGTTCAGCCAACCTGAAAAGCAAAATCTGTAGGGGTTTCCTGTGGGCTTCTCTGGTGGCACTGTTGAGCAATGAAGAGCTGATGGTCTCTAATTGACTGACAGCTCTGGGCAGGCTGGATTTCAACCCCCAGGGTTCTTGATCCTGGGAAAAGCCATCACTGCCCTGTTAAGTGCCTGATTGGCACATTTTATGCAGGGGGAGATAGGGAAACCCGCAGGACTTTCACCAGCTCTCTAGCAAGTGGTTACGACTCCTGTTGTGCCTTCATTAAATTCTATCTGTGCTTTCTGAATTATAACAGTGACGGTATTTCAGAAAGTAGTTCAATGAGCTTTGAAGCCTCTTGAGATGGTCCAAGCTACTGTATAACTGCAGGCCTTTTTTTCACACATCCTTTGCCCTTGCCACAGAATCATGACAAGGGCTGGCTTCCTGCTCCAGTGTGTTGTTTTCTCTCTTGTCTTGTTCATTTGCTGATTTTCACTTGTGCACATTTCTTTGCTCTGTGACTTATAGTTTTAGGGTTAAGGAATAGAGCGCATGTGTTTTGAAAGATTTATGGCCAGATAGAGAGAACATTACAATGAACAAAGTCCTGTTGATGTGCAAATAAAGCACTGGTTTGTGTTAGCAAGCTGCACCTGGAGTGCTGTTTACAGTTTTTCTGACTGCCCATCATTGAAGGCATTTTAGCGTGAGTATCAGTACTGAGGTGATTGTGGGTATTTAGGAGTCAGGGCATGAGAAAACATGAAGGAAAATGAACCTCAAAGGAGAAACTTTAATGGGACTTCAGTAAGGCCTTTGACAAGGTCACTCATGGTAAACTGGTACAAAAGGTGAAGTCACACGGGATCAGGGTAGAGCTGGCAAGGTGGATACAGAACTGGCTAGGTCATAGAAGGCAGAGAGTAGCAATGGAAGGGTGCTTTTCTAATTGGAGGGCTGTGACTAGTGGTGTTCCGCAGGGATCAGTGCTGGGACCTTTGCTGTTCGTAGTAGATATAAATGATTTGGAGGAAAATGTAACTGGTCTGATTAGTAAGTCTGCAGATGACACAAAGGTTGGTGGAATTGCAGATAGCGATGAGGACTGTCAGAGGATAGAGCAGGATTTAGATCATTTGGAGACTTGGGTGGAGAGATGGCAGATGGAGTTTAATTCGGACACATGTGAGATAATGCATTTTGGATGGTCTCATGCAGGTGGGGAATATACAGTAAATGGTAGAACCCTCAAGAGTATTGAAAGTCAGAGAGATCTAGGTGTACAGGTCCACAGGTCACTGAAAGGGGCAACACAGGTGGAGAAGGTAGTCAAGAAGGCATACGGCATGCTTGCCTTCATTGGCCGGGGCATTGAGTATAAGAATTGGCAAGTCATGTTGCAGCTGTATAGAACCTTAGTTAGGCCACACTTGGAGTATAGTGTTCAATTCTGATCGCCACACTACCAGAAGGATGTGGAGGCTTTAGAGAGGGTGCAGAAGAGATTTACCAGGATGTTGCCTGGTATGGAGGGCATTAGCTATGAGGAGCGATTGAATAAACTCGGTTTGTTCTCACTGGAATGGCGGAGGTTGAGAGGCGACCTGATAGAGGTCTACAAAATTATGAGGGGCATAGACAAAGTGGATAGTCAGAGGCTTTTCCCCAGGGTAGAGGGGTCAAGTACTAGGGGGCATAGGTTTATGGTGCGAGGGGCAAGGTTTAGAGGAGATGTACAAGGCAAGTTTTTTACACAGAGGGTAGTGGGTGTCTGGAACTCGCTGCCGGAGGAGATGGTGGAAGCAGGGACGATAGTGACATTTAAGGGACATCTTGACAAATACATGAATAGGATGGGAATAGAGGGATACGGACCCAGGAAGTGTAGAAGATTTTAGTTTAGACGGGCAGCGTGGTCGCCACGGGCTTGGAGGGCCGAAGGGCCTGTTCCTGTGCTGTACTTTTCTTTGTTCTTTGTTCTTTGGAATTCAGGTTCTCAAGATGAAGGGGGTTAATTGATAGATATTGCAGGAATAAGAAGGAAAGTCAGGTCGAACATGTTTCATTCAAGTAATATGGTTCAATTTTCCAATGATGACCCAAAGTAAACAGTACAACTACAATTTCCATGTATCCTGTGTCCTTAAAGCTGAAAATATTCCAAGGCTTTCAACAAACTCTCCCTGGAAATGCATCCTTACATATTTCCAATTTGTTTGCACATGACTTTTCCAGTGATAATGCCAGTCAGCTGAGACAGTTCAGCTGCAGGAAATATTAAGTCAGTTTCCATTGTGTTGAAGCTTCATCAGAAATGGACTTTCTACAGATAGTCATCTTTAACTTTTCAAATATGAACTGAAATCTGAAAATAATGGAAACTGGAAACTCAGAAATGGAGATAACAGACATTTCCGTTATCTCAACAATTCTAATTGACTTCTTGATTTTCAGAATTCTGCGATTTAATGGAAACGTTTCTGGGCGGAATTCTCCTCGGCCGACGCTGGAATCGGGACACGCGATTTGAGCGGAGAATCGGTTCCGATGCCGAAATCGCAGCGGGTCCGATTTGATGCCAAATCGCAATTCTTCGTCGCCTCGACATGGCGCCAATGCGTACAGTAAACACCATTTGCATATCATTAGCGATGCACACTGTAGCCACTATTTGAGTGCCAGGATCGCGGAGTAAACCACTGGCAAAGGCAGCGGCAGCCGACAGTATGCCTGGCATCATGGACGGGTGCCAGGGCCAGAGACTCACACAATACGGAGATGGGGGTGCGCATACGGGGGCAGAGGTTTCAGTGCCTACCGGGGCCACCATGTAGCCCAGTGGACCTGGTTGGGCACGGTGGCACGCACAATGTTAACACCTCGGTATTTCACCCCCTGCGGACAATGGATATTGGAATTCAACCAGCAATGGTGACATTCCTCCTAGTCGAGGCAGCCCAGGGGGATGGCCCATGGCTGTATGAGCTGGTGCTGCTCGAGGAGGAGGAACCTGCAGCAGCGGAGCATGCCCCAAAGGAACAGAAGGCAGCTGCCCAGGATGGAGAGCCGGACGCCCAACAGGCCGAGGATGGGGAGGTGCAAAGGAGACACCGCATGATGCATCGTGTACCGGCAGCATCTGGCATTCGAAGACCTGCCGGACCAGTCATGCCGTCGAATACTCCGGCTGAGCAGGGGGCGAACATCTGCCAGATCATGGCGCACTTGGCACCACGGGTGAATGGGGGGAGCACCCGCTCCCGGAGGCCGTCAAGGTGACGGCTGCCCTGAACCTTTACGCCACGGGATCCTTCCAGGCATCAAGCGGGGACCTGTCTGGGATCTCACAGACCTCGGTACACAGGTGCATCCGTTCCGTCACGGAGATCCTATATGCCCAGTCAGCACAATACATCCACTTCAATGTGGACCAGGATGACGGGCAACAGAGTTAGCTGCCATCACCACAATGCCCTGGGTCCAGGGGATGATTGACGGGATGCATGTGCCCCTATGAGCACCTTCTCTACAGGCTGCCCTACACAAACTGAAAGGTATTCCCTCGATGAGCTTGCAGCTGATATGTGACCATGAGCTGCGCATCATGCATGTCTGCCCCCGATACCCGGGCAGTGTGCACGATGCCTTCATCCGAGTACAGTTGACAATCCCTGTCAGGTTTGAGGTATCCCCTGGCTGGGGGTTGGCTCCTGAGCGACAGGGGTAATCCGCTGGCTGATGCCACCTATCTGGAGGCTACAGACCGATGCGGAGACCCGCTACAACGACGCCCATTCCTCAACCAGGAGCGTGATCGAGGGGTGCTTCGGCCTCCTGAAGATGCAGTTCAGGTGCTTGGGCCACTCTGGAGAGGCCCTCCAGTATGACGCTGAGAGCGTCGCCCGCATCGTGGCGGCCTGCTGCATCCTCCATAACATCACGCAGCAGTGGCGCAGTGTGTTAGAGGAGGAGGAACACCAGGCTTCCTCCGACGAGGAGGATGCAGGGGTGGGCGGGGAATGGCAGGACATGGAACCCAGGCAGGCACAAAAGGCCGCACCAGGGTCAACGTGCACAGAATGCTCTGACCAACTCCAGGTTCACCAACTGGGGGTGGGGGGAAACTGGCCAGGGACAAAGATACCGAACCTCCCTTGCGGGAGTCAGCGGCACGGGCCCCATCCTCTCTCGGGGTGCCCGATGGCCCCTGGGCTACTCCATGGGATGCTGTTGTGAGCTAATCCCTGAGCCCCCCCCCCCCACCACCTGGCGCAGCCAGTCCTGGAGGCCCGCTCTGGTTTGACCAGGGTCCGCATGCTCGTGGCCATGGAGCACAGGGAGTGGACCATCTCCTTCTGGGACTGTGCCACATTACCCAGTGACTGTGCGGGGAACATCAGATGGATCTGCCCCATCTCCAGCATGTCCTGTAAGACACAAGACAAGATGGATGTTAAGACCGCGGGCCGAGGGGTGTCAGAGGTGATCAGTGCTGTGGGGTGGGAGTGAGGGTGATGCTGAGGGTGAGGAAGGTGTGAGGGTAAGGGTGGACTGGGCTGAGGATGGGGGTGAGGATGGTATTGGGGGATGTGTTCACACACGTGTCACGGCGAACCGCAACTAAGCAGAGTCTCACTTCCGGCCTGCGGCCAAGCTCGACACCGGCTACCTTCATTTCCTCAGGGCCACCGACCACGTCCAGGACCCTCTGCTCTGCTGCGGTGAGGGGCTGCCAGTTCGGCGGTCCCGCTCCAGTTTTATCCGCTCCCTGCGGTTATGGGCAGCCTTCTCCAGGGGGTGCGTAGTTGATGGCCTCAGTGGCCAGGGCTCCCGGCCATGGCAGTCAGCATGGGTGCTAACATGTGGTGCAAGGTGGAGATTCAGCCACCCTCCGTGTGGAGGGGGCGCGGGTTACGGATGTGTGGGTCGGGGGTTGGCACTAGCGGCTGCCTACTCACCCTGGCCGCCTTGAGGAAGTTGTGCAGTTTTTTCCTAGCTGGTCCAGACGACGTTGCCCACAGCACTGACTGCCTCTTCCACCTGCTCCCAGGCACAGCGAATGGCAGCAGCTGACAGCCTCCTTCCCGGCCCGGGGCACGCCTGTCCTCCACCGCATCCAAGGAGTTCTCCAGCTCAGCATTGGTGAATCTTGGGGCCGCTCTCCTTGCTGCCATCTTGTTGGCTGGGATGGTGTGTGTGCGGAGTGCATTGTATGTCTGCGGCTGCAGCTTGTCAGCCTCGTGAGTGCCAATCGCGAATCCGAGAATCTGGCACCGTTTCTCGTTAGAATCAATTGTGTTCCATGTGGCACCAGTGCTAGCCCCTTAACAGCCGTTGAATTGGTACAGGTGCGGTGCCAGTTTTGCTGCCGTGGAAATCCAAAAATCCTGCCAGGTGTCAACACTTATCTCAGGAATCCAGAATGCAGCCCTCTAAGTGTCATCCCAGGCGGGTTTGGGAGTTTCTCCCAGGCTCTGTCGGCAAGTTCCTCACCGCTATCTAACCACTCTGAGTCATTTTTTGGGTCCTTGGCAGTTTCTCTCTGGACTAGCCCACATTTAGGATGCAATCTACCCAAATGAGGACAGAGGCCCTTAACGCGCGAGATTAGCTGGGGGGTTTCCGGCCCTCGGAGCGCTGAGAAACATCCCGCTCTCTAAAGCCCATCAAGATAGACTGGGGGCCTCAGCAGGGATCTTCCCAACAAGGCAGCAGTTTGCTCTGCTTTCTGCACCCAGCCCCAACTTACTATAAGGAGGACTTGGGCTCCCCCGCACATCCCAAGCCCAATCACCCCCGTGCAAAAGATGCCTCTGGCAGTGCCACCTGGGCACCTTGGCAGTGCCAAGCTGTCTGGGTGCCAGGGAGCAACCTTCCCCAGTCCCTGACCACCCAGGGATCTCGAATGATCTGGGAGACCACCGACCACACATTGTGTGGACCAGTACTGAATGGCACCTGGCTGTGGCCTCCTTGAAAGGCCGATGGAGGCCGGGAGCCGGGTAGATCTGGCGTCAGCACGGTTAAGTGGGTTAACCACTTAACCTTCCAAGACTGGGTCCCACCCATTGTGGGCGTTTATTCCCAAGGGTTACATTACTGCAGCGGTCCTTAAAGTATTCCTTACATACGGATCTAGAATGTAATCTATTCTGTAAGTACAAGAGGGTGGAATTATTTGCAATCAGATTTGTCAGGGTGTCCTTTCAAAAAACAAACAATCTGACACTTTAGATTAGAATTTTCAACACAGTCATCAAATACACATTTATCTGCACAGCTGAAACTTGACAAATAGTGTGCAATTTTGCAATATCTTAGTCACAAAATGCCATTTTAAAATGTTCTGTTTGTGTGGCAGTCTTCATCTCGTGAGATGCTGGTTTGTGCCATGGTGTCAACATTATGTTAAACATCGCCTGGTGTGGGACTGGAGCCACACTCAGGCATCGCAGACTCTGTCATATTAGCTGCAGAGGAAGACAGTGGGCTAAATCACTGGCCTCTGTTTTCTCTGGGCCTTCTTCACAGTCACATGAGATTTTCACTTCTGCTTGCCTCTTGCAAAGCCCTTCTAAACAGTCTGCTTTCAGGGGTCATGGCCATCAGCGATTATCTCCTAGTTTACAGTGTCAATATCCACATTCATATCTCACTTGCAGGTGTTTTGTAGCAGAGGTATTTACACCCAGGAGGTTGTGACCCAGTGATCCATTCACAGTACAGAAGATCTTTGGGTATACAGGCCTCATCCATCCAATGAACATAGCTGATCAAGTTCAGATGTCGTTGGATTAACAATGAACGTATGTTGATGGAATTAGTACATTCCAGGGCCTCTGAGTTGATAACCTTGTTCCAAGAGATGCTGAAGACACATCTGAGGCAGCGAAGGTGGAAAGTGTTCAGCCTTTTCTCCTGCCTGTAGAGGCGTGCAGGCTTAGTAGTCTCGCAGTTTGATGCTCTCAGGCAGGTTGCTGTTCTTGCAGCTTTTATGTGTGTGTTAATTTCAGCATCAAGTGACAGATTGCTGGTGATTGTGGAACCTAGATATGTGAGGCTAACAAAAACCTCCAGTGTCACATTGTCAATACTGATGGATGGCAGTGTGACAACATCCTGGATCATGATATTTGTCTTCCCAATGCTGATGGTCACACCAAACCACGAGAGCTTATTCTTTTCCCGTAACAGATTGTCATGGGAGTGTCCCTTTAAGAAAAGTTTTTGTCTTATCACATGTCTTCAGTAATGTCATTGTGTGCGTGGAGCTGGGCCTGTGATTTTTACTTCCGCTTTGAATTTGGAGCTGGCTTGTGGCCCTGTGGGTTTTACTTTCGTTTTGAGTTTTGGACTGGGTTTTGAACTGCACAGGTCAAAAGAAGTGTTTCTCCATCTTCATTTTAAAAGCTGTTTCGAGGCTGCTTGATAACTGAAAAGAGATAATTGCTTTCTAGAAGGAATTCAAACTGCTGTTTGAAAAGGGGAACAAGAGTATCAATAACAAGTCTTATACCAGTAAGCGTGCTGTGTGCTGGGCCACATCTTTGAAAAGGGGTTTTGGTTTATGGGATCTTGTTATGGAATTGGAACAGTTAAGGGGAAATTTATTAAGGGTTATACATAGATTACTGTAGCTGTTTCCGGTCTTTATATTTGTAGTTGATAAAATTCTTACTGTGTGTGTTTATACAAATGTGAACTAAACAGGGGCTGTTTAGCACAGGGCTAAATCGCTGGCTTTGAAAGCAGACCAACGCAGACCAGCAGCACGGTTCAATTCCCGTAACAGCCTCCCTGAACAGGCCCCGGAATGTGGCGACTAGGGGCTTTTCACAGTAACTTCATTTGAAGTCTACTTGTGACAATAAGCGATTTTCATTTCATTTCATTTAATAAATTCATAGAATAAAGCTTGTTTTTGATTTAAAGTGTTTAAGAACTCTGTTGAATAACACCTGAAAGGCAGGTTACTATGCTCATCATAACCAAAATCATTAAACAGTTATAGGTCAGGTGGACTCCATAATATACTTTGGAGTTTCCAAACCCTGGCCCATAACTCCTCAGTACGGAATGTTAGTGCAGCAGCATCCGTGTTGAGAAACTCTCTGATGAGGACTTGGTGCACCTTTGTTTTGGAACTGAGACGAGCAAGGCTGAACAGTTTTCTGTCAGTTCTGGTAGGTAAGTAGCTGGCCTCTGTAGACCTGAACACACATTAGCAGCAAACATACCAAGAAGTGTCCGTGCCAGAATACAACCCTGATTGACCCCAGTGCAGATCTGAAAGCGTTTCCATGTTGCCCTGTCATAGCTGACCTTACCCAGAGTGTTGTCATGGAAAGAGCAAATCACATTGAGCAGTTTCAGTGGCCAGCCTATTTTTCCTGCAGCTTAAATAGACCACCTCTGTGGTCGCCGTGGTGATGGTCGCAGCTCTGAGAGATACCCTGTGGCCCCGTGAGCAGGGGCCGCTCAGAGAGGAGGGGAAAGCTGCAGCAGCAGAATGGGCAGCAGAGGACCGGGCTGTAGAGGGGCAGGTGGCGGTCACACAGGCTGGAGGCCGGCCGCCAAACAGTCCGAGGAGGAGGAGGTCCCAAGAATGCGCCGCATGAGGCCTTGTGCACCGGGCGTACAGCCTGTCATTCAAGACCTGCCGGACCGGGCATGCCGTTGGAGACTCCGGCTGAACTGAGAGACAGATCTGTCAGATGATGGCACACCTGGCACCGCAGGGGTATGGGGGAGGACACCCGCTTCCGGTGACTGTCAAGGTGACGGTCGACTTGAACATCTACGCGACGGGGTCCTTCCAGTCGCTGAGTGAGGACCTGTCCGGGATCTCACAGACCTCAGCGCACAGGTGCACCCACCCCATCATGGAGGCCCTATATGCCCAGGCGGATCACTGCATCCATTTCCATCTGGACCAAGCCCACCAGGATGCCTGGGCAGCGGGGTTCGCTGCCATCGCCGGAATGCACCGTGTCCAGGGGGCAACAGACGGGATGCATGTTGCCCTACGGCCACCTGCGGATAACAGGCCGCTCTACATTAATTGAAGGGGGTACCATTCAATGAACATCTAGCTGGTCTGCGGCCATCAGCTGATCATCGTCCACCTCTGGGCCCGATACCTGGGCAGTGTGCACGACTTTTTCATCCTGGCACACTCGGGTGATTCCTGACATGTTCGAGGGGCAACCCCCCCTCCGGCTGGGGGCTTGGCTCCTGGGCGACAGGGGTTACCCCCTGAAGTCGTGGCGGAAGACACCTATCTGGAGGCCAGGACTGACACGGACACCCGCTACAGCGACGCCCACACAACGACCAGGGGCGTGATCGAGCAATGCTTCGTCATCCTGAAGATGCGCTTCAGGTGCTGGACCGATCTGGAGGGTTCCTCCAGTATGATGCTGAGAGGGTCACCCGCATCATGGTGGCCCGCTGCATCCTCCACAACATCGCCCAACAGAGGGGCGATGTGCTGGAGGAAGAGGATGAGGAAGAAGGGCAGGCCTCGTTCGACGAGGAGAATACAGGGGAGGGGGAATGATGAGCAGGACATTGGGCCCGGGCAGGCAGGGGAGGCCGTACGATGTTATCACCAAGACCAACACACACGGGACACTCTGATCGCCTCCAGGTTCACTGACTAGGAGGGAGGGGGGGAGGAGGGGGTGCTGGCCAGGACACGGACACCATACCCAGACCCACTCACCCTCCCCTCCCACGTCACCAAACCGTCCGCTTGCACATCCCTCCGTTATACATACCTGCGGTGCCGTGAGCTGGGGCCCTGGGTTGGCAAGGACAGCGGTTCTGGCCCATTGGACAAAGGATGATGACAACCGGCTCTGCGATGCGCTCTGGTGCTTCACATTGTATGACGATGTCTGACTCATGCCCACATTAGCACCTTCCACCTGGGTATCCATGTATGCGAGCTGGCCAGCCCATCACATGGTCACGTCGAATCCCTGGAGCGGGGGTGCTGGGGACAATCGGGGCACGGGGAGGGGCGGAGGGGGGAGCACGGTCTTCCCACTGGGACTGCACTGGTTCCCCACCCCCCCACATCCACCCCCCCTCCCCAACAACCTCTGGCCAGCCCGGCCAGCCCAAACCTGCCCACCCCAACACCCACCAGACAGGCCACCGAGGCAGGTTTTAATGGTGTTAACAGGTGTTTATTGTGCGGAAATATATACAGTCTCTGCCCGAGCCCCGATGACTAAACTGTGCCCTGCACCCATGCCGACTTACCTGGTGTCTAACTTTCTGGCCTAACACTACGGGGAGTGGAAGCAGCCTACTGTGACTCCTGTCCTGCGACAACAGCCCCCATTGCCACGCGCCGTCTGGCGCGAACCCGCCTGGATGGGCCCGGCTGCTGCTCTGGTGTCCCGGGTGACGTGGTTCCGCCCTGTTTTGCCCGCTGCCCACCAGATGCACCAGAGGCAGGAGAGGGGCGGGGGGGGCGGCGGTGGGGAGTCTGAGGTGCTGTGCTGTTCTGTGGGAGTCACCAGCACGGGACCCAGCATTTCCTCCTCCTTCGGGGTGCCCGCTGGCCCCCGGGCTACTCCATTGGATGGAGGTGCAAGTGGAACCACCCCCTGAGGCCCCCCAACACCTGGCGCTGCCAGTCCTGGAGGTCTCATAGAATTCATAGAATTCATAGAATTTACAGTGCAGAAGGAGGCCATTCGGCCCATCGAGTCTGCACCAGCCCTTGGAAAGAGCACCCCACTTAAGCCCACGCCTCCACCCTATCCCCGGAATTGCGTATCCCAGTAATCCCACCCAACCTTTTTGGCCACTAAGGGCAATTTATCATGGCCAACCCACCTAACCTGCACATCTTTGGACTGTGGGAGGAAACCGGAGCACCCGGAGGAAACCCACGCACACACGGAGAGAAAGTGGAAACTCCACACAGACAGTGACCCAGCGGGGAATCGAACCTGGGATACTGGAGCTGTGAAGCAACTGTGCTAACCACTGTGTTACCGCGCTGCCCAGGTTTTCAACGCTCTTGGCCATGGAGCACAGGGAGTGGACCATCGCCATCTGGGACTGCACCAAATCACGCTGTGACTGTTCCATATCAGTAAGTGATTGGGCCACCTCCCTCTGGGACTGGGCTACCTCCCTCTGTGACTGGCCTACCTCCCTCTGGGACTGGGCCAAATCCTTCTGGGACTGGGCCACCTCCCTCTGGGCCTGGGCCACCCCACCCAGTGTCTGCGCAACGCCGACCAGCACCTGGGCAATGCCACCGATGTTCCCTGCCATGGCCTGTCTGCTGTAACTGGGCCGCACTGAGGAGCGTCGCTGCAACGTTCAGGTGGCTCTGGCACATGGCTACCTGTGAGAGGGCAGCCCTATCCTGGGTCTCAGCCACCGCCTGCACAAAACGCCCCAGGCCTTGGACAAGCTGATCCACAGCCGAAACCGTCGCCCCCAATGCCTCCACCGCGATGCCACACGTGCGGTGACGAGCTGAGTGGCAAGCATGACTGACACCACCCTGCTCCTGCACGTGGATGGACTACTCCACCTGCGCCTGCAGGTGCTGGATGCTCGCCGACAACCCCACTTGTGGTCCCTGGCTGTCTGACTGCATCTGCACTGTGGCTGGGACTGGACGTTCCAGGAGCCCGGGACCCGTCTGGACGGCAGCTGGTTCCTGAGGCCGGCCTGCACCGGGCTGACAGTGTGGTGCGCACCAGATAGTGTCCCAGGAGCCTCGTCACGAACATGCCAAACCGAGGTGATAGTGTCTGGGATGGTGGAGGGTGTTGGAGACAGCTGTGATGGAAAGTCAGTGTCATCCTCCGACCCGAGCTCTGGGGTGTCCTGCATCTCAGGTGGAGGGCTGGTGTTCGGGCTGCTCCCCTCGTCAGTGCTCGGCTGTCTGGGGGGGCACCGGCTGGGGGCTCCAGATGGACTGGCCCCATCTCCGGCAGGTCCTGTAACACAAGACGACATGTATGATGAGACAGCGGGCAGGGTGTGTGTGTGTGGGGGGGGGGGGGGGGGGGGGGGGGGGGGCGGGGGGGGGGGGTGAATGGGGTGTGGGCTGAGGGAGGTTAGTAGGGTGCGGGTTGAGGAGGGTGAGGGGCTGTGGGCTGAGAAGGGTGGGAGGGTGAGGGGGTGAGAGGGTGAGGGGGTGTGGGGTGAGAGGGGTGAGTGGGGGAAGGGGGTGAGGGGGTGTGGGGTGAGACGAGTGGGGGGGTGTGGGTTGAGGGAGGTGAGTGGAGTGTGGGGGGGTTGGTGGTGTCCACACATGTGTCATGTGGATCCGCAACTAAGCAGGGTCACACTTCCTCGGACGCCGATGACCTCCCTTCCCCCCAGGCACCGACCACGTCCAGTGCCCTCTGCTCGGGCATGGTGAGGGTCCGTAGTTCTGGTGGTCCCCCTCCGGTCTCCTCCCCTTCCCGGAGGTTGTGCATTGCCTTCTCCTGAGGGAGGGGGGAAACACATACAACAACATTGTTAGACGGTGCAACGCTTGCAGCCTAGGGCTTGGGTAGATGGTGGCCTCCGTGGCCAGGGCACCCGGCCATGGCGGCTGGCATGGGTGCTGGCGCTACAGCTGGGCCGATTCTGCTGCTGTTGAGAGGCTACCACTGGTACCACGTGGAACACAATTGATTCTAATGAGGAACGGTGCCAGATTCACCGGTTTTGCGACTGAGGCAGCCACAATTATACATTTCACTCTCCACACACACCATCCTAGACACCCGTGGAGGAGAGACAGACCACTCCTTGGGAAGGAGGCAGCCAGCTGCCACTGTTCGTCGTAGATGGGCGCAGGTGGCAGAGGCTGTCAGTGCCACCAGTAACACTGTCCGGACCGGCCAGCAGTGCTGGAAGAAACTGTATCACCTCTTCAGGGCGGCCAGTGTGAGTAGGCAGCACTGTGGCCCTGGCACAAACCTGCGTCCCACACACCCGTAACCCTACCCCCCCAACTTGGAGGGTGGCAGAAACCCCACCCTGCCCACATGCCGGCACCATACCGGCCACCATGGCCAGGTGACCTGGCCACTGAAGCTACCAGCTACCTACCCCCTGGGCTGCATGAACATGATTTGGACTGTCTAACACTGTTGTTTTCTGCCAGTGCCACAGCCGGAGCCCCCGTAAGCCGCTGAAAGCAGCTCAGACACCAGCCCTCTGCTCGAGACTCAGGAGCTCGGGTCGGAGGATGACACTGACTTCCCGTCACAGCGTCTCCGACACCCTCCACCCTCCCAGAGACACTCACCTCGGGTGGGCACTTTAGTAAAGGAGGCTCCTGGGACACTCTCTGGTGCTCACCACACAGTTGACCCTGTACAGCAGGTAGAGGTATGAGCACCTGAAGGGGCAGGTGGTCGGCGGGCAGGCCGACCCCAGGAACTAGCTGCCACCTAGATGGGTCTCGGGGTTCTGGAATGGACAATCCCACCTATAGTGGAGATGCAGTCGCAGAGCCAGGGACTACATGAGGAGTCAGCAACCAGCACCTGCATGTACAGGTGGAGGAGTCCAAACCCGTGTAGGAGCAGGAGGTGGTGCCAACAATGCGTGCCACCCAGGACTACACCGCAGGGGTGGCATCTGTGGTGGAGGCTTGGGGGCGATGGTTTTGACTATGATCAGCATGTCCAAGGGCTGGGGCATTCTGTGCAACCGCTGGCCGAGGCCCAGGACAGGATTGCCACCTCACAGGCAGCTATGTGCCAGAGACACCAGGAAGTTGCAGTGGTGCTCCTGAGCATGGCCCAGTCACAGCAGGCCATAGGGGAGAACGTCAGCCGCATTTCCCAGACGTTGGCCAACGTAACGCAGACACAATGGGAGGTGACCCAGTCGCAGGTGGGAAATGGCACTGTCACGGGCTGATGTGAGACAAACCCAGAAGATGGTGGCACAGTTACTGGTTGTAAGGTTTTCGGGCAATTCGGCCCTTTTTGGACTGCCCAAGAATAAAACCCAGAGACTGTAAACTGGACATTTGTCAGCCAAAAGAACGTAACCAGATTTCCCAGCAGGCTTGGTCCGCTGAGCCGAGTAGGGGCATAGGTATTTACAAACCCCCCCCCAGGAGCTACAAGGAAGAAGGAGCCAGACAACTAGATAAGATTAAACACAGAGACAAAGGGGCATGGTAATGCTGTAAGGGGCCTGCCTGCAAGCAGGACAATGGGATGGTCATAGCCCCATGCAGATGTAAATGACTTTGCCTCCACCAGAGCAGTATCCAATCAACACCCCATCAACATAGCAGCGATCTCCAGAGCAGATGGAAGACTTTGAAAATCTTCACAAGGGAGCTCAACCTCGTTATCTCAAAAAGCAGACTGGAGGCGGACCTAGGGGAGGTACTCCCATCTTGACAGGTCTGACCGGCTCAAAGGGGGCAGGACCAGCGGGAACTTTAAACCTTATGGATTCAATGCAAAAGGGGCTGGCCGAACACAGGAAAAAGCCAGGTAAAACGGATATAAAAGGGGCTGTGTTTCGATTGAGGGTCTCTTGGCTTGACCTCTCCACCTTTGACTTGACCTCCTGCAGCCTGTGACTGTAAGTACCCTGCAGCAGCTTGCGAAACTCCCTTGACCTTGATAGTGGTTGAGGCTTTGGGGAAGGGGACTTGATTTGTGTTCTGTGTCATTGCTAAAACTGTGTAACAATAAGATTTTACATTGTGTCCGTTATAGTACTTTCTGAATAGACTTAGTTTGTGTTAGAGTTTAAGATTTTATTATAATTTCTTCTGTTTGATGATTTTGACCTGGGTTTTGCAATAAACCTTGATTTGCTGATAATTGGAGTCGTTTAAATTCTTCAATCTCTCACCAGCGATCTCTGACCAAGTCATTGTTAAGATATTCCTCACCTTAATTCCGGGGTCGAGAATCTAGGGTCATCTTGAACAATTCACTCAGGACAGGCTGCTGGTTAGGTAATAAACAGCAGTGTCCTATTCTCTCTCTTGGGAAAGCTATTCCAGCGAAGTAGGAACCGGGTGGGTGTTGCACCACCAGCAAGAGAGAGAATCACCTGGGCATTGGTGGGGGTCTGGATATCTGTGTGATATAAGCCTCAGGCTTCCGGTTAGGGATAAACGGCAGGCTTGATTCAGTGCTCTCTCCCGCGGAGGTGTCCCAGTGCGGCATCCCCTGGCCTCTGAAGTTTCAGTGCCAGCTGGAGAGAGACACACACAGATACTCAAACCCCAGATATCGGCCCAGTAGTGGAGTAGCAGAGATGGCACCCTCTACATGGTGCAGTCGCAGAGGGAGAAGGTCCACTCCCTGTGCTCCATGGTCGCGAGTGTGCAGACCCTGATGGAGACCAGAGCGTGCCTCCAGGATTTGCAGCGGCAGGTGATGGGGGAACCTCAGGGTTTAGCTCCCCTTGCACCCCGGCCCGTCGGGGCAGCCCGGGGCTATCGGGCATCCCTAGGGAGGAGGAGGTGATGGGGTCCATGCTAGTGAATCCCGCAGGTGAGGTGCCGGAACACTGCAGCACCTTTGACTCCGCCCCCCCCCCCCCCCCCCGCTCTTGTCCCTGGTGGATCTGGTGGGCAGCGGGCAGTACGGGGCAGCTCCACGCAACCTGGGACACCCGAGCAGCAGCCGGGCCCATCCAAGCCTGGTCGCCCCAGAAGACGCCCACCAATGGGGACCCAGGTCGCAGGGTAGAAATCACATGGTCTTCCACATGCCATTTTCCTTTTCCCCCTCTCTACCATAGAAGATCCATCTACATAACCTTTACAGTGTGACTGTTGTCATGATATTCAGATAAACATCATGGTGCAAACTTACATACACACTGATGGACAGATCAACGGACCAATCAATACACACACAACATCACAGCCAATCACAGGCAAGAGCATACACACTATAAAATGGGGAACACGACACTTCCCGCTCATTTCCAGCAGGAGACAGCTCAGGGAACAGAGCTCACAGCAAGCCACTCAGACATTCACCATGTGCTGAGTGCATCTCCAAGATAGTGTTCGGGCTGGGTCCACAGGTTAGACGGTAATGAACGAACTACAGTAACCAGTTCACAGTTGTTGTTATTGTTAGTAATAAAACTGAGTTGTACCATCCGCCACCGTGTTGGTCCGTCTGTGTAGCAGAGCCCCCAACACGACAACTGTCCTGGCTGATTCCTTTTAGTTTTCCAGAAATGGCCCCTTGGGGTCATTTATTGCCAGAATCTGGTATTCGTGGGGCTCGCCCCCCCCCCCCCCCCCCACCCGGTGGGTCATGCTGTCTGCTAGGAAGGTGGGGGCTCGGATATGTTTGACTGCAATGTCCTGGCCGTGGAGCATAAGTGTCTATCGTGCTACTTTGTTCTGGCTCTCCTTCCCGTCTTTGATTTGCCTGTTCAGCAGTAGTTTCTGGGGGGGGGGGGGGTTCTGTGAAGATGGCAAGGGGGTTTCAGCCAACTATACAGTTGAAATGATGCGCTGCCCAGAAAACTGACAGCATGTGTCTTTTACATATTGTAGCCATCTTAGATGGCCACTTACAACTAGGTACAGAGAAACTCGCAAAGCCTGGCGGGTAAAATGGACAAGGCCGGACTCAGGCAGGCTCAGAGCCTGAAATGCATATTCGTAAGCAAGAAGTCCAGACGGTATCGAAACTCCGACCAATTAGCATTTTAATGGTGCCGATTAGCATTTGAAGGCCCATCTTCACCAAAACAAAGGACTGGTACTCGAGCAACCGGGACAGTCCTACCAGACATTTTGGCGCCACTCCCTGCTCAAGGGAAATGCAAACAACAGGGTCAGTGACCGCTTGGGACACGCCCAGCCATCCAGATCCCTGCCCACTTATTGGTTAAGGAATCGAACGGAGTGATCAGGGATCACCCAATTAGTGGGCCCCAAACTGAAGGACCGCCCAAAAGAGCGCGAAAAACCCCAAGTATAAGGAGAAGGGTTCGCCATATGTTCGCTCTCTCTTGGACCTGGCACCCCAGCCACGACCATCTCAAATTGCAGCAACACACGGAGCAAGTCCAAGTTCAATGCTCGCTACCAGGCGGATGAGCCCAGCTGAGTAGCAGTTACTCCTTTGGACTCGATAGATCCAGAATCGAACAGCGGCCACTGTTTCTGACCTAAGCCGGGTGCCCGAAGTTAAGTACAGGTTGTCTTAGTCGATAGGTATAGTTAACTAGTAGGATTTATGTTGCATGACTAATTGTGTGTAAATTAAGTACCCTTGACCTTGAACTAACTAACTGGTGTTTGGCTCTTTGATCGATAGCCGGTTGAACCTAGTGGGGGTGGTATCATTTGATACTTGGCGACTCTGAGCATTAGAACATAGATATCAAAAGAAAGGAGGGCAAACCCACTGATTGCCATAATTCGAACAGAGCCATAGAAAAAGACAACAAAAAGAACTCGCAACAGTTATTGGCGACATCTGACGGGACTCGACCCAGTCTGAGAGAACCCACAAAAGCATTTGAATGAGAATCCAAATCGGCAAAGTAAAAGAAACCACAAGCGAAACCAGTATCGATCAAACCTCCAGAATTGTGTGTAATTAGCATGCGTACTAACAAAGGGATATAAGGTAAACTCGATAGATTTTGTTGTGTAAAACTTTCGGGAGTTGCGTAAACCGGAAAATAGGTTGAGCCGTACCCGTGTTTGCACCACCGCTTTATTCCCCCTTGTTCCAAATTCCCGGTAAAGAGAGAAGTAATTGTAGGGATGGCCATGAAGGCAATGGAACGCCTTCTGCATTCACAAGAGCGGCCAATAGATCAGAACAGTGTCCCGTATGGGAAGAAGAGCTTAGGAGATACCTAAAGGGGAAAGGAATGGTCGGAATTTTGTGCGAATGAGGAAACAGGTCCTGGCAGCATCGGACAGACTTGGTGGGACAGCCTGACCGAGATTCACAAGAAAAGTTTAAGCAAGGTTCGTAAGCCGATGGCAATCGTGTTCTGCTTGGCACAATTGCGAGGCACAGAGGAGGTCGTGAGGACCCTCCGCAAGCAGCTTGAGGAGAAGGAGGGCAGTAGAGAGGGAGATGTTAGTGAAAGTGAGAGATTAAATGTGCAGCTCTGGGAGCAGTTGGCGGCGAAGGACAAGGAGATGGATGATGTCAAGAGGGCACATCAATCCTGTCTCGCCCACCTTAGCAGCTTCCAAATTCAATATGATAAGGCCTACCAGGACATGCAACGTGCTGTAATGGTAAGAGAAGAGACAGAGAACCAGGTAGAACAATTGAGGAAACAGTGCGATGATTTGAAGGCAGCCCTCCGAGCACTCCACAGTTCCTCCACAGAACGGATGCAGAGTTCTGTGGATCATGCCAAGTGCAGGCAGCAAATTGCAAAATTGCAATCACTGCTATCCGTTCAGAATGGGTTCAGAGATACCTTTGGCCCACAGCTAGATCAGGAGGATGGCCCTGATTGGCAGGAACTCAGTGAAATGGCCCAACGGTACGTGAGTGAGACCGAAAATCAAAATAGAGCCCCCCAGGCCCCGAAAAGAAAAGCACCCGCACCACCGACTGCACAGGCAGCACCCAACCCTCTGATCCCCATCACCATGCAGCGCAGGGTCACCACGGAAGACCAACCCGATTTTGTGTATACAACCCCATTAACCATCACCCAGTTACGAGATGCCTGTGATAACATATACACTTTCCACCACACATCAGACCTACACCACTTTTTCGAACTAGTAAAGCAACAGACCCTCATGTACGGTTTAGACGAGCAGGAAGAGGTAAAGCTCATAGTGATAAGCCGAGACACGTCAGTTAGTTCAGCCCTTCCCGACCCACAAAATGTAGGAGGAGGCAGCCTCAAAGAGATGAAAACAGCCATTTTAGACGCCATTGGCTATAATAGAGGAGACCCGGTAGAAGGACTCAACTGGTGCAGACAGAAAAAGGGAGAGCATCCAACAGCGTTTGCTGGATACCTTTGGATCCACTTTACTGCTGTATTTGGTGAGTTAGCCCACGCCCATTTATCAGCAGGCAATTCGGCCCGTACGCTAGTATCCCATGCCACAGAGGCAGGACAGAAGGCATGTGCCAGTTACGACCCCTCAGACCCGGCACACAATGAAGTGTGGGTTCTGAAACGCTTATCGAGAGCTTGGGAACAGTCTGTACAGAGAAAAACAGAGCAGGAGAGAGTAGACGCCACAATGAATCCAGTAAGGGTACACCAAGACCCCGCATGAGTAAATGAAGGCAGAGGTACAGCGCAGCACCACAAGACACAGGAATGTTATAATTGCGGATACGAAGGACATTATGCCCGAGAATGTAAAGCCCCTCCCGAAGCAGCTAAGGAATCAGCACACAAACGCCCCCCCCAGAAACGATGCCAGACCCATCCACAGTGTTAGCGCCCGACCAGATAATTCGGCCATGAGAGGCACCGACTGACGGTGTTTGGGCTCCCCAACTTGGGTCTGTGATACCCTTTGGGATAAGTCCGGAAGACCGGTAGTTGCAGGCTTAGTCCGGGGACACCCAGTAGAGTTCCTTTTGGACACAGGAGGGTCCCGAACCATGTTAAACTCCTCCACCATGTAGCAGAGAGAGATATGGCCCACTACGGACACCATTACCTTTCGTGGCTTTACAGGTCACCTCCAGCAGGGACACATCACAGCCCTTGTGGACGTACAGATTGGCAATATTCAAACAAAACACTCGGTCGTTTTAGTAGATTTACCTCAGGCTGCAGAACACATCCTCGGCATCGATTTCATGAGTACACACAACCTTTCATTCGACCGAGTCAACAGATGTATATGGAAAATGGCTAGAGCAGCGCAAGCCCCCGCCATGCTCACAGTAGGAGATTATGCACACAGGATCAGCTCAGTAGGAGAGTACTGGTTTGATCCACAAACCATTACCACAGACAAAGCAGTTAGAGAGTTCTTGAAAAGACATAAAGCAGCGTTTGCCCAGCACAAGCACGACTGCGACAAAATCCCAGGAGTGGTTAACGTTACAGGCCCCGATCCTAAGCCCCAGAAACAGTACGGCTTCCCCCAGCAAGCCGAGGGAGAGATAGCCAAGGTAATCCAAAGTTTACTGAATCAAGCAGTGATTCGACCTGTAGCATCGATGAATAATGCCCCGATTTGGCCAGTAAGAAAACCCGATGGTTCATGGCGACTGACCATCGACTACAGGGAATTGAACAAAGTGACTCCCCTAGCAGCCCCCACCATTGCCACGAGTCCCAAGACCATGTTAAATCAGGGACTCCAGTCGAAATGTTTCACGGTACTGGACATCAGCAATGGCTTTTGGTCCATACCACTGGACAAAGCATGCAAGTATAAATTTGCATTCACTTTCCAGGGACAGCAGTACACGTGGACATGCCTTCCACAAGGCTTCCACAACTCCCCCTCCATCTTTCACAGACAATTGGCAATGCCTTGTTCACTATGTGGACGACTTGCTCCTACAGACGGACACCAAAGAAGAGCACATTCTGCTTCTTTCAGAATTATTAGGAGTACTCACGACAATTGGATGCAAAATTAACCCCAAGAAAGCCCAAATCCTCCAGGAAAAAGTCACATATTTAGGTACGGTCATCACGCATGGGAAGCGTAAGATAGAACAGAAACAAATAGATTCAATTGTAAAATTGCCCTTGCCCCAGAACGTTACAGTATTCCAGTCATTTTTAGGACTGGTTGGATATTGTAGAAACCACATAGATGGATTTGCCACAAAAGCAGCCCCACTTTCCGAGCTCCTAAAGAAACAGGCCCCATGGAAATGGCTTGCACAGCACACGGATGCCGTGGACACATTGAAATGCGCCCTGAGCACAGCCCCGGGTTTGCATGCCCCAGATCCACACACCCCATACGCGATAGAGATAGCGATCACCGAACGAACCCTTTCGGCCGTACTCCTGCAGGAAAGGCACGATTGTTTAGGACCCGTAGCCTATACCTCACGAGTCTTAGATCCAGTCGAGCAGGGATTTTCAGCCTGCGAAAGACACCTGCTAGCAGTTTTCTGGGCGGTACAGTACTTCTCGTACATGACCGGACTCAACCCAGCACCCATTTTGACCGAGCCCACCCCGACCCAGCTTTTATTGGACGGCAGACTAAAAGATGGCACAGTAAGCCGATTTCGCGCAGCGCGATGGATCCTACTCCTACAAGGACGCAACATTACAGTAAAACAGACAAAAACGCACATGATTGTGGCCGATAATCTGCACTATGCAGGAACCCCACATGAGAGCGAGATCATAGCCTCCAAGTACAGTACAGGCCCCTTTGTTCCCAAGTTGGTACCAAAAAAGACAGGCATCTGACCACAGACGACCCAAGACAAAGCATTGAGAATTTATGTAGATGGCTCCTCCACAGTCCTGGATGGGAAAAGAATTACAGGATATATGTAGAGGACAGGCAGGGATGCGCTTTAGAAGAAATTGCTTTAAAGTTGCCTGGTGTTATGGGCGAGGCGTTTTCAGAACCCCAAAATATATCATGGAGTTCAACCAACCTCTCCCTTTAATGTATTTGTTGCTTTTCTTAGCACACGGCGTTTTCCCGTCTTATAAAAAAAAAAATTGTCTTTAAAAGGATTTTAAAAAACCCTTGGGGTTTTTTTTTTCTCGGGGGGGAAACAAAAAAAAAAGAATTTCTTTTTCACACCCAAACCCAGGAAAAAAGAGAAAGGCACAGACAGAAATATGCCTCCAAATAATAAATTGGGGGGACGGCGAGATGTAAGAAGGAACAGCAGCGAAGGCAAAGGAAAAAAGCAGGAGCTGCGGCCGCGCAGGCAGACGGCCCCACGGGGCGAGGCAGAGGTTCAGGCGAACCAGGAAGCGGAAAAGTTGGCGAGCCGAGCAGCGGAGCAGGAACAGGACGTGCCGACCACCCCCCCCCCACTCCCACCGCACAGGGGGAGGAATGGAGAGGCGTCCTGAAAATGGAAATAAACGCCATAAAGGAGGAGAGAAAAACAGAGATAAACGCCATGAGGGAGGCACTCAGGATGGAGCTCCACACAATGATGAAGGAGATGCTGGCGGTGACAACAGAAAAAATGCAGCGAACTGTCAGCGGCCTAGAAAGGAAGGTGGAGGTGCAGGAGAAAACTATTCAGGATTGGAGAGGACCGCCTCGGACCAGAGCGACAGGATGGTAACTCAGGAAACCGAGGTGAAAAGGCTGGTAACGACCCAGGGGAGCCTTACAGAGGGAAAGTGGAGGACCAGGAAAATAGGTCCAGACGGCAGAATGTTAAAATAGTGGGTCTGCCAGAGGGGATGGAGGGCAGAGATCCAAAAGGCTATGTCATTGATGCACAATCAATTACTCTCGAGACAAGGTGAGTTATAACTAATAGGCTTTAATCAGCTAGAACTGTACCCAGCAGCCTTGATACAGAAAGTGAAGGCTGCTGGGACGGCATTGGTTCTTATATCCCGCTTCTCAGGGCGGAGCTATGTACGTTAGCCAATGGTAGACTCCTAGGTCTAGCCAATGGTCATCCACCTCTCAGGTACTGCAATACCTGGTATTACCACATTCACCCCCTGTTAAAAAAGAACCCAGTGGGGTGATGGCCAGCGTTACTGTCGCCTTTTGCATGGTAGGACCAGGTATTGCTGGTACCGTGATGTCGAGGGTGACAGAAAAAGTTTTTTTTTGTTTTATCGTGCAACAATCAGACGATCGGGTGGCCTGGTCGTCCTTCTGGAGCGTCTGGGCTTCGGCGATGATCCTGGTGGGGGCCCTGGCGGTTGTGGCTCCGGGAACGTGGTGTCTTCCTCCCAGGCAGCTTCATCACCCCTAGGCGGCGCTGTTGGGGCGAAAAGTGGGCAGGGGGAGGGGCGCCTGTAGGGGGCGTTGGTGCCTGTTCGGCGCAGGGTAGGGGCGGTGGCAGTACTGACCCTCCGGTCAGGTGCTGCGGGGAGGGTGGGGGTGGGGGCAATGGTGCGTGTGTGCGTGGGGCTCCGGCGCCCCTCCGGTGCGCCAGGTCCCGAAGGGAGACTGTGTCTTGGCGGCCGTCGGGGAACGCTACGTAGGCATACTGGGGGTTGGCATGCAGCAGGTGGACCCTCTCGACCAACGGGTCCGACTTGTGTGCCCTCACATGTTTCCGCAGCCGGACGGGTCCGGGTGTCGCTAGCTAGGTTGGGAGCGAGGTCCCGGAGGAGGACTTCCTGGGGAAAACAAGGAGACGTTCGTGAGGTGTCTGGTTTGTGGTAGTACAGACCAGCGACCGGATGGAGTGAAGGGCCACTGGGAGGACTTCTTGCCAGCGGGAGACTGGGAGATTCCTGGACCGAAGGACCAGCAGGACGGTCTTCCAGACCGTTCCGTTCTCACTTTCTACCTGCCCGTTTCCCCGGGGGTTGTAACTGGTCGTCCTGCTGGAGGCGATGCCTTTGCTGAGCAGGAATTGACGCAGTTCGTCGCTCATAAAGGAGGAGCCCCTATCACTGTGAATGTATGCGGGGAAACCGAACAGTGTAAAAATACCCTGGAGGGCCTTGATGACGGTGGTGGCGGTCATGTCGGGGCAGGGGATGGCGAATGGGAACCGGGAGTATTCGTCATTCACGTTCAGGAAGTATGTGTTGCGGTCGGTGGAGGGGAGGGGGCCCTTGAAATCCATGCTGAGGCGTTCAAAGGGACGGGAAGCCTTTATCAGATGCGCTCTCTCTGGCCGGTAGAAGTGCGGTTTGCACTCCGCGCAGATTCGGCAGTCCCTGGTGACTGTCCTGACCTCGATGGAGTAGGGCAGGTTGCGGGTCTTAATGAAATGAAAGAAACGAGTGACCCCCGGGTGGCAGAGGTCCTCGTGGAGAGCTCGGAGGCGGTCCACTTGTGCGGTGGCACAAGTGCCGCAGGACAGGGTATCAGGAGGCTCGTTCAGCTTCCCGGGACGGTACAAGATCTCGTAATTGTAGGTGGAGAGTTCTATCCTCCACCGCAAGATCTTGTCGTTCTTGATCTTGCCCCGCTGTGCATTATCGAACATGAAGGCCACCGACCGTTGGTCCGTGAGGAGAGTGAATCTCCTGCCAGCCAGGTAATGCCCCCAGTGTCGCACAGCTTCCACTACGGCCTGGGCCTCCTTTTCGACCGAGGAGTGGCGAATTTCATCCCCCGGGGCTAGATCGTCCCGCGCCCCCCCCAGGACCCCGGAGCCTGCCCGCGCCGCCTGGTCCCGCCGGTAAGAGAGGTGGTTTGATTCTCGCCGGCGGGCCTGGCATTCCAGCAGCGGGACTTCGGCCCATCGCGGACCGGTGAATCGCCGGGGGTCTCGCCGACTGGCGTTGCACGATTCCTGCCCCTGCAGAACATCCGGTGCCGGAGAATTCGGCAACCGGTAGGGGCGGGATTCACGCCAGCCCCCGGTGATTCTCCGACCCAGCGGGGGGTCGGAGAATCCCGCCCATGATCTGGGCTTTCTTGGGATTCAATTTTAAACCTAACCTGGTGATCAGGTTCAGCAGTTCTTTTAACAGTTTCAGCTGTTCCCCTCTTGACTCAGCCTGCAGGAGGAGAGCATCTACATATTGTACCAGGCATTTCGGTTTAGAAAATCCCTCAATAAAAGATTGTGGTTTGGACAAGTCGAAGTGTTTGGTGGATTCCGTCACAAGATAGAAACGACCAAACACAACAGTACTGTCTTTGGGGTTTTGGATCGGGGCCTTCTATGATTCCTACCCCTGTCATTCGACCACAATCATGCTTGTGTGTATTTGGCTAATATGCCCTGTGCTCCTGGATTATCAGTCATCTCTATAGGTTTGATCATCATTCCTCAATAGTAGAAATTCGGTCCATGTATATTCCTGTGGATACCTTGATCGGGGATTTGCGTATGGGTGGCATTAACTACTTTTTCCGGGTGCGCCATATGCGACCAAGGTCATGGGATGTGTTGAGGCTAGTGTGGGATCTTTCTGTGTCCCATAGGAACTCGATGGGTGACCTCGTCCCTTGCCTTGTACCAGGTGTCTACCTGCACTATCCCATTTAGTGTTACACACACATGCCGTGAGGCCGGGCACCATCATGCATCAGAGTCTAATTGGGGGTAGAAGCTTTAGGAATTGTCCAAGTCGTCTACCGGAGTTATTGTGGACTGTTGGGCAGGTCCTTCTAGTGGCTTCGGTCGGGGGGTCCTCACCGGAAAATCATTAGTAAGGCTGTGGGTGATAGTGGGGCGGTGCCCTACATTCCCTGGCAAAATGACCAATCTGGCCGTAGTTATAACACTGTCATTGTGGGGCTGGGTATCTGAGAGTAGCTCTGTACTGCTCCCAGTGTTGGGAGGATATTGATGGGTCTGTGCAGGGCTGTGGCTTCCTGCTTCAGTGATGGACAGCGGTATATGAATCGGGTGTCCGATGTTTCCCCTTGTTATGCCACACCGGGTCAGGATGTGGGTATGGGTGGATGAGTTTCATTCTTCCTGGTTTTGTGGGTTTGGGGGTGATCATTTGTTTGATGTCCGCTCCCAAGCGCAAATCAATTTTCGAATAGCCCATGCCTCATTGTGGGTATTGTCATCGCTTTGCGACCTCGGTCGGTGGCATATGAGATCAGGGTACGGATCCATGCAAACGAGTCGTGTGGGTCTAATTGGACTCAAATTACTGGTCAAAATCTGTATTCATCCTTCACTCACTTAAGACTGTCCACCACGTGGGGCTTCAACCATATTAATTCAGGCTCAGATGGACCTTTAGAGAATACGGGTTGAGGGGTCTGACTTCGGAGCAACGTGGTCACTTCTTATTAAAGTTCCTTCTGGGTCGCCAAACTGTTGTATCTGTCCAATTCAGATACTTTTGACCAGTTTACTTACACAAGATTTTACCTTGCTGTCTTTTAATAGTGAGGAGAACAAAGGACAAACACAGGTATAAATTCAGCAATCTTTATTAAACACATAATTAACCCATAAATTAACGATAAATATATACTAGAAACACCCAAGATTCGGTCATACTTCGCGCAAAAATGACTTGATTGAACTGTTGGTCTGATTCTTCAGTCCCTCTGGTCTATCATCATGCAGCTGAGTCTCGCTGGCAGCTTCTTTCTTCCTTCCTTCCTTCTCAGATGTCTTGATTGCCTCTGCTTGGAGTCTTCCGTGCTGATGTGCCCTGGGTGCCTGTTTTTATCTCCCCTCCTTTCACGCCCTTTTGCCATTTCCTCGGGCTTTCTGTCAATGATGCCTCAGGAGGGCTTCTCAGTACCTAATGGTCCGGTTGATAATCGTTTAACAGGACACCTGAGCCGGCCCCTGGTGTCCCATTTCTGGTGTTGTGGTCAGCACATAACCTCTTGCCATATATGGTAACAGCAGAAACTCTGGGTGCCCGAGAGTCTGGCTCGATCTGGGCTACTGATAATAGACCAGTGCATATAAATAGGGTACAGTAAGAAGTCTTACAACACCAGGTTAAAGTCCAACAGGTTTGTTTTGAATCACTAGCTTTCGGAGCACAGCTCTTTCCTCAGGTGAATGAAGAGGTGGGTTCCTGTAAAGTTGGAAAGTGACAAAATGTAAAGTGACAGCTTGGATACAAAGTTGGCTGAGTGATGGGAAACAGAGTAGTGACTAACGGTGGGGTTTTTTTCAGACTGACGAAGGAGAGTGGAGTTCCCCAGGGGTCAGTATCAGGACCATGATGTTGTTCTTGAATGTATTAATGACTTAGACTTAGTTGTACAGGATGCAATTTTAAAATTTTCATATTATGCAGAACTTGGACATATGGTGAATTTTCAGAAGGACATGGTGGAATGGTCAGACACTTGGCATATGAAATTAAATGCTGAGCAGTATAAAGTGATATAGTTGGTGGGAAGAACAAGGAAAGGCAACATAAAATTAAGGATACAATTCTAAAAGGAATTCAGGAGCTGAGACGTGGGGGTATATATCAGAAATTGTTGAAGCTGGCAGGTTGGGTTGAGAAAGTGACAAAAGCAAAGAAGTTCTGATTAAACTTTATAAATTCTGGAACGGCTGCTATTGGAGTATTGTCTGTATCCAATTTTGGGCAACAAACTTTGGTTGTGAAAGTATTAGAGAAAGTGCAGAAAAGATTTGCAAGTATGGTTCCAGGATGATGGATTGAAAACCAGAGGACACTTATAAAGTGATTGGGGAAAAAAACTAACAACAAGAGCAAAAACATTTTTAGCCAGTGAGTGGTTGAGATGCACTGCCTGAGAGGGTGGTAAAGCATCTTTAATCATAGCTTTCAAAAGGGAATTGGATAAGCGCCTGAAGAGAAAACATTTGCAAGGCGAGGAGAAAGCTTTGGGAATTGGGGCTATCTGAGTTGCCCTTCCAGGGAGCCAGCAAAGACATTATGGGCCAAATGGCCCCTTTCTGTGCTGTAAATATTTGATGCTTCTATATTTCAGAAGGCAGTATGCAGAGAAAGGTAAAAATCGCAGAGGCATGTTATAATTTAATGGGATATTGAGCAGTCTGAATTGCGCTCCAAATTGTTGGATTAAGGTCTGCTTCTGACAATGAATGGTGGCACCGAATCCAAAAACCAAAATCTGTGACATGATAAATAAATGTGTATATAGTTTAACTGTGAGAATCATTGACAGATATCGGGCGCGATGCTCTGAAAAAGTTTCTAAGTGTGGTAGCGAGCGGGAATTGCCGCGAGCTTCCAGGCGCTCGAACCAGCGAGGCAGGCAAAGCAATTCAACCTTAATTGGTCCACTTAACGAGGCCTCACGGGCTTCTCACCACAATTGAAATCTCGCCAGCACCGAGGTCGCCAGCCCCTCGCTAACATGGTCGATCAGCACTTAGGCAGCACTTACTCAGCCAATACCAGCCAGCTCACAACAATGGCGCCGAGGAGACTAGTCCCAAGACACGGGGACGTTGACCTGGGTAGGCTGCGAGATGCCGTGGAGGCCAGGGGTGACGTCCTGTTCCCCCGAAGGCCCCGGAAGATGAGCCACAATGCAGCCAGTGCTGCCTGAGGTGAGGTGGCGGCAGCTGTCAGCTTGGGGAGTGTGACCAGGAGGACTGGCCTCCAGTTTCGGAAAAAGGTCAATGACCTACAAGGGGCAACACGAGTGAGTAGACATCAAGCCCCCCCCCCCCCAAAGAGCATCCGCCCCCCAACCCCACAGGAGAGCCTCAACCCTCCCTCCACCCCTTCCCCCTTCAACCCTATCCCCACCCTCCCTTCACACTCACTCCTAACACAGTGAGCCACGCGTGTGGCTAAAAATTCACTCTGTGTCTCCACAGGAAAAGCTCTCCCACAGTCGGCAGGAGATGGCTCAGTCTGGCGGTGGGGTGCCAGACATAAGAATCCTCACGCCCTTCGAAGAGCGGGCCCTGGAGGTGACCGGCGTAGCTGACGATAGGTCGGTCACCCACATGGACGCTGGCAGACGCCACAGAGGTGAGGAACCACAGAGCTTCACCCAGAGGACCTGCCAAACGTGAGTCATTATTGCCTTACTGACTGACCCATCCCTCCCAGTAACCACATTCCATTCTGCTGCAGGTCCATCAGCCGACAGAGGTGGCCCTTTTTCTTGACTCCAAGGAGACCACCTCAGAGAAGAGCTCCGAAGATGCAACTGTGATCGAGGCGCAGCTATGATTCCCAATCCCCACCAGCGCAGTCGCTCGTTGGTGGGACATGTTAGTGGTCAGGCTTCAGGGGCACAATCTGGTGAGCGCAGCCCTGCTGGTGATGTACATCAGGTGGAGACAGGAACTCCCAGGCGAGCCAGCGAGCGGAGGGCTGTTGGATCCCAGGACCCAGCTGGATTCCAGCTGGATGCTGAGCCTGTGGAACTGGGTTACCCGGAGCTGATGGGGATGATAGGGAGAGGTCGGGACATTCAGAGGGAGATGCCAGTGTTGCTCTAGCAGATCCACAGCCGATTGGAGTCCCAAAGGCTACGGCGCAGGAGAAGGTGCCAGCAATGAGTGGCACTGAGGCCAACACTGCTAGGGTGACGACCACAGTGGAGAGCCTGGTGCACGACATTGGCACCAGGAGTGAAGGTGTCCAAGGCGTTGCGCCGTCGGTGACGGCCATGGCTGAGGGCCTCGACAGAATGTCCGACTCACTGGGAGATGTTACCCAGCACTGGGCTGACCTTGATGATGTCCTGTGGGACATGTCCTGCTCTCTGAGGTGCATGGCCGCAGCGCTGCGCAGCATGCCCCAGTCGCAGGTGGGCATTGCCTAGGTGCTGCAGAGCATGTCCCGGTCACTGAGGAGCACTGCTGAGGGCACCAACACAATGGTGCGGACCATGAGGAGCCGCCAGGGCTGGCAGAGCCAAATGATGCAGGAGATATCCGGAGCTTGAATCTGCAGCTGCCCCTCCAACCCAAGGTGGACTCCAGGACCCTATAGGCACCAACTAGGAGGAGGGGGCTTTGAGTGCCAACCCGGCCCAGTCACATGGAGTGGCGATGGTGGCCAACAGCTCCCCCGCTTTCCACCCCTCTGATAAGGCTGCATCTTGAGGTCAGCACACGGGACAGGGTGACATGGCTGTACATGTATCGCCAAGAAGTGGGTCGGGGACCTCTGGCACCAGAGCATCTGGAGGACACCCGCCAGGGGTATCGAAGCCCATGGGATGAGGTAGGCAGCTGGCAGCCTCCACCTCAAATGTGCATCCTGGGGAAGCACCTAGATGTAGTGGTAGAACTAGGAGGGTCAGGTATGATGGGGATCACTAAGGACACCCGGGGAGGTGTGGGTAGGTAGGGGTTGCCGGTTGTGAGGTGGGGTGGCGGCACCATCAGGAGTGGGGTATTGTACTGCACATTAAACACCTTTTTGTACAACCATTATGATGCCTCTGTCATTTCCTGCCTCAATGTGGGATGATCTCTGGACCCTTTGCCCATCTCTCCATGCACCATGCACCCCCCCCCGTGGCACTCATCCATTCCCCCGGACGTGGACATGTCCCTGAGCTGTGTCCCATCTCCTGAGTGTTCGGATGTTGTGTGTGTGGTGTTGCTTCCCGCAGTGTTCAACCACAGTATCCAGGCGTCAATGTGTGATTGTGTTGCTAGGCAATGACTCCCACATGCTACATGCCCCACACACCCACGAGAATCTTCTTGGCATGTGTGAAGTGCTCACTTAACCAGGATTGAAAATTCCCTATCAGCAATAGCCTTCAGCCATGCACCAGAGGCCTCAGCAGTCAGTGGGGGGTATGGGTGATCGGTGGGGCAGACAGGCAGGGACAAGGAACAGGAACACAGGATCCAGGGGTTGGCATGGTGGTGCTGCAAGTGTTTGCCCCCCCCAGCGCCTCTCTCCCACCCTCCTATGGCGGCCCACCCTTGCTGAGGGTCCCCTATCCGAGGGTCCCCCACCTCACACTGAGCACTGGGGTTGCAAGCTCAGCAACCCAGGGTTCTTTGCCTGTGAGCAAAGATGGCTACTCACCTCCTCTGCTCCCAACAGAAGCCTTTTCGCCAGGTTCACGTTTTTCAAAAGAGTACTAATCGACGCCAGCGTGAACATTTGCTGGGGAGGCCGCTGAGTGACAGGAGGCCGTTGGATATGGGGTCGCTCTCGGTAGTTGTATGGAAATGGGGATTAAGTGGTGATAATTGCTTTCTTGCCACGCTACGGTGGATCCCGATTTCGCAATTGGGAGCAGGCCGGTTGCATCGCAAACTGTTTGCCGCCTGACATGGATCTCGATTTTGGCCTCTCCCGCTATTCAGCGGCCTTGTTATGCTTGAGCGAGGCCGGAGAATTGCGCCCATCTGTTTTCTCTGTACCAAGTAAGAATATTTATTAACTTATTACTCAAGGAAATAAATAGAACCTCTTTTATCTGAATAGAATTGTTTAATTAGAAACAAAACTAAATTTAAGAAAATGCACAGTTGGTAACAGCATGTAAATTTTGAAATTAAGGAACACATAATTAATTTGATTTGCTAGCATCTTTGATTTATTTTGTTTTATGTGAGCTTTATGTACTTCTTAGCATTTGCTCGTCGCCTGTGCTTTCTTTCCTTAGGTCGGTTTGAATGAAGATTAATTTCTGGGTTTCCTTCCCCTTTACTTTCTTTATGTTCAATTGCTTCCTTGAAACTTGTGAGGTCAGTCTGACTTTCTGAACTGATCAAGCTGTGCATGTCTCCAGACTCACTGCTCCTGTCGAGACTGCGCTTTGCTCGAGACGCTTCATGGATGGTCCTGGTAAAAGGTGAGCTGGTTGGTTCCTCACAGTTATTTTCAATGCAGTCACATGCATCCACATAGATGTATGAGTACTGAACGGTACTTCCATCAGGGCAAATCAAAATAGTTTCCCTTTGGTGGCTCTTCACCTCTCGGCAACAATTACATTGGTGCTCCATTGAATTTACTTCTGAAGAATACCTATTCATTATTAAAAAATGAGAATTAAAACATTAGAAAGCAAGCACCTCTAGCTAAGGTATTCCATGCAGGTATAACACTAGCATCTATTTAACAATGCAGAAAATTCCCCAGCTATGTTTTGCCTGAAAAGAGCAAAGAATTCTGCCCAGCCAATTACCAAGCATCATCATCAAAGTGATGGAAGGTGGCGGTGACAGTGCTGTTAAGTGGCATTTATTCAACAATAACCTGTTTATTAATGCTCCTCTCAGCCCCACACTCATTACAGCCTTAATCCAAACATGGGCAAAAAAGCTGAATTCCGGAGGTGATTGCCCTTGACATCAAGGCAGAATTTAACCCAATGTGGCATACAAAAACTTCAGTAAAATTGAAGTTAATAGGAATGAAGGTAAAACTCTCCATGGGCTGGAGTCAGAACAATTGAAAAGGAAGATAGTTGTTGGAGGCCAATCATCGCAGCCCCCAGGATATTGCTGGAAGAGTTCCTCAGTGTATGGGCCTCGGTCAATCATCTTCAGCTGTTTCATCAATGATCTTCCCTCTACCATAATGTCAGAGGTGGGGGTGTTTTCTGATAATTACACAGTATTCAGTCCCTTTTGTAACTTCTCAGATAATGAAACAATCCATGCCCGCATTCAGCATGACCTGGACAACATTCAGGCTTGGACTTATAAGTAGAAAGTAAGGCTTGCATCACATTAGTGTCAGTCAATAACTATTCTCCAGTTAGAGAGAATGTAATCATTTCCCCTTGGCATTCAACAGCATTTCCATTGCTGAAACGCCCACTATAAACAAAGCTTGGAGGTTACGTTACCAGAGACTTAACTGGACTGGCCACATAAAGAATGGGCTGGATTTTACAGAGCAGCACTGTCACTGTTCCCTTGGCTAAAATGTATGGGTCGGGGTGAGCACACCCGGCAGAACGATGTGTCCTGCGGCATGCCAGCAGGGCTGCAAATTAAGAGAAGATAGGTGGGGCTTCTATTCCTCAGGTTCACAAGTCCCCTCAATGTACCGAAAGTGCCACCAGGAGTGGAGGCCACATCTGGTATGATACTTGTGCTGAGAGGAGGCGAGCTACACTGCATCCAACCCAGCAAGGTGGGTACCAAACTGCCAGCCCCAGTAAGTGGGAGAATAGAGGTTTGGGGGAAAGCCGAGGGCGAGAACGTTTGCAGAGATTGCATCGTGAACACAGCCCAGTCCATCACGCGAACCTGCCTCCCATCCATTGACTCTGTCTGCACCGCCCGCTGCCTTGGGAAAGTGGACAGCATAATGAAAGAACCCCTCCCACCGGATTATTCTCCCTTTCAACTTCTTCCATTGGGCAGGAGATACAAAAGTCTGAGAACACGCATGAACAGATTCAAGTCTCTTATGGACTGAACTGATCTCTTCACACATCTTCTCTACTGAGTAATACTACACTCCTGTATGCTTCACCCGATGCCTGTGCCTATGTATTTACATTGTGTATTTGTGGGTGTCCTGGGCGAAATTCTCCGGAAACGGCGCGATGTCTGCCGACTGGGGCCCAAAACGACGCAAATCAGTCGGGCATCGCGCCGCCCCAAATGTGCGGAATGCTCCGCATCTATGGGGGCCGAGCCCCAACCTTAAGGGGCTAGGTCGGCGCCGGATGAATTTCCGCCCCGCCAGCTGGCGGAAAAGGCCTTTGGTGCCCCGCCAGCTGGCGCGGAAATTACATCTCCGGGCGGCGCATGCGCGGGAGCGTTAGCGGCCGCTGACGGCATTCCCGCGCATGCGCATTGGAGGGAGTCTCTTATGCCTCCGCCATGGTGGAGACCGTGGCGGAGGCGGAAGGGAAAGAATTCCCCCACGACACAGGACCGCCCGCGGATCGGTGGGCCCCGATCGCGGGCCAGGCCACCGTGGGGGCACCCCACGACCCCGGAGCCCGCCCACGCCGCCTTGTCCCGCCGGTAAGGTAGGTGGTTTAATCTACGCTGGCGGGACAGGCATTTTAGCGGCGGGACTTCGGCCCATCCGGGCCGGAGAATCGCGGGGGGGGGGGGGCCCGCCAACCGGCGCGGCGCGATTCCCGCCCCCGCCGAATATCCGGTACCGGAGAATTCGTCAACTGGCAGGGGCGGGATTCACGCCAGCCCCCAGCGACTCTCCGACCCGGCGGGGGGTCGGAGAATCTCGCCCCAGATTTTTTTTCATATGTGGAATGATCTGTCTGGACTGGATGCAGAACAATACTTTTCACTATACCTCGGTACACGTGACCATAAAACAAATCCAAATCCAAACCTTGGAGGGCCTACTCGATGGTCCCAAAAAGGGACCCCTCCCACTGCCCACCACCAGCCCACAGGGAAACCGGTTGGGCTGGTTACTGGTTCTCCCGCTACTGGTCAAACACCGGCAATGCAAAATTCATGATCCACCGGCAGGTGGTCTGCCTGATAAGAACTTAAGAACATAAGAACTAGGAGCAGGAGTAGCCCATCTGGCCCTTCGAGCCTGTTCCGCCATTCAATGAGATCATGGCTGATCTTTTGTGGACCCAGCTCCACTTTCCCGCCCGAACACCATAACCCTTTCTTCCTTTATTCTTCAAAAAACTATCTGTCTTTATCTTGAAAACATTTAATGAAGGAGCCTCAATTACTTCATTGGGCAGGGAATTCCATAGATTCACAACCCTTTGGGTGAAGAGGTTCCTCCTAAACTCAGTCTTAAATCTACTTCCCCTTATTTTGAGGCTATGCCCCATGGTTCTGCTTTCACCCACCAGTGGAAACAGCCTCCCTGCATCTATCCTATCTATTCCGTTCATAATTTTATATGTTTCTATAAGATCCCCCCTCATCCTTCTAAATTCCAACGAGTACAGTCCCAGTCTACTCAACCTCTCCTCGTAATCCAACCCCTTCAGCTCTGGGATTAACCTAGTGAATCTCCTCTGCACACCCTCCAGCCCCAATACGTCCTTTCTCAGGTAAGGAGACCAAAACTGAACACAATACTCCAGGTGCGGCCTCACTAACACCTTATACAGTTGCAGAACAACCTCCCTAGTCTTAAACTCCTTCCCTCTAGCAATGAAGGACAAAATTCCATTTGGCTTCTTCTTGACCTGTTGCCCCTGTAAACCAACTTTTTGCGACGCATGCACTAGCACACCCAGGTCTCTCTGCACAGCAGCATGTTTTAATATTTTATCATTTAAATAATAATCCCTTTTGCTGTTATTCCTACCAAAATGGAGATTCTTACCAAATGATGCAATCTCTGCTTCTTGTAAAACTGTGGGGGAGCAGAGGAGGGCATATAGGCAGCAGGCAGGCCTCCAGCTGTCTGTTACTCCTGGGTGGAGAGTAAAATCCAGCCCAATGTGGCTGCAAGAGTTGGTCAGAAGCTTGAAATTCTGCAGCAAGTAACTCACCTGACTCCCCAAAGTCTGCCCACCATCTATCTACAAGGCACAAGCCAGCAGTACAATGGAATATTTTCCACTTGCCTGAATGAGTGCAGCTCCAACAACACTTAAAACAGCATGTTTGATTTGTACTCCATCCTAAACTCAGTCACTCAATGGCTGCAGTATGTACCATCTCCAAGACGTACTCCAGCAACTTGCCAAGGCTCTTTTTTGACAACTTCCAGTTCCCCAATCTCTACCACCTTAAAGAACAAGGGATGGCAGGCAAATGGGAAAAATACCACCAACTGCAAGTTGTCCTCCAAGTCAGACACATCCTAAATTGGAATGTTTTCACTGTTCCTTCATTGTTGCTGGGATGAAATCCTGTAACTTCCTCCATTAGCAACACTGTGGTTGTACCCACACCATATAGACTGCAGTGGTCTAAGAAGGCGGCTCACAACCACCTTCTCAAGGCAATTACTATGGGCAATTAATGGCGTGCCCATGTTTTATGAACAAAAGAAAAAATGAGACTACTTTGCTTTTCTAATAAAATCATTTGAGGTAATAGATGCACAAGATAATAAAATTGTTACTTACATAGAGTAGGTTCCACACCTTCCTTCACATGCTGCAATTTCTACGTTTTCAATTGATTTACAACTATCATGCATTATCGGGGCCATCATTTGTATACGCTTGCAACTTTGTTTTTCTCGGCCTGTGTTATAATTGTAAACATGAACATTTAGAAACAGAGAACGACTATTCCTTTCAATGTGAAAAAAAATCAGCAATTATTCCAACTGAAAGCATGGGTTTGAAGGCTAAAAAAGCTCAAGAAAATAGTAATTAATGAAACAGAACACATTTTTCTGCTCGCAAAGCTGGAGGCGAGAGCATCCCGTTCATATTTTTGTGGGTTTAAGTTTTAAATGTTGATTTTGCTTTGATACAATTTATTGCTGTTTTCAATGAGTAAATTGTGAAACTTTTTACTGGAATAAAAGCAAAATATAGTGGATGCCGGAAACCTGAAAACCCCCCAGGAAGTGCTGGAAATACTCAGCTAGTCTGGCAGCATTTGTAGAGAAAGAAAGTGTTAATGTTTCAAATCCAATATGAATTTTCTGAGGTCTGCAATTGGCAGATAAAGGGCGGGATTCTCCGACCCCCCGCCGGGTTGGAAAATCGCCGGGGGGGGGCGGCGTGAATCCTGCCCCCGCCGGCTGCCGAATTCTCCGGCGCCGGTGATTTGGCGGGGGTGTGAATTGCGCTGTGCCAGTCGGCGGCCGCTGGCAGCGCCCCCCCCGGCAAACTCTCCGGCCCGCGATGGGCCGACTGGCCGGCCGTTTTCGGCCGGTCCCGCTGGCGCAAATTACAACAGGTACTTATCGGCGGGACCTGGCTCTGAGGGCGGCCTCCAGGGTCTTCGGGGGGGCGCGGGGGGACCTGGCCCCGGGGGGGTGCTCCCATCGTGGCCTGGCCCGTGATCGGGCCCCACCAATCCGTGGGCGGGCCTGTGCCGTGGGGGCACTCTATTCCTTCGTGCCAGCCGCTGTAACAGTCCGCGATGGCTGGCACAGAGATGAACCGCCCCCGCGCATGCGCCAACTCGCACCGGCCGGCAGAGGCCCTTCGGCGCCGGTTGGCGTGGTGCCAATCCCCTTCTGCGCCGGCCGCGCAAACCACTCCGGCGCCGGACTAGCCCCTGAAGGTGCGGAGGATGCCTCACCTTCGGGGCGGCCCGAAGCCGGAGTGGTTCACGCCACTCCTCGGTGCCGGAGTGGCCCCCCCCGCCGGTTCGCGGGGAATCCCGCTCAAATTCTTTGAGATAAAATAAGCAAGTGACACTTCAAGGTTGACTTTGTTGACTATATTGCTAAAGATACACAGGTGATGGGCATCGTTTGTTTAAGGACTGAGATCACAAATAAAGAAAGTCAATCCCTTTAAGGGGCTATTCATTAGTTCATTAGCTGATTTATTTACTTTGTGCACTGTACTCAAGAGTATAAAGAGAGTCAAATGGGACACTGGGGCAGTCGTTAGGAGGCAGAGATTTGTGGATAAATCTACTATCGAGGAAAAGAGTTGTGTCGTGTTTTGTAGTTCACCATCTGACTTGCATCCATTTAATACTCAATGTAAATTAGTAATATTAAGAACATTGGTACTTCCAATGCAGAAGTGATCTTTTGGCTGGTTCTTGGCTAGAAGAAATGGCACATCATCAAGTGTGTGTAATAACAGCAAGTGGCGTGCAATTTTTCTGAAATGTACTCTTATTCATTCTTTATAACACTGACAAGTGGATTGCTTATTTTCTGTGGTAATATTAGCTAAGCACCTGTGCCATCATTAAGGCTGCTTCGCTTACTTCCACTCAGTACACTGGCTGACTTCACCTCATCTCAAGCATCTGCTGCTCAATTATGTCTTTTTTACCTCTAGTCTTGACTATTACAGCACACTTTTGGCAGATCTCCCACATTCTACCCTCCATAAATTCCAGGACATCCAAAACTTTGTTGCCTATGAGGAATATTACCATTATATCGAGAAACTGGCCAGCCCGATGGTAAGGGGAGAGGTCCTGAAGGAATTTGAGTGCAGAGCAGTAGAGTGGTCAGAGCTTGGAGGATACAAGATTGTCAGAGGTTTGAAGTCAGAGTCGGTGGAGATGGGAAGAGGCAGTGGAACCCGAGGAAACTGTGCAGATGGTAAATTTTGAACTAAAATAATTACACAGTGTTTTAAATCTTAACTTCATTTCAAAGTTTTAATTTTTGTCTCTCACCGCTTAGTAATCCAATATATATGGACATGACAGGATACCTCAGTTCCACTGATTGCAATCTCTGCTCCACAGAGCAACTCCAGGATACTTCTTGGGCTGGATTCTCTGCAGCCCCGCACCAAAATTGCGTTCAGAGCGAGGGCGGAGAATCCACTTTCACACCGAAATCGGGCCCGGCGATTCTCCGGGACCCGAGACTCGGCATGATCGCGGAGTACGTCGCCCGGAAGGGGGCCCATTGCCAGAGGCCCGTCCAGCGTTCCTCCGCTCCCGGCCGGTCGAGTTCCCAACGGCGTGGAACTAAGCTGCTATTGCCAGTCGGGATACTGGCGTGGCGGCTGCGGACTCAGTCGCGGCCGCCCTGGTTGGGGGCGGGGGGGGGGGATCGGAAACCGGCAGGGGGGTGGGGGGGGTGGGTGCCTTATAGGTGGCCGGGGAGTGTTTGTGCAGGTTAGATGTTCGGGTGCGCAGCCGATTGGCGGGGTCTAATTTTTGAGACTGGCTCCACTTTCATGTCCTCCATGGTGCTCGGCATGGCCTCTGGAGGCCGCTACCATGCGCATGCGCAGACTCCAAACTGGAAGTGCAGGGTCCCTTATCCGCAGCTAAAGCTGCGTGATTTACTCCGTGTCCCTGCTAGCCCCTGCGGGGCATTGAATTAGCTGAACATTTTTGCAGGAATCTCTGGTGTAAAACTCCAACATTTGTACGCTGGCGTGGGGACATAGTCCCGTTTTGGGAGAATCCAGCCCCTTGTTTCCTGGGCAACCATGTGTGGAGGAAACCTTATCAGCTGAATGAGCTTGATCTCTGGCATTTGGAGCTGCACCATCTCAAGAGTCTGTGGTGCATCTGTTTTGTGAATGCCATGTTTCCAGAGGTTGCTCACCACCACATTCTCAAGAGTAATTAAGGATGAGAATCAAATGCTCACCTTTCTGGCTATGCTCACATCCCATGAAATAATTATTTAACAAAATGCTGTAAATACTCAGCATGTCTGGTAAAACCATTATGCAGAAGCACATTTCAACACATTCGAGTGACACATATATATTTTGGGCCAAATCTCCATGGAAGATGCCGGCAGGCTAGAACACCCACCTCTGTTAACTGGGATATCAGCCCAGTTTTAGTGGAGAATGTCAAGCCCAAGAACTTGCTACTGCTCACCCCAACCACGCAATGCCTCATCATTCCCCCATGTTCTCTTCATTCACCCTCATATCCCCCATACCAACCGTATCACCTTGCTGTCCCATGCCCCCTCATGTATTTGAAATAGACATAAAAAATGAGTTCTAACAATCTGATAGAGCTCTCACTCAAGCACACTTCATACTGAAATAAATCCTCTTTCAAAGATGCCATTGAAAAAAGTGAAATCTTCTCATGTGGTGAATCTGGTGCAAAAACAAACATCGATTCAATAATTACATCCTAAATAGATAATCACTCAATAATAACCTCTTAAAGCTGTCTACACCATCCTCTGCTTATATAACTGGTTCAGGATCTTTTGAAATTCAGTCAAGCATTTGGAATGACTCTAGCTTTCAAAATAAATAATTAACTCTGTTGAAACTGCAAAAATAAATAGCTTGGTTTTTTTCTAAGGTATGCCAAAAGACCCATCAATCAAAGTAGTCTGCACAGAACACTTTTCTCAACATCTACAAAATGCTAATCAATATAATGGTCAACTTATCTTACTCCAGCTGGGACTGGGGTTTTACTGTGGTTTCCAGCTCCTTTGAAATACTGTGATCGACATTTTAATGGCATTAATTGCAGCCTTATACCACACTAGTAAGAACTGCTGGAATCCTGGAACTGGTCCCTAGCCACAATTTTCAAAGGATGCCGAAGTTGACCCAACTCAGTGAAAGTCTGGCCCATAATTTTAGGAAGGTGTTCGGATCTAAACACTGGCCAATAAAGGTGAAATCCTGATCATAAGGAACATGGATGCTTTATCGAACAAACCAGCAACTCAAAACTTGACATCCATTAGATGCAGATCTCACATTTTTAGTCATCATCGATGTACAAGAACACTGACTCGGATAATTAATCTCTTACCTTTGGTTTAATTCCTCAAAAGGCCAGATGGCTAAATGAAGGAATTATTTCTATTGAATGGTTTTAAAAAAGTTACACATTTTTACACTTTATCTAGAATAATACCGTGTGTTTCAACACTCACATGTCTTACAACAGCCATCTTCAGTTGTAGTTATTGTGTCCTGCAACATGAAACAAAGTTTTAATCATAATATCCAAAGCTATGCTAAAGGTCATATTATGGTGAATTATATATTTTCTAAAAAGACAGTAATTGCAAGGATCAAGAAGCAACAATTAACAACAAATGCCAGCACAGGATTTTTATTTATCATTCTAATTAATATTTGTCAAATATATGATCTTGAGACACCAATAATTTCCGGTTTGCTTTTTGAGGTCTGCTTGAAATACATTGAACCAACCAGCCTCTTGTCCTCAGTGCAAAGATACAAGTAAAAACAGAGGAGAGCTGCAAATTGGTATGGTGCAACTTACACCAAGTCAAGTTTATCACAATTAGAGTTGTTGCATGCTAACTCAGCAAAGGCTTTTTTTTCCTATTTCATTTTGAATTGCTGCTTTCGTAAAATTCATTTATGGGATGCGAGTGTCATTTGCTAGGCCAGCATTTATTTCCCATCCCCAATTGCCTTCGAGAAGGTAATGGTGAACTTCCGGCCATGGAGTGAGTGGTCGCACATTTGGTGGCTCCCGTTCGAGATGGAATTGGTTGGTCCTTTTCACCCAATATAGGGAGTGTTCGCTGGTGCAAAATGCATGAGCAGTGAGAGATAGAAATTCTCCTCTGGGAGGGCCTGTTTCTGGCTTATCAAATGAGGAGTGTAACGACGAAGGGGCAGCAGTCTGGCCGGGAGGTCTTTCAAAGTGTGACAGAGGGAAAGGTGGTGGAGGGCTGTAGGGCATCGTTCCCAGCCCTGTGGGCTATTGAGCAATTTGTGGATTTCCTGAACAGCAAGTTCCAACAGAGAGGCAGGAGGCCTCGGAGGATCTGGCTAAGGTGGGGAGCTGAACAGGGTGGTTATTGGGAGAGTGGAGCAAATGGTGAAGGCTCAAAGTTCGGTGCTCCAGAAGCTGGAGGATTCATTGGTGGACCATGAGGAGCAGTTGGCCTCATTGGAGGCAGTGGCGGTCGTGGCGGAGGCCAGAAGTGGCTGAGGGAGAAAGTGGAGGACCTGGGGAATTGATGCAGGAGGCAGAATCTCCAGATTGTGGGACTGCATGAAGGGATTGAGGGAATGCAAGCCACAAAATATGTGGCGAATATGTTCAAGATGTTTGTGCAGGAGGGTTTCTTTGACCGTCCCCCCGAGATGGATCGAGAGCACAGGGCGTTGAGAAGGAGGCCGAATGCGGGGGAGCAGCTGAGGGCAATGGTGGTGCGGTTGCATCATTTTCTGGACAAAGAGAAGATTCTGCGGTGGGCGAAGGAGACGAGAAAGTGTACCTGGGATCAACATGCTGCATGCCTACCAGGACTTAGGTGTGGAGTTAGCCAAGTGGCGGGCTGGGTTCAGTAGGGTCAAAGCGGCCCTCTCGAAGAACTGAGTGAAGTTTGGAGTATTATATACTGCTCGTCTGTGGGTCATGAACCAGAATCAGGAATTCTATTTTGACATGCCACAGAAGGTGAGTTAATTTGCGAGAGACCATGGTCGAGGGGACGTGTGATGTTTGGACATTGAAGTTTGGAAATGCCAATCCGGGAGTTTGGGTACGTATGCTCGGCGGATTGTTGTATTTACTGTGTTTGGGTGTGGATTGGGTAACTGTGTTCAACTGTTCTTGGGGAATTGCGGGTGAAGGGTGGTCGGGGGTTAGGCGGTTGCCTTGATTGGTGCCCACCATGTAAGGAGGTAGGCTAGTTAACGGAAGTGAAGTGGGGTGTCGATTCGTGGAGGGAGTTGGGAGGAGTTGGGTTGGTTTTCTTTGTTTATGGGGGTGGGGAGTGGGGAAGGGGGGACGCTGACTTGGGTGGAGTTGGTGTGGCACTGTTGGTTAAGGGGAGATGGCAGCGGATATCTTGGGGAGGCGCTGATGGTGAGTGAGACGCGGACCTGGGGCGGGGGGGGGGGGTTAGCTAAAGAGGAGCTATGGCTGATCAGGAAACCGGTGGAGGGAGCCGGTTGATTACATGTAACGTTCGGGGATTAAATGGGTCAATCAAAAAGTCTTGCATTTTCACGCACTTAAGGGGTTTGAAGGTCGACGTTGTGTTTCTTCAGGAGATGCACTTGAAGTTGGGAGACCAGAGTAGGCTGAGGAAAGGTTGGGTGGGGCGGGTGTTCCATGCAGGGTTGGATATGAAAAGTGGGGGTGGTGGCAGTGTTGATCAAAAAGAGAGTGACTTTTGAGACGGAGTGTATTGTGACAGACCACGGGGGTAGATTTGTGATGGTGAGTGGGAAGCTGGAGGGGACACTGCTGGTGCTAGTGAATGTATGTGCCCCAAATTGGGATGATGTGGAGTTCTTGAGGCAGGTTTTGGCAAAGGTCCCGGACCTGTACACGCATCGGTTATTTTGGGGGGAATTTTAATAAGGTGCTGGACCCTCGGTTGGACTAGTTGTGTCCTAGTCCCTGCAGGTGTCTGCAACGGCAAAGGAGCTGTTGCGGTTTATGGAATGAATGGGGTGGGTGTCGGGTGGACATGAGGCGGTTTGAGATGCTGAGGGGCAAAGGAATTTTTGTACTCTTTGTACGTCCCCTGGGTGTACTCCCGGGTTGATTTCCTTGTCCTGGTCAAAGCGCCGGTGGCGGGGTGGTTGGATCGGAGTATTCGGTGACCTTGGTGTCTGACCACGCACCACTTGTGAAACTATTATTGGGCAACAAACATTGCAATGGTTCGTAAATGGGTGCAAGGTGGTGCAGTGGTTAGCACTGCTGCCTCACGGTGCTGAGGAACCGGGTTCGATCCCGGCCCCAGGTCACTGTTTGCACATTGTCCCCGTGTCTGCGTGAATCTCATCCCACAACCCAAAGATGTGCAGGGTAGGTAAATTGGGCAGACTAAATTGCCCCTTAATTGGAAAAAAAAATAATTGAGCACTTTAAATTTATTTAATAAAAAGGAAATGGGCGGTGGAGGAGTTGCTGGTGTGGGGGCGGATAGAGGTGGCCTCGTGTAAAGGAACCGGTTTGAGGGCACTATTTCTTGCGCCCCTTCCATTCTCGCTGGCCAGCTACTCCCTCGGCTTGGAGGTGGCATCAGCGTTGGACGTGTGGAACAGTGCCGGCAGCATTTTAGAATGGAAGGCATCTACCTGTGGGTGCTGATTTGCTACAATCATAGGTTTGGCCCGGCGGGGTTGGATGCGAGGTTCCGGGAATGGCGGCAGGTGGGGATAGAATACTTTAGAGATTTGTTTGTTGGAGAGAAGTTTGCAGACCTGGTGGAGCTGGAGGGGACATACCAGTTGCCGAAGGGGAATGGGTTCAGGTAACTGGGGACTTCATGAAGAAACAGGTGCCTTTATTTCCAGTGCTGCCACCCCTTGTGTTGCAGTACAAACTCCTGCTGAGGAGGAAATAGGAGAGGGCAAGATCTGGGATATATACGGGGAGCTGTTGTAGAGAGAGAGTGCCCCGGTGGAGGAGGTTAGGTGTAAGTGGGAGGAGGAGCTGGGTAGGGAATTGGGTGCTGGAGTATGGGGTGAGGCACTGCGGAGGGTTTCTGCGTCCTTGTCGTGTGCAAGACTCAGTCTCGTTCAGTTCAAAGTGGTGCACAGGACCCACATGACGATGTCCAGGATGTGCCAGTTCTTTCCAGGGATGAAGGATAGGTGTGAACAGTGAGCGGAAGTTGGCGAACCATGTCCATATGTTTTGGGCATGTCCGAGGTTGGAGGGGTTTTGGACTTGATTTGCGGTATAATGTTGAAGGTTTTGGGAATATCGATAGCTCCGGATTCGGAGGTGACAATGTTTGGATTGTCGGAGGTTCTGGAAGTGCAGATGGAGAGACAGACCGATGTATTGTCCTTTGCCTCTCTGATAACCCAGAGACGGATTGTGTTGGGCAGGCGGTACTCGGAGCCGCTGAGTGTAGGGGCATGAGTGAGCGATTTGGTCGAGTTTCTGCACCTAGAGAAAGTCAGGTTCGCCATTCGGGGGGGGGGGGGGGGTCTCTTGGTGAGATCCTGCACTGCATTTTATAGATGGTACACACAGCTGCTGCTGTCCATTGATGGTGGAGGAAGTGAGTATTTGTGGATGTGGTTCCAATCAAGCAGACTGCTTTGTCCTGGAGGGTGTTGAGCTTCTTGAGTGTTGGTGGAGCTGCTCTCATCCAAACAGACATGAATATTCATCACACTCCCGACTTGTGCCTTGTAGATGGTGGCAGTCTTTGGAGAGTCAGGAGGGGAGTTATTCACCACAGGAATCCTAACCTCTGACCTGCTCTTGTAGCCACAGTATTTATATGGCGAGTCTCGTTCAGTTTCTGGTCATGGTAACCCTTAGATAGTTGATAGTGGGGGATTTAATGATGGGAATGCCATTTGAAGATTAAATGGTTAGATTCTTGGAGATATTTATAGCCTGGCCTTGTTTGAAGCGAATGTTACTTGCCACTTGTCAGCCCAAGCCTAGATATTGTCCAGGTCTGTTTGCATTTGGACTTATATTAATACTGAAAGGCAAAGTTAGAATAATTTCAAAGAGTCAGAGAGGTCTACAGCAAAGAAAAGGCCCTTCGGTCCATCGTATCTGTGCCAGTCACCATGCAACTATTTTAATCCCATTTTCCAGCACTTGGCCAATAATATTTTATGCCTTGGCATTGCAAGTGCACATCTGAATACTTCTTACGTGTTCTGATGGTCGCTACCTCCACCATCTTTCAGACAGCGACTTTCAGACTCCCACCACCCTCTGGGTAAAAAGGGTTTTACTCACATCCCCTCTAAACCTCTTGCCCCTTACCTTAAATCTATGCCCGAGAGGAGACGTTTCTTCTTGTTTATCTATGTCCCACAAATTTTATACATCTCAATCATGCCGCCCCCCCTCACCCCCAGTCTCCTCTGCTCCAAGGAAAACAACCCCAGTCTATCAAATCTCTCTTTATAACTAAAACCTTCCAGCCCATGCAAAATCCTGGTAAGTCTCCTCTGCACCCTTTCTAGTGCTATCACATCCTTCCGATAATGTGTATTTCAGAACTGCACACAATACTCTAGATGTGGCCGAACCAACATTTTATACAGTTCCAGCATAATCCTCCTGCTCCTAATTTCTACGCCTCAGCTAATAAAGGCTAGTATACCATGGGCGAAATTCTCCGGAAATGGCGCGGTGTCCGCCGACTGGCGCCCAAAACGGCGCCAATCAGACGGGCATCGCGCCGCCCCAAAGGTGCGGAATGCTCCGCATCTTTGGGGGCCGAGCCCCAACATTGAGGGGCTAGGCCAGCGCCGGAGGAATTTCCGCCCCGCCAGCTGGCGGAAACGGCCTTTGGTGCCCCGCCAGCTGGCGCGGAAATGACATTACGGGCGGCGCATGCACGGGAGCTTCAGCGGCCGCTGACAGTTTCCCACGCATGCGCAGTGGAGGGAGTCTCTTCCACCTCTGCCATGGTGGAGACCGTGGCGGAGGCGGAAGGGAAAGAGTGCTCCCACGGCACAGGCCCGCCCGCGGATCGGTGGGCCCCGATCGCGGGCCAGGCCACCGTGGGGGCACCCCCGGGGCCAGATCACCCCGTGTCCCCCCCAGGACCCCGGAGCCCGCCCACACCGCCTTGTCCCGCCGTTCAAAAGGTGGTTTAATCCACGCCGGCGGGACAGGCAATTTATCGACGGGACTTCAGCCCATCCGGGCCGGAGAATCGCGCGGGGGGGCCCGCCAACCGGCGCGGCCCGATTCCCGCCCCCGCCGAATATCCGGTGCCGGAGACTTCGGCAACCGGAGGGGGCGGGATGCACGCCAGCCCCCGGCGATTCTCCGACCCGGCGGGGGGTCGGAGAATGACGCCCCTGGTACCTTCTTTACCACTGCATACACCTGCTTTGCTACCTTAGAAATTGATGTATATGCACACCAAGAGCTCTGTGGTCCTCGGTACTTCCGAGGGTCCTGGCGTTAATCATGTATCCTTTGCCTTGTTTGTCCTGCCCAAGTGCATCACCTCACATGTAAACAGATTGAATTCTGACCAACCCGTCTATAATCTCTTGTAATTGAAGGCTAGCCTCCTCATGATTTACCACCCCACCAATTTTCATATCACCCGTGAACTTACTGATCAACCCTCCTACATTGATATCTAAATCATTTAATGTGAACCACAAACACAAGGGTCTCAACACTGCTCGCTGCGGGACCCCACTGGGCACAGACCTCCACTCAACTTTCCAAATTTCCTTGGATCTCATGGGATCTTACCTTTGCTATCAGTCTCCCATGTGGGGCCTTATCAAAAGCCTTGCTGAAGTTCAAGGAGACAATGTTTCCCTCATCATTAGACTGACTGGCTTGTAATTTCCTTGTTCATCCCTTCCTCCCTTCTTGAATGATGGCATTAATAGCATTATAAGTTTGAACAAATTTTGAAGTAATCTCCGCATGAGCTGCATTGTTTAAAGTTGGATTTCTATTCCGTATTTATCTTGAAGCTCCTGCATACTCACTGGTTCACAGTCCTCTGGATGAAAATCAGGACAAACATGCTTGGAACTAGTAGATATTAAGCTGTCATCAATTTGTATGCATCCGTAAACCGTACAGTTGTTATAAGGTGATGGCCATTTTCCCCCAGGCTAGAATAGTTTGCAAAGAGAAGAGAACAGTGTGTTAAAAAGTATCACTCATTTAATGGCCCTCTCCAGGGCAGTGTAACTAGTGGGGTATAAAGATGTGGTGGGGAATACCCAAGAAGTTCTCAGGGAACGGTTTCTATGGCATTTGCCTGGGAAGTGCAAACTGCAAAGGGCAATTGCCCTGTACTGGGAACCATCCAAAAATGTATTGTAAGTAGTAAGTTTCTTATGGTTCCGATTGTGATACGTCAATAATTACCCAGAAAATGTTAGAAGAGCTAAAACCTGTTTTAGCTTCTGGGTAGCTATTCTACAGACCCACACCAACTTGCAGGGTACTCCCCTCATCTCCTGACTACCCCCCGCCCTCCCCCACCACCCCTCATGGCCACTCTGGACCCCCACAAAGATGCCCCACCCCACAAAATTCCCCAGCCGTGGGAATTTGGGAACTTCCCTTCCATCGTATTCACCCCACCCTCACAGGATTCGTCCCCAGGGGACATTTTTACCACATGGGACTCCCACCCATCACAATTAGAATTTCCCCCAGGGCCGATTCACAACTCACATGCCCTCCCCCTCCCACCGCCCCTCAAGCCCCACGGACCGACTGAACCACACCATCACCACACTACTCTTCGCTCCTCACCGAGGCCGAACCGACTCCCCAGTGAGGTGTGGCAGTCGCACTTGGCAGTCATTTAGCAGCCTTGCAGTGCTTTATGACTGTGGGGCTGGTTTATATTAAGGATGTCAGCTCCACGCTGACATTGCTGCCAGGGATGTGAGCTGTGCCGAACCCACCCCCATACCATGTATTATTCAGCCCAATGTCCTCTGATTCTACACTGGTTGCAATTTTTGTTTTTATGTTCTATAATGTTTGGAATGTATACCAAACTGAGTCGAAGAGGGAATGAATGTGAGATTATGTTATTCAATATTTTTTAAAAAAATCTAATTTTGGAGGCAACTCAGTGATGCTTTTTGGCCAGTTACAAAATGTTAATTATAGTCATGACACCTGTGAGGGAAAGAAACAAGGGTAAGGAAGGTGGGTGAGAGAAAAGGAGTATCGCGGAAGAGCTATAGGCTGGGGCCACAAAGCCTTAGGCAGGCAATTGGTAAAAAAGCCACTGAGGGACATTTTGCCCACAACATTCACACCAATACAGCCAGCAAGTTTTGGTGCTTTTTCTCACCATGCCATAGCATATGACCCATCACCTCCCCCCTGAAAGTGAATTTTAAAAGACAGTAAGAAGCAGAAGATGGCACAAAGGAAAGGCAAAAGAGTTAATGGCACAGAAATAAAGGTGAAGTACTGAAAAAGACAAGTACAACAGGAAACAGACTGAAAAGAGAGAAAGAAACAAATACATTGAGATAGGTAAGAAGGTGACCATGTTCTTCAGTTTATCATGTGCATGAGATAGAATATCAACTAATAGTTAATGCTGATTTATTGACACAAAACAAAGTAGCAAAGAAACAATTATTCATTTTAAAAGCATACAATCATACAAACCGGTATTAGTTGAACAGATTGGTCTCCCGTTTGTATCACACATCTAGTTTGGACACATTTGCCACAACATTTTCCAATCGTCTCCTGGTACTCAAATCCCTGTTGCAAAATGCAGTGGTTATTCCTCTTAAAAGCAGTTGGTGCAAAATATTTGCTACTTCTCACAGGTAGAATGTTAATTTGTTTTTAATTTCTATATGTAATTGTACTTGGCCTTTTATTTTAATTTTAATATTGTTTCCTGGCACAGAGAAAAGGTCAGTCATGGTTAAACTGCTCCCAGGCTTCACCCGCTGTTTCCCTGAACAGTAAATAGGGCGCCTGACAGAGGTCTGAGGAAAACAAGCATGCCATCTGTGTAATTTCTCAATTACACAGACAATGCCTTGTGATGGTTCCCTTACTGTAATCACGAACACTGTGGGCAGAATTCTCCAATCTGGGGACCAAGCCCCGTGGCGGGTCAGGAACGAGGGGCGAAATTCTCCCCAAACGGCGCGGTGTCCACCGACTGGCGCCCAAAACGGCGCCAATCAGACGGGCATCGCGCCCGGAATGCTCCGCATCTTTGGGGCCGAGCCCCAACATTGAGGGGCTATGCCGGCGCCGGAGGGATTTCCGCCCCGCCAGCTGGCGGAAACGGCCTTTGTTGCCCCGCCAGCTGGCGCGGAAATTACATGTCGGGGCAGTGCATGCACGGGAGCGTCAGCGGCCGCTGACAGTTTCCCGCGCATGCGCAGTGGGGAGAGTCTCTTCCGCCTCCGCCATGGTGGAGACCGTTGCGGAGGCGGAAGGGAAAGAGTGCCCCCACGGCACAGGCCCGCCCGCGGATCGGTGGGCCCCGATCGCGGGCCAGGCCACCGTGGGGGCACCCCCGGGGTCAGATCGCCCCGTGGCCCCCCCAGGACCCCGGAGCCCGCCCACGCCGCCTTGTCCCGACGGTAAATAGGTACTCTACTTTACGCCGGCGGGACAGGCAATTTATCGGCGGGACTTCGGCCCATCCGGGCCGGAGAATCGAGCGGGGGGGCCGCCAACCGGCGCGGCCCGATTCCCGCCCCCGCCGAATATCCAGTACCGGAGACTTCGGCAACCAGCGGGGGCGGGATTCAAGGCGGCCTACGGCCATTCTCCGACCCGCTGGGGGCTCGGAGAATGACGGCCCTGAGGTCAGCGGAAAAACATGCCAGCCCTGACCTCAACCATTATGCACCTGGGTGTTTTGCACCGTGTTCGATGGTGGGGTAGGCCTAAAGGCTCATTTCCCGCCATCCAATCCATGTGCCGTATTGAAATGGCACCCAACATCCACTATTGAAGGTGGGCATCGGAAAATTAAGATAGATCTCGGGCAGGACTCTGAAGCTGAAAGATAGATTTCATGAGAAAGAAGAGGATCTCCAGGAACATTCTGAGGCTCGAAGATGAGTCCCCTCCAGGACTCTTAATCTGGAAGGCCCATCTCTCGATTCTCCCCCCCCCCACCCACCATCCTGAACTCTATAGGCAACCCCTGGTATTGTTCAGGTGAGTCCCAACATCTGCATACCATACTGTTCCAAAAATGTTTCTCACTGACGTGCTTCCCTGCTGCCACCCCAAAGATTTGGCCGAGTGGTCGGACCTTCATCTGCATCCGGGATGCAAATGAGTTTCACATTGACCATCAACGGGGTTTCCCGACCTGCCATGAGGACATCAACAGAAGATCAAGCCGTAAATTCACATTGGTGTAAAACTTAATTTTGGGTCCCCTGCCAAATTCTCTGGTGGGCGTGGGTTTGGGAGAATTCTGTCCACGAAATGCATATCGCCCATGTAATTTCTGCAAAATGATTGACAATTCTAAAATATAAATTCTTACTTGTTCACACTTCTTATTGCATTGAATATTTCGACATGTAATGGTGTTTAGCCGAGTTGTTGCATCAGTCTCGTTGGTACAAATGCAGCTTTGACACGGCGAGAGAGAAACAATTGCTCCAGGCTGTATGGGCAGGAGAAAATTAGTCAATTAATTTTTATCACTAAGTAAACCAAACTAATTAAATCAAAGAAAATGTCACTTTCTAAATAATCAACTTACGTAATATTCTGCTCCTTCATTTACACAAACGCCCAATGGTTCTATGAAATAAATATTATCAATATCACGTTAAAGGTGGTAGACAGAAGTTAAACACACATGTTGCTTTAAAGTAAAAGGTCAAATTCATTCCAATCTGTGGAACAATGTTTAAAATTCATTTACGGAATGTGGGCATTGCTGGTTATGCCAGCATTTATTGCCCATCCCTAGTTGCCCTTCAGAAGGTGGCGGCGAGCTGCCTTCTCGAACTGCTGCAGTCCTTGAGGTGCAGGGACATACATTGTGCTGTTAGGGAAGGAGTTCCAGTATGTTGCCCCTGCGACAGTGAAGGAACGGCGATATATTTCCAAGTCAGGGTGGTGAGTGACTTGGAGGGAAACCTCCAGGTGGTGGGGTTCCCAGGTATCTGCTGCTCTTGTCCTTCTAAATGGTAGTGGTCATGAAAGGTTTTGTCTAAGGAACCTTGGTGAGTTACTGCAATGCATCCTGTAGATGGTACACATGGCTGCCATTGTTCGTCGGTGGTGGAGGGTTTGAATGTTTGTGGAAGAGGGAGTAATCAAGCGGGCTGCGTTGTTCTGGGTCGTGTTGTGCTTCTTGAGTGTTGTTGGAGCTGCACTCATCCAGGCAAGTGGAGAATATTCCATTGCACTCCTGACTTGTGTCTTGTAGATGGTGGACAGGCTTTGGGGGGGGGGTCAGGAGGTGAATTATTCGCCATAGGATTCCGAGCCTTTGACCTGTCCTGGTAGTTTCTGATCAATGGTAACTCCCAGGATGTTGATTGTGGGGGATTCAGCAATGGTAATGTCATTGAATGTCAAGGGGTGGTGGTTAGATCCTCTCTTGTAAGAGATGGTCATTGCATGGCACTTGTGTGGTGCAAATGTAACTTGCCACTTGTCAGCCCAAGCCTGGATATTGTTCAAGTCTTGCTGCATTTGGAGATGGACTGCTTCATTATCTGAGGAGTCGTGAATGGTGCTGAACATTGTGCAGTAATCCGCAAGCATCCCCACTTCTGACCTTATGATGGAAGGGAGGTCATTGATGAAGCAGCTGAAGATGGTTGGTCCTAGGTCACTACCCTGAGGTACTCCTGCACTGATGTCCTGGAGTTGAGATGATTGACCTCCAACCACCACAACCATCTTCCTTTATACCACATATGACTCCAAACAGCAGGGAATTTTCCCTCTGATTCCCATTGACTCCATTTTAGCTAGGGCTCCTTGTTGCCATACTTGGTTAAATGCTACCTTGATGTCAAGGACAGTCGCTCCCACCTCACCTCTGGCATTCAATTCTTTTGTCCATGTTTGAAGCAAGGCTGTAATGAAGTCAGGAGCTGAGTGACCCTGGCGGAATCTAAACTTAGCTCCCGTGAACAGATTATTGCTGAGAAATTGCTTCTTGATAGCAGTGTTGATGAATCTTTCCATCACTTTGCTGATGATGGAGAGTAGACTGATAGCACGGTAATTGGCTGGGTTGGATTTGGCCTGTTTCTTGTGCACAGGACAGACCTGGGCAATTTTCCACATTGCCAGGTAGATGCCAGTGTTGTAGCTGTACAGGAACAGCTTGGCTAGGCATGCGGCAAGTTCTGGAGCACAGGTGTTTAGGACTATTGCCGGGATATTGTCAGGGCTCATAACGTTTGCAGTATCCAGTGCCTTCAGCCGTTTCTTGATATCACGTGGAGTGAATCGTATTGGCTGAACACTGACACCTGTGATGCTGGGGACCTCTGGAGGAGACCGAGATGGGTCATCCACTCGGCACTTCTGGTTGAAGATTGGTGCAAATGCCTCAGTCTTATCTTTTGCATGTATGTGATAGGCTCCTCCATCATTGTGGATGGGGGTATTTGTGGAGCCTCCTCCTCCAGTAAGTTGTTTAATTGTTGACCATCATTCATGGTTGGAGATGGCAGGACTAGAGAGCTTAGATCTGATGCGTTTGCTGCAAAATCAGCTCGGTCTATTACTTGCTGCTTATGCTGTTTGGCACACAAGTTGTAGCTTCACCAGGACGACACCTCATTTTTCGGTATGCCTGATGTTGCTCCTGCACTCTTCATTGAACCAGGGTTGATCCCCTGGCTTGATAGTAATGGTAGAGTGGGGGATATGCCGGGCCATGTGGTTGCAGATTGTGGTTGAATCCAATTCTGCTGCCGCTGATGGCCCACAGCGCCTCATGGATGCCCAATCTTGGATCTGTTCGAAATCTACCCCATTTAGTACAGTGCCACACAGCATGATGGAGGGTATCCTCAATGTGAAGACGGGTCTTTATCTCCATAAGGACTGTGCAGTGGTCATTTCTACCGATACTGTCGTGGACATATGCATCTGCAGCAGGATCTTGCTGAGGTCAAGTATATTTTTTCTTCTTGTTGATTCCCTCACCACCTGCTGTAGTCCCAGTCTACCAGTTCTGTCCTTGAGGATCCGGCCAGCTCGGTCTGTGGTGGGAATACTGAGCCACTCTTGGTGATAGGTATTGAAGTCCCCCACCCAGAGCAAATTCTGTGCCCTTGCCACCCGCAATGCTTCCTCCAAGTGCCAGTAGACAGGACATACTCAGGAATGGTAATAGTGGTGTCTGGGACATTGTCTGTCAGGTCTGATTGTGTGAGTTTGACTATGTCAGGCTGTTGTTTACCTAGGCTGTGAGACAGCTCTCCCAACTTTGGCACAAGCCAAAGGAGGACTTTGCAGCGTCGGCAGGGCTGGGTTTGCCGTTGCCGGTGCCTGGTTCAAAGCCGGGTAGTCTGTCCAGTTTTATTCCTTCTCCGTGTTTTGAAAACAACTGAGTGGTTTGCTAGGCCATTTCAAGGGAATTTAAGAGTCAATATTGCTGTGGGTCTGGAGTCACATGTAGGCCAAACCAGGTAAGGATGCAGATTTCCTTCCCTATAGGGAAGTCTACTCTCCATCATCATTAGTGAACCGGATGGATTTTTACAACAATTGACAATGGTTTCATGTCTTCATTAGACTTTTAAGTCCAGATATTTTGTTGAGTTTAAACTCCATCACCTGCTGTGATGGGATTCGAACCTGGGTCCCCAGATCATTATCCTGGGTCTCTGGATTATTAGTCCAGCGACAATGACTCTATGCCACTGCCTCCCTTTCTATTAGGACAAGTATAAATCACTGATGTGCAGATTTATTCCAATGTCAAATACATGTATTTCCTGGATATTGGACCTAAGACACAGAATGTGTGGGTAACAAGTACCAGGACAATGAGTTTGAAAGCAATTCATAAAAGTATGATGAAAAGTTTATGAGGAACTAATCTCGGTATATTGGCCTTGCGTTTTACTGGCATGGGACAAGCATGTCTCTGTTAATTCACCAACCTGAATTAGACAATATGAACTCTAGGTCCTTCTTCAAATACATTAGGCTTAATTCCCACACAATGATAAGGCGCTAGTGAATAGGGTGGAACTCGCAAAGAAGGCCCTGTTTCCCTGCGTAATCCAAAAGAACATTGCTGATCCTCCTGAACCACACCAAAAACTCACTTTACCAGCCGTCTTTTGGGTCTGCTCCGTGGTAGTGTATGCAGTTGCAGGAAAAGTCAGCATCAGGGCTGATCTTACTAAAAACAAGTTAAATGCATTTTTTGACTGACATCATCTGACCCGGTGGCGTGAGTACCAATGTGTGTGAGCCAGCGATTGGCCATGGTGCTTGTCCTCTTCATTGTACTCTACGTTGCTTCCTTCTTAGACCATTGGAACATGGCAAGACCAAAGGAAACCTCATTATTTCTCAAGGTTCAGCTTATAAGATTGAATTATATTTTCATAAGTGTTATAACCTGCCTACTTACCATTGGCTGGGGACTAATGACTATCCCACAATCCTGTGGGAGTACGAGCTTCCCCAATGAGGGGGGCGGAGAAACCACTAGTAAACTCCTAGTATAAATAAAGCTGTCCAGTTCAGGAACCAGCAGGAAGGAGTATGTAGCAAGGGAAGTTACTGCTACTGTTATGTATATATGTTATAGTAAATAAATGTTATTACTTTGTATCCTTAATACTCGTGCTGGATTCTTCGTGGCCCTTACAAAACTGGCGACGAAGATGGGATGTTATAACCTGCCTACTTACCATTGGCTGGGGACTAATGACTATCCCACAATCCTGTGGGAGTATGAGCTTCCCCAATGAGGGGGGCGGAGAAACCACTAGTAAACTCCTAGTATAAATAAAGCTGGCCAGTTCAGGAACCAGCAGGAAGGAGTATGTAGCAAGGGAAGTTACTGCTACTGTTATGTATATATGTTATAGTAAATAAATGTTATTACTTTGTATCCTTAAGACTCGTGCTGGATTCTTCGTGGCCCTTCCAAAAATAAGCTTGCCTTCAGCTCCTGAGGTTCTGAGATTACTCTGGGTAAATTGTAACCTTCAGAACTCCAGCACCCAAAGTTCAAACAATAGAAACCAGTAAATCAGTCATTGTGGTATTTTTCTTTAAAGGGCTGGCCAGATTGGAAGGGGAGTGTATTTCTGTGCAAAAACCTGCCTTATTGCTGCCATTGTATTATTGGATGAGTCTTCAGCGCTGAGCATCAATCTGTATTTCATACCTTTTTTTTGGAATGAGCACAATCTACACACCCATTTTCATGAGTGATCTATCTGAATAAATTAAAATGATCGTTGACCCATTTGCACCCACATTGGAGATAACAATCATCTCAATTGCAGAAGAAATAGGGACAGTGATGGTTGGTAAACCTGGTTATTTAATTTGGTTCTGCCCAATTATTTGATGGTTTGGTACCTGGATGGCACTTCCAGCATGCCAGGTTGGCACTGCCAGGCGTTGGGCCCGGGCGGGGGGGGGGGGCTTGCCCATTGGAGGTGGGGGTGAAAAGAGGTTCCCAGAGTCCTCAACAAGGTTAGGGGTGTGAGGGGGGTTGTCGGTCGATAAAGTGGGGGGGCCTCAAAGGTGAGCGATGTGGGGAAGGATTGGCGCTGCCGATCAAAATGGTGCCCCGATCTGCGAACAGCCATTCCTTCTGGCGAGATAAGGTCACTAACAGGAAATCCCTCTAAGCGCGGCCTAGGCAAGGAGAAACTCCCTGAGACAAAAAAAGAACAGCAAAGTGCCGTTGAATAGTGGGGTATTTCTCGGTGTTGCAGCCACCAAGAAACACCCTGCTAAACGCGCCCAAAAGTGGACATTAACGTTTGTCTGCTGAATCCCACCCACGTATTCAAAACCGTGTAGAATGCTGTATTAACTTACCACATGTATAAACTGGACAACAGTGTCTATCTGGAATATTTGGCACGATTTTAAATCCAAGATCGCATCTGTCTTCAGTTGGCGAACAAAGGTTGCTGTTGCACCCTTCAATAAATCACATGATATACATGAGTCAAATCAAATTAATTGTAAATGACTGTTAAACTATTTCTAATTTTAAGTCCCTTAAATGTATTGAAGAACTCACAATTATATTTGTTGGTTATTTAAAGTTTATCAAAGCGAGTGGTCTGATTACAAAAAATGGAAAGCTAATCCAACCTCAACTTGGATTTCCTCACAGATCACAAATCTGTCTATCTCAGCCTTAAACATACTCAATGATGGAACATTAAGAACAGTTTACAACTTCCAAGAATTACAATCCTCTTTTGCATCAGGAATACATGCACCCTTCTCCCTACAGAAGTTTCTTGACCAGCTGGCTGCCCCATCCCCTGACAGAGACTCAGAATCTTGTCACTATGAGAGAGGGGTAGAGCAGAGGCGTGCTATATATACCTTAGAGCACCTATACATTTCTCATCCAAGTTGATTCACAAAATTAAGAAAATAATTAAGAAAATAATCAATAATAATTTTAAAATAATTTTTTAGGCATGAGGCCACTTCCCCCTGATTGTGCCTTTTGATATTTTAAAGATCATCTCACTGGCATATTTTATTTTATTTCAATTTTAATTGAGATTGAGGGCTTTCTATAATGGGAAACCAATTTGAAACAAGTTTTATGCCCCTGGTTGATAGTTGAAAATCTACTTTCAACTCACAGGTCTGAATTCAAAAAGTTTAATCAACTTTCAGATTAGCTTTGAGTAAAAGAAATCCAAACAAAAGGATGGCAGGTAGAGGAGGAAAGTCGACATTGAGAACCAGATTTTGTCCCCAATGGAGATGTAAATAGGGTTGTGGAATGCTAAATTTAAATTTGTTTGTTGGAAACATTTTCCTCTGCTTTCCCGACCCCACACCATTTTTGTGTGGCCTTTTCACAGCTTATGAGGCCCTTGAGTGCAAAATGCACAAGCATCTATTCCAAGGTCAGGCTCCACATTGTGAGGACCACAGGAAGTTTGTATTTTCTCCTGCACATTAATTTAATGTGATGGTGCGGGTTCTGTAAGTCCTAAACAAAATGCACCTCCATGGAGAGCTCCACTGAAGGAAACCTGCTGAGAATTTGGGAACATTCAGAAAAGTGCAAAATATTTTGAGACCTTCAAATGTAACTATAGGGCAGCACGGTAGCACAGAGTTAGCACTGTTGCTTCACAGCGCCAGGGTCCTGGGTTCAATTCCCGGCTTGGTCACTGTGTGGAGTCTGCATGTTCTCCCTGTGTCTGCGTGGATTTCCTCCGGGTGCTCCGGCTTCCTCCCACAAGCCCTGAAAGACGTGCTGTTAGGTAATTTGGACATTCTGAATTCTCCCTCAGTGAACCCGAACAGGCGCCTGAGTGTGGCGACTACGGGGGTTTTCACAGTAACTTCATTTCAGTGTTAATGTACATCTACTTGTGACAATAAGATGATTATTATTATTGCATTTTGTATAGCAACGCAGCGATTTTTTTAATGCAGTGATTCATCATAGGACCCTGTCCTGCAAAGGTAAATTAACCATTACATTAACTAATATTACTGAAATGCATTATAGCACTTTTTCCAGCGAAAATGTGGCTTGGTTCATTCAAAAATGGAGGAAAGTGTGGAGGTAAACTTTTCTTGTCATGTTTGGTACTGAGATTTAAATGTGCAAACAGTTCTGGCTGTGGAAAACAAAACATTCCCTGCTTTTGACAGGTGAGGAAAATCTCAGGATCTGCCCGCCTCCATTGATTGGTGGGAAATCTGCTTTGAAATGGAGAAGACACCATCTGTTCCTTCAACTTACGGCTTTGGAGTTTAAAGTTAATGTTTTGATAGCTGTGTCTATTATGAATGTTTAGCTGAGTTCCAAAAATATATGGAACACTCAACTCTGATGACAAGTTGTTCAGGCAAATGACTTACAGTTTTATACTCTGCTTTGATATGGTTTTAGAGTTCATGGTTGCTTGTTTACTCAACTTAATTGTCAATTAAAGGATCAACATTTTTTTCAATGGGGAGCAGTTTTTCTGCAGCATCAATGACACACTTTCCAATTAGAGTTTTATTACATTATCACAAGTTTATATGTTTTACACCTGCATTTAAAATAACTCCCGTTACTGTTGTGTGGCTCCTGAGGGCCTGGTGATATTGGGTGAGTGGGCATGGAGGGGCATGGAGGTAGCAATGGGAATCTGAGGGGCCTTGGGGTGGCACAGGGTATCTAAAGGGATATGGAATTAGCATTCTCATCACCGCAGCTCGGCTCACAAACTGCACTGCAAACCCAAAGCCTACTTGAAAAGACATAAATCATTGGCAAAATCACACATGGATCAGAAACACTTTTGCAAAGCCACAAATGTTTTCCCCATACCTACAGGAACATCATGACCTGACTTCTTCTCACTTAAATAGTTTGCCAACACTTGCTATGATACCATGTGAGTTTCTGCAACAAAATAAAAATCAACTTACTACACACAGTTTTTGTACAACAATCATCATTTGGGATTGTTATATTAATATTGATAAATCCTTCTCCTTCACAAGGCATCGTGGGAAAAATAGGGCAATTGTGTGGTTGACAGATGACACGGTGTGTAATTTTGTCGCAGATACAGTCCTGGCAGTTGAATTCAAATCTTTCATCAAACTGTTGAAAAAAATAGAAAAATGATTGATGATTAGATCAAGTAAATTATGATTTCTGAGCATTATCTGGCAGGGGACTGTGCTGAGAAGGGGATATTTTACAATTTCTACAGTCGTAATCCTGACACCATCAGCTGTAGGATAGCTATTTACAATACAGAGTTTGTGAGTAGCTTTAAACTATAATAACAGCACAAAAACACTTTTGTAAAGTGGAAAAGCCCATTGAGGTACATAAGTCTAGGTTTTGCATATATCTCAGTCCAACCTATTTGCCTGAACACCATAATCCTGTGTTCCGCCATTTAAGACGGTTGTAGCTGATCAAATGTTGGCCTCAACTCCACTTTCCTGCCTGTTCCCTATAACCCTTAACTCCCCTGTAATTCAAGAGTCAAACTCAGCCTTGAAAATATTCAATGACTCAAACTCCTCAGCTCCCTGGGGTAGAAAATTCAAAATTTATGACCTAATGAGTGAAGAAATTTCTCCTCATTGCCATCTTAAACAAACAACTCATTATTCTTAAATAATTCTATGTTCCCCAATGAGGAAAAATATCTTCTCAGTATCCACCCTATCAAGCACCCTCAGAATTTCATGGGCGGGATTCTCCGACCCCCCCACCGGGTCGGAGAGTCGCCGGGGGGGGCGGCGTGAATCCCGCTCCCGCTGGCTGCCGAATTCTCCGGCGCCAGGGTTTTGGTGGGGGCGGGAATCGTGCCACGCCGGTCGGGGGCCGTTGGCAGCACCCACCCCGGCGATTCTCCGGCCCGCGATGGGCTGAGTGGCCGCTCAATTTTGGCCGGTCCCGCCAGCGTAAATCACAACAGGTCCTTACCGGTGGGACCTGGTTCCACGGGCGGCCTGCATAGTCCTCGAAAGGGCGCGGGGGATCTGGACCCGGGTGCTCCCACGGTGGCCTGGCCCGCAATCGGGGCCCATCGATCCGCGGGCGAGCCTGTACTGTGGGGGCACTCTTTCCCTCTGCAACGGCCGCTGTCAACCTCCGCAATGGCGGGTGCGGAGAAGAACCCCCCTGCGCATGCACTGGGATGACGCCAGCACACGCTGGTGCTCCCGCGCATGCACCAACTCGCGGCCAGCCAGCGGAGGCCCTTCCGCGCCGGCTGGCGCGGCACCAAACACTCCAGCGCCAGCCTAGCCCCTGAAGGTGTGGAGGATTACGCACCTTTGGGGCGGCCCAATGCCGGAGTGGTTCACACCATCCTCGGCGCTGGAGTGGCCCGCCCCACCGGTTCGCAGAGAATCTCGCCCATGATTTTTCAATAAGATCACCCTTCATTCTTCTGTCAGTATAGATCCAACCTACTCAACAGTTTCTTCATAATACAATCTGAGGAATCAACCTAGTGAATCTGAACTACCTCCAATGCAGGTCTACCTTTTTTAAATAAGGAAACCAAAATTGTTTGCAGTACTCTAGATGTGTCCTCACCAATGCTTTGTACAGTTGTAGCAAGACTTCTCTATTTTTATACTCCATCCTCCTTGCAATAAAAACCAATTCAATTTGGCTTTTTAATTACTTGTCGTATCTACATACTAATTTGTTTTGTTTCATGTACAAAGGCACCTAATATTTTCCCAATCTTCTACCCTACCCTACCAAGAATCATCGCAGTATTGCATGTCTTTTGTTTCAATTTCGTACCATTTTTAACCTTCTTGGTTAGTCACAAATTGTCTATCCTTCTCCCAGAGTTTTTCTTTCTCAATGGAACATAACTCTGTTTAAAATTATAAACTATTTCCTGAAATGTTTGCTACTGTAATCTTACCCTCTATTTTCACAGTCTACTTTAGCCAATACCTTTGTAATTGTCTTTTGTTTATTTGAAGACTCCGGTTTCTCACCCTCAAATTGAATGTGAAATTCTATCTAACGAGCGGTGTTGCCTGGAAGATTCTTTATGTTCAGATTACCAACAAATCCTCCTTTTTACAAATTACCAGTCTATAATAGCTTGGTCTCTAGTTCCCAATGTGTTATCCTATGCAACAGTCCTGAATACACTTCATGAACTCATCCTCAGGGATATTGTTTCACAACTTGATTTGCCCAATCTATATGAAGATTAAAGTTACCCACAATTAATGCAGTGCCTTTCTTACAAGCCCCCATTATTTTGAGATTTATACTTTGTGCTTTGGGGGCTTGTTAGTTCAGTTAACCTGCTGACTGGCGTGTGTTTTCGAATAATGGCAACACCATTGGTTCAATTCCTGTCCTAGCTGAGGTAGACTTGGACTTGGCTCCTCATCCTGTTCCTGAGAGTAGGGGCAATGGCAAACCACCACTGGGGAAAAAAATGTTGTGGATGTGGCTCAGATTGAAGGATTGCAGACAATCAATGTGCCAAGGACCTACTTCACACAGAGCACACAGGAATGAATAAATACCTGTGCTATGGTTTGGCCAGTGTTAGGAAGTTGATAAACTACTCTCACCCGTGATTTATTTCCCTTTCTATTTCTTATCTCCACCCACCAAATTAGAGTCATTACAGCACAGAAGGAGGCCATTCTGTCAGTTGAGTCCATGCCCACTTACTGTAGAGCAATCCAGCCCAATCCCCCATTGCAATTTTCATTCAACTATCTTAATTTTCGGTTCTTTCTCATGTTTCTATACACTGTTCCTTCCTTCCACATTCTGGTTATTGTTAACCATATAGCTTTCCTGTGATATTTCTTTGTCTCCTGTCTTTAACTTTATGGGTGGAATTTTCCCAAAAAATGGCAAAATGTCAGGGGGTCATTCTCCGACCCGGTGGGGGGTCGGAGAATGGCCGTTGGCCACCGTGAATCCCGCCCCTGCCCCCGCCGAAGTCTCCGGTACCGGAGATTGGGCGGGGGCGGGAATCGGGCCGCGCTGGTTGGCGGGACCCCCCGCTCAATTCTCCGGCCCGGATGGGCCGAAGTCCCGCCCAGAAATTGCCTGTCCCGCCAGCGTAAATTAAACCTGGTATTTACCGGCGGGACCAGGCGGCGTGGGCGGGCTCCGGGGTCCTGGGGGGGGGCGCGGGGCGATCTGACCCCGGGGGTTGCCCCCACGGTGGCCTGGCCCGCGATCGGGGCCCACCGATCCGCGGGCGGGCCTGTGCCGTGGGGGCACTCTTTCCCTTCCGCCTCCGCCACGGTCACCACCATGGCGGAGGCGGAAGTGACTCTCCCCACTGCGCATGCGCGGGAAACTTTCAGCGGCCGCTGACGCTCCCGCGCATGCACCGCATTTCCGCGACAGCTGGCGGGGTAACAAACGCCATTTCCGCCAGCTGGCGGGGCGGAAATCCCTCCGGCGTCAGCCTAGTCCCTCAATGTTGGGGCTCGGCCCCCAAAGATACGGAGCATTCCGCACCTTTGGGCCGGCGCGATGCCCGTCTGATTAGCGCTGTTTTTGGCGCCAGTCGGCGGACATCGCGCCGTTGGGGAGAATTTCGCCCCAGGTTCTGGCTGAAAACCGGCATGTTTCTTCCAGAGAAACAGTCAGGTTTTCTCCACAGATCTTCTGACACTTTGTAAAAAAAAACAGGGGGATATGTTTTGTGCTGTTATTCTTGAGGGGCGGGCCTAAAGATGCCAGTAAGCCCGGCTCCACAGAGATCGAGGATGCCCCAATCTCAAAATTAAAAGACAGGTACCCCTCCCCCCACCCCCACAAATATTGTGAAACCCCATCCTGAATCCATCATTTCTGGCAAACTCCCGCCCGGTCCATCATCATCGCTGGAAATCTCCCCCCCCACCGATCCAGCAGCGTTGACGGGAGGCATGGTAGCACAGTGGTTAGCACTGTTGCTCCACAGCACCAATGGATACAGGTTCGATTTCTGGCTTGGGTCACTGTCTGTGCGGAGCCTGTTCGTTCTCCCCGTGTCTGTGTGAGTTCCCTCTGGGAACTCCAGTTTCCTCCCAGAAGTCCCGAAAAATGTGCTATTAGGTCATTTGGACATTCTGAATTCTCCCTCTGTGTACCCAAACAGGCGCTGGAATGTGGCGATGGGAGCTTTTCACAGTAACTTCATTGCAGTGTTAATGTAAGCCTACTTGTGACACTAATAAAGATTATTATTATTCCGCATCACTCCCCCATTAAACATCTCCAGCAATTACACTCCCCCCACATCGTGTCTCCCCTCATTATGGTCCTCGCCCCCATCATGGCTCCTCCTCCTTGCCCAAACCCCTTGCCCTTTGCAGTGCCAGGGGACAGGGCCCTGGCATGTCCCTGACCACCCAAGGGTTACATTGGCCTCCATGCTCCGGCATGGTCACCCCGATTGTTGTAGAGTAGTAGTAATTCGTGCTGGTGGGGAACATATGGCGAATCCAGAAGATAAGTCGTTATGCAGGTTAGACATATTTAAATCTATTTGCGTCGCCGGAGGTTTGGGGGGGGGGGGGGGGTGGAAGATCTCATTTTGAGAACTCCCGGTGCATATGCTATTATGGTCCTCTCGCGAGAGGTAGCGGCCGTAACGGGATTTACATCTGCAGTAAATGGGGCCGGGGAACCGTCCCATATTAATTTCTCATCACTTGTACCCTCTCCCCTCCATCTACTATTTATTTACTCCATTTAAAAAAAAAAATTTAGAGTATCAAATTCCTTTTTTTCCCAATTAACGGACAATTTAGCGTGGCCAATCCACCTACCCAGCACATCTTTTGGGTTGTAGGGGTGAGACCCATGCAGACACAGGGAGAATGTCCAATCTCCACATGGACTACTGTTTCTTTTAAAGCCCTATCTCCAACCCTATTTATTTGATTTGTCAGGATACTAGTCCCAGCATGGCTTAAGAGAAGCCTGTCCCAACTGAACAGATTCCTCTTTCCCCAGTACTGGTGCCTGTGTCTCATGAATTAAAATCCATTTCTGCCACACTAATCTTTGAGCCAAACATTCAACCCTCTGATCCTATTTATTTTATTTCATTTTTCTTGTGGCTCAAGTAGTTATCCATAGATCATTATGTTTTTGGTTTTGCTTTATAATTTAGTCCCGAGCTGCTCATACTCCCTCAGTACAGCCTAGTTTCTTAGTCCCATTTACGCTATTGGTCTCTTCTCACTTAAGTTTCTTATCCAGCCCCAAGGAGGTGCCTTTAGGGTTCGCATCAGACAGGCAAAACAGCCTCTGGACTCATCCCCTCACCTACAGAAAACAGTATCTATCCCCCAAACTATACTGTCCCTGTCACTACTACAGTCCTTTTACTCCCCGAGCTCTACTCCATTCTAGTAGCATGGTACAATGGTCTGTTTGATCATCCACCCTGCAGCACCTGTCCTCGTCCCCACAGGCTCCAAGAATCTCCTACCTGTTAAACAAGGGCTACCTTCTGCATCCATGTAATTGCTTCATTTCTAGTCACACCTCCTTTCCCTGACCATGGATCAAATATAAAGTAATGAACCTTAAACTGCTTCCTGGAGGAGTGTCATGGAAACTTTTTTCCTTTCCTGGTACATTATTGAACCCAGAGTTCAAACTCCATTCATCAACGCTGCAGCAACGTTGCTTGAGTTGCAGACACTTTCTGCAGATGTGGTTGCTGCAAATCACAGTGTGGTGTCCACCAGCTCCCACGTACGACAGCTGCAGCATGCCCTGCCTCCTCTATATTTCATTTAACTGATCAGGTTTCAAGTTTTGAAGTATCACCCAATTTTCTATTTACAGTTTTTAATCAAGGTAATAAATAACCTTGTTTGTAATTTATTAAATTTAATTACATGCTTTAGGCTTTTACTGTAATTTAGTAACCCAAATCCTAATTTAACCCAATGGGCAGAATGTTCTGATCTTTTTGAAGAGTGGTGCAACAGGCAGGAAAAACGGGGTGGGGAGGGGAAGCTGCCGGCCGCAAGGACGGCATCTCACAGTATTTTTCGCCACCCAGTGCAATTAAATGTAAGAGGCAGCTCTCTTGATGCAATGCTGATGGGGTGAGCTCTGATTGTTCTTGCCCTGCAAGCAACTTAGGTTTTTACAAGGTCAAGGGATACCTAATATAAAAAATGAAAATAGAACCCACCACTTCCCCCCAGGAGCTCCCCCCACCCCCAATCAAGGAACCCCTCCTCCCACCACATCAAGAAACCTTCTCCCGTGACTTCCCCACAGCACTCCACCCCCCCCTCCCCCTCCCCCCAACCACGAATCTCCCCCAAGGAAATGGAAGCCCCCATGCAACCCTCCCCCGGCCCCACAGAACATGGCCCTGGCACTGCCCCCAGGCATTGCTGCACAGTGCCAAGGGGCAGTGCTTGGATGCCAGGTGCACGTCCTGGGGGATCTGTCATGATTCATGACAGGGTGAAACAGGTTTGGGGACTATCATGCATAAAGGCCTGAAAAAGATATTTAAATCATTGAAAATGGGATCCCGACTTTCAATGCTGGGGCGGGGGGGGGGGGGGGGGGGGGGGGGGGGCGTGTAACGACAACAGATTGTGGAAATCCTGCCAGCGCAAATCACATTTTCAGCATCTCGTGAGATTCTGCGGCCCTGTCACCATTTACACCTGTGGAAAACTGGGACACAAAATCAGGCCTATGAGTTTATATCTAGTTTTTATCAAGCACCTCTGACCTCTACCTCATCCGACACGTTGTATTTTAGAACTAAATTATTTTAAAGAACTTTAAATAGAACCAGTTAAGCCAGTTTGTGAAATCTTATAGCACACAGTTTAGTTCAAACTGTTACAATGGTCAATTGCCTCTTATCATCAGTCAAGTGGTAAAATAAATGTACTTGAGAAAATAATCATGTAGATATATTACAATGACAGTATAGTTAATAAGTGCATACCTCTTTAGGTAATCCATCAGGTCCAATACATCCTGAAAAAACAAACATGGATTGTTATAACATGGTTTCCTCAGGGTGCTCCGGTTTCCTCCCACAGTCCAAAACTGTGCAGGTTAACTGGGATTAAGGCGATAGAGCGGGGGAGTGGGCCTAGCTAGTGTGCTTTTTCGGATGGTCGGTGCAGACTCGATGGGCCGATTGGCTTTCTTCTGTACTATAGGGATTCTATGAATCACTCTTAAAAATATCCTTGAAAATTACAAAGGGAACAAAAACAATGAGGAAAGACAATCAAAAAAGTGCAAAAAAAAATAAAAATGAGAATGAGCAAGAATATTTACCACATTTATTAACACACAGGTCTGTGTCAGGGCTGAAAAGAGTGGTACCCTCTGGGCAGAAGCATCCTTCTGATAAGTTAAGACCAGTCAAATCTGAATTGCTTTAAAAACATACATATATATTAGCACTGTATAGTAATCATAACTGATGGGAACAAGTAATTTTAAATACATTCAAAACTATTTGGTTTTAAAAATAATACAATATTATTTTCCAGTATTCATCATAACTAACCTTGAAGTGCAAGTATGTTCCCCTTCAAAGTGTTCACATGCTTTGTAAACTTTGTTTAAAGGACAATTATAAGCTGCATTGAAAAATAAGAAATAAATGTTTTTGTCAAATTATTCGTAATGTTACCAATGCATTTTTAATAGAACAGACACTTTCTAAAGATTTAAGGAGTCAATTGGAAGCAGAGTGGAAGTAATCTTGTAAATAGGGGAGATTTCAACAATTGTGTCAAACGCAACTCAGTGTGTGGAGCAGCACAGGTAATTTAGAGATAAGTACCACATTTATTGATTAGTTTTTTAGTGGTTAGCATTCGTGTTTTCAGATTTGCTGAAAAGTTAATTAACCTAGAAGTTAGCGAGAGTCTCCATGGAAATACAGATTAAAAAGTAAGGGGGTTTGAGCATCAGGAAATGAGGTTAAAGAATACTTGTTACTTCAGCGCAAGGGATAGAGTTAAAAGCAAAGTACTGCAGATGCTGGAATCAGAAACACAAACAAAAATGTTGGGAAATCTCAGCAGGTTTGACAGCATCTGTAGAGAGAGAACGGAACTAACATTTCGAGTCTGGATGACACTCAGTCAGGGCTCAGACAAAGAGACACCCAGACTTGAAATGTTATCGATAACGATTCTAACCTCGGGTAACTTTCTGTGTGGAGCTTGCACATTCTCCCCTTGTCTGCGAGAGTTTCCCCCCGGTGCTTTGGTTTCCTCCCACAGTCCAAAGACCCCATTGGAATATTGTGAGCAGTTTTGGGCCCCATATCGAAGGAAGGATGTGCTGGCCTTGGAAAGGCTCCAGAGAAGATTCACAAGAATGATCCCTGGAATGAAGAACTTGTCCTATGAGGAACATTTGAGGACTCTGGGTCTGTACTCGTTGGAGTTTAGAAGGATCAGAGGGGATCTTATTAAAACTTACAAGATACTGCGAGGCCTGGATAGAGTGGATGTGGAGAGGATGTTTCCACGTGTAGGAAAAACTAGAACCAGAAGACACCATCTCAGACTAAAGGGACGATCCTTTAAAACAGAGATGAGGAGAAATTTCTTCAGCCAGAGGATGGTGAATCTGTGGAACTCTTTGCCGCAGAAGGCTGTGGAGGCCAATTCACTGAGTATCTTTAAGACAGAGATAGATCGGTTCTTGATTAATAAGGGGATCAGGGGTTATGGGGAGAAGGCAGGAGAATGAGGATAAGAAAATATCAGCCATGATTGAATGGCGGAGCAGACTCGATGGGCCGAGTGGCCTAATTCTGCTCCTATGTCTTATGGTCTTATGTGCAGGTTAGGTGGATTGGCTATTCTAAATTGCCCCGTCATGTCTAAAGATGTGCAGGTTAGATGGGGCTACAGGGATTAGGCAGGGGAGTGGGTCCAGGTAGGTGCCCTTTCAGAGGGTCGGTGAATGGCTTCCTTCTGCACTGTAGGGATTCTATAACAAGGCAATGGCTCATCTCTGACCTCAACTCCAGCTTGGTATACAATCCAATCCCATATACTTTAATTCCCTTGATGTGGAGATGCCGGCGTTGGACTTAATTCGTCCAACGACGTTGGATTTAATTCCCTTAGTACACCAATAATATTAACCCCTGTTTTGAATATATTGAATGACTGAACATTTGTAGCTCTCTCTGGTAGAGAATGCCAAAGATTAACAAACATTTGAATGCGGAAATTTTTCCTTATTTCAGTCATAAATGGGTCTACCCCTTATTCTCAGACTGTGACCCCAAATTCTAGATTCCTCAGCCAGGGGAAACATTTTCTCAGCATCTGTCTTGCCAAGTCCCTTAATAATTTTATATGTTTCAATGTAATCAATGTAATCACAATTGCATGTAAACTTTTGTTGCGCCCCCTCAAGGGAAGTATTTTCTTCCTTAGGTAAGAAGACCAAAACTGTCCACAGTGCTCAACGTGTGGTCCCACCAGTGCCATGTATAAGGATGGTCAACAAATGCTGATCTAGCCAGCAATGCTCACATCCTGTGAAAGAATATTTAAAACATTATAGCAAGGACTCTTTATTCTTATTGTTCAATCCCTTTGCAGCAACATTTTTTGCTGCACTTGTATGTTTACATTCTGAGATTCATGGACAAGGGCCAGAATTTTTCGTCCGTTCTCCCGACAGGATCTTCCGTTCTCACGGATGGCGCACCCCCTCCGCAGGCTTCCGTCAGCGAGGGGTGCATTCAAAGGGAAGCCTCGTCTCCATCGGCGGAACCAGAAGATCCTGCCTCAGGCTAATAACGGGCTGCTTCCACCGCCGTGCAACACATGGTGGGTTGCGTGGAAAATCTCACCAAAAACACACAGGTTTTCCTGAACGCAAAACATTTCCAGTCTCTCTCCATTCAAAAATAAATTCTGTTTTATACATTTCCGACCAAAGTGTGTAACTTATTACTTTACAACATTGTGTTTGGGTTGCCATGTTTTTGCCAAATCACCCAATCTTTCTACATTCCTTTGCAGCTGCTTTGTATGCTCCTCACTGCTGATTTTCCCACCTAACTTTGTATCATCAGAAAACTTCAATATGTTACATTGAGTCTGCTTATCTAAATCATTAATATAGGTTGTAAGTAGCTGAGACCCAAGTTCTGATCCTTTCAGTACCTAGATAGTTTGTCTGTCAGTTTTCTTTTCATTAACTAATCCTCAATGTATGCTATTACCCACCGATGGTAAGAACCCTAATTCTGTGTGATAACTTCTTATGTGGTGCTTGTTGAATGATTTTTTGAAAATCCAAAAACACTACATTCATTGATGCCTCCTTATCCTTCTTGCTGGTTTCATCCTCAAAAAATAGATTTGTCAAACATAATTCCCTTTCATAAATCTGTGTTGGATATGTTTTAAAAAGAGTAGAATACGTTGATGGGGTTAGATGATGGAGATTTGTGTGGAGCATGAATATCTTCATGGATCTGTTGGACTGATGGACTTGTTGCTGTGCTGTGAATATCATGCAGTATAACGTAATCATGTAATACTTACAACATGCTCCATTTGTGTAACTTCTCCAATCAATGCAGATGCCGTGCGACATGCACACAGTCGCGTAGGTTTGCAAACTCGCACACACCATGGATGTACTTGCCGTTTGACATTCATCACGCACGCATGCCTGATAATAGTGGTCTGGTGAAACCCGATTATGGCACTCTGAAAATAATCTAGAAATAATATAATTCATCATACCTTCAGTGAAACTTTGAAAATGTTTGTCTTTGGTACAAAACATGTTATAATTGCAGAGCAAAGCTCCCAAAGAATTAAGAATTCCTAGTCAAGTACAGAATGGGTTTGAGGCTCAGGAGATTTCTTGCATGGACTCAAAAATCTGCTTCAGTACCAAATATTTTCATTGCACATGTGCATTATTCCCATTTCTTTCCCCCCATTTCATCATGAGACCCACCTTCTACTCACTGGATCCCATTCTTATGAGACTGCCGACCATCCACCTCCACTTGCTGACTCTATGCTCACTGACGTTGCAAATGATTCCCTCTGCTGAAACACTGTGCCTTTCTTTTTCACATCGTGGTCTTTATTCTCATTCTCAAATAATTTATTCTTTACCCCTCTGTCTTTAGAAACTGTCATTACATTTCCACTATCTCGTTAAGGAAATGTGGCATGTCAGCTACGACTCTCACCAACTTTTACAGATGCACAATAGAAAGCATTCTCTCTGGTTGTATCACAACTTGGTATGGATCCTGCTCTGCCCAAGTCCGCAAGAAACTACAAAAGGTTGTGAATGTAGCCCAGTCCATCACGCAAACCAGCCTCCCATCCATTGACTCTGTCTACAATTCCCATTGCCTCGGAAAGGCAACCAGCATAATTAAGGACCCCACACACCCCGGTCATACTCTCTTCCACCTTCTTCCGTCAGGAAAAAGATACAAAAGTTTGAGGTCACGTACCAACCGACTCAAGAACAGCTTCTTCCCTACTGCCATCAGACTTTTGAATGGACCTACCTCGTATTAAGTTGATCTTATCTCTACACCCTAGCTTTGACTGTAACATTACATTCTGTAGTCTCTCCTGCTTTCCCTATGTACTGTATGCGTTGTCTGTATAGCATGCAAGAAACAGGCCGGATTCTCCGGCTGTGTTTGCCCAGTGACCGGAGAATCCCACCTAATACTTTTCATTGTATACTAATACACGTGACGGTAATAAATCAAATCAAATTCTTTTTCAAAGTCCTTGAAAGTTTGATATGTCCCAAACCCTGATCTCCTCTCTAGAATTTCCCTATTTGAAACTCTCTAATCAAATTTCTGCAATCCCTAAAGCAGTAAATTGACCCTAACCAAATCACACACATCTGAGACACCTGTAACCTTAGCCCATTATTGCTCCCCCAGCTCTGCAGTTTTGACATGATCAATCACTCCATCCTCCTGTAAAGTTGAGAAGGTAGCTCCAATTTTCTTGCACTCTTACTAATTGATTCGTAGCCGTAGCTTATTTTCCCACATAGCATGGCACTTCAGAGGTTAGCATGGCACTTCAGAGGTTAGCGTGGCACTTCAGAGGTCAGCATGGCACTTCAGGGGTTAGCATGGCACTTCAGAGGTTAGCGTGGCACTTCAGAGGTTAGCTTGGCACTTCAGGGGTTAGCATGGCACTTCAGAGTTTAGCATGGCACCTGAGAGGTCAGCATGGCACTTCAGGGGTTCACCAAGAATCCATCCACGGACCCTTTCTTTTCTCAGCTACATGCAACACCCTTGCAAAGCCATAGGATCAATTTCCACAAGAATATGCATATATATGAACATCCAGGGGTCAGGGCCTTACAACCAAAACTCTTGATGTTTCCACTGTCTTTGGCACTATCAGACTGCTTGTCTGACGTTAGTCTTGAATGAGCTACAATTTCCTTCAACTAAACACTGGAAAAACTAAATTTTCCCGAAATAGGGCAAGGCGTCAGGTTCTGACTGAAAACCGGCATCTTTCTCCCAGCCAGCCTTTCTCCCCAGATCTTCTGACACTTTGTCAAAAAAAGCAGGGGTGTGTGTTTTGCACCATCATTATAAGTTCATAAGATATAGGGGCAAAATTAGGTTATTTGGCCCATCGAGTCTGCTCTATTCCGCCATTTGATCATTCTAAGGGCTGGGGCCAAAGGCTATGGGCAAATCTGGCTCCACAGAGATCAGGGTGTCTTTTTGAAAGGCCGCCCCAATCCAATCTCAAAGTTAAAAGATAGATACCCGCTCCCCCGCCACAAGGACATCGGGATGCCCCAATCCATCCTTGCCAGCAATTTCCACACCACACCCTCCATTCATTATCACCAGGAATCTCTTCCTCCCTCCCCCCAAATCTATCAGAACTGGCAATTCCCCACCGCCTCCCATTGGGCCCGCCCTGCCCCTGGTCCCCAGCACTTGGCAATGCTGAGTAGGCACAGCCATGGGACATTGCCACTGCTCACGGGCTGCTCTGGCCTCCGCACCACCGGCATGCCATAATAGGATTTGTGCCCTCTGCAACGGGCCCAAAGATTGCGGCCATTCTCTTTTATCCTCACCGTATACTCCTTGGGCCGGAATCGGGAAATGCGATTGGGTGGAAAACCGCGCATCAGCCCAAAATCGAAGTCTGCTCCGGTGCCTTGACAATGGCAAGAATGCATTCAACGGCACACGCTGACTTGGGCATGCAAATTGTACCGTAAATGCCATTGACATATCATTAACGGGATCGACTCGGCAATTTCCGGGCCCCTTGCAATGCTCTGCCTTCGCCAGGAGGAGTTACCAATGGCGGGTTCTTTGTTGTATTTAAAATCATGAAACAGGTGCCATGGTTGCTGAGGGAGAGAGAGGGCACGAAAAGTGATCGCCATAGTGTGCTGCCAGTTGTGCCGCTAGCCGGGGGCTTCTGCCAGGGCCGGGGGAGTAGCAGGCGGTGGTCAGGAGGTTGGCCATAGGGTTGGGGTGGATGGGCATAGATCACAATTGCCGTAGCCTGCATGCCAGCCATGCGATGTGCACACCGCTAACTGCCCACTGTGAACTTAGCGCTACGGGCCGTATGGGTGCCACCCCAGGCCACCCCCCAGATACCCTCTGCCCCATCTGGCCCATCAATGGGATAGGCATTCTCCAGCACAACCAATGCCATTTTCATGGCTGGGTTGAGGGTGTGTGGCGAGTGCAGTGCCGATATGCAGCTCCTGCTTGTCCGGCTCTCGAGTGCCAAAGTCTGACCCCAATGAATCATTCACCAGCGCTCGTTGGAATTGCACTAGTTCCACATGGTGCCTGTTCTAGCCCATTAGGATGTCCTGAATTGCTCTGGGATCTGTGATGCTTTCAGGACTGTAGAACTAACGCGATTCAGTCCCGGCATCAGCACGTAGGGCGGGATTCTGCGATTGCCAATGCTGAAATTGCGTTTGGCGGTTGGCTGAAGAATCCGTTTTTGTGCCAAAATCAGGGGCGGTGCTGTTTTTCAGATGCTCCGCCCCCTCAAAAACAGCGTAAATCGCTGAGTGTGCCGCACGCTGTTGGGACGGCCTCAGGCCGTCACCTGAGGCCCTCGCTCGATGCTCCACCCCAGATGGGCCAACTTCCTGACGGCATTGGTCGCAGGTGCTCATCGTTTTCAGAGACCTCGCGTGGTGGGTGCGTAATCTGTCCAGTGCCGCCGCAGTCAGGGGGAGCCGTTCTGCTGGCCGAGGGGTGGGGGGCTTCGGCAGGGGCTGAGGGGACTCGTGGGGGGTGATGAGGGGATTGCAGAGGGTACTATCTGGCAGACCGGGTCCGTGCGCAGCCGGTGCCATTTAGTATGGTGCGGCTGCCGCAGGTCGCCGCTGTGCGCATGCGGGACCACGAACCCGGAAATCCTCCATCTGTATCTGCAGATAACGTGGCGTGGCTGCCAGCCCCCCACCAGGTGGAGTATCGGTGCGAGGGCGGCACCGACTCTTTGGTCGTAAGACTAGACACATCTCCCTCTTGTAATTGCCACTGTCTCCTTATCAGCCATTTGTTTGACCAAACTTTTGTTCACCACTTCTAGTACCTCCTTCTTTGGTTCAACATTAATTTTTCCATGAGAGATTTGATAAGCACTTAGCGATATATATTATTAGTTAAAGATAAGCACCCCGGTCCCCACCAGATGCAACCTCATACCTTCCACAACATCAGACATCTCTCATCAGATCCCAGGACCACCCAGAGGCAGCTGCCGACCGAGGAAGCGAGGGAAATTCGGCGGTCTGCAGGTGAGACTAAAGCAGCGCGGTTACAAGTCTCCTCTCCCCAGCATACTCCTGGCAAATGTCCAAGCGATCAAAATCAAGCTGGACGCACTTAACGCTAGACTTACCTCTCAGAAGGAGTTAAGGGACTGCTATGTGCTTTGTTTCATGGACACATGGCTCACCCCTGCCTCACCGGACAGTGCCATACAACCTGAAGGCTTCTCAATACACCGGATGGACCGCGTGGCATTATCAGGCAAAGTGAAGGGCGCCTCCTTATCAATTCCTCCTGGTGCTTAGACGTGGCAAACCTGGCGACCTACTGCTCCCCGGACGTGGAATACCTGAAGTTCTGCCTATACTACCTTCCCCGGGGGGTTCACTTCAGCGATTATCACAACGGTCTACATCCCACCTCAGGCAGAGGTGAAGAAGGCGCTTAACGAATTGTACACCGCTATAAATAACAACAAAACTGATCCCCCGGAGACATTGGGCGAAATTCTCCTACCCGCCCCGCCACATTTCTGCCCCGACCGGCCGGCGGGAGTCTCTGTAACACCGGCCGGTCAATGGGGTTTTCCATTATGGGGCAGCCCCACGCCGTCGGGAAACCCCCGGGCGCTGGCAAAACGGAGACTCCCGCCGGCGGAGAATGACGCCCCTTGTTCATCATGGCCCGGGACTTCAATCAGGCCAACCTCAAGAATGTACTGCCAAAATTCCACCAACACATCTCCACATCACCAGGGGCGACAACACTCTCAACCACTGTTACACAAAAATCAAGGGCACCTACCGATCCATCCCCCGACCGCACTTCGGAAAATCAGACCATAAGATGGTGCTCCTTCTCCCGGCATACAAGCAGAAACATAAGCGGTAGAATCTGGTTAAGGTTGTGCAGTGCTGGTCCGAGGCAGCAGAAGAGCTTCTACGTGACTGCTTAGAGTCAGTGAACTGGTCCATATTTAAGAACTCAGCGACCAACATAAACGTGTATGCAACCATCATCACAGACTTAACCAGGCAAGTGTGTAGAAGACTGCGTGCCAAAGGACGTAGTACGTACGTTCCCCAACTAGAAACCATATTAATCAGGATATTGGCTCCCTACTGAAGGCCCGGTCTGAAGCGTTCAAGACAGGTGACGCTGACTTGTACAAGAAATCCAGGTACGATCTCCGCAAAGTCATCAGGGATGCCACGAGACAATATCAGACCAAGTTAGAGTCACAGACTAATGCCACAGACTCTCGTCGGTTGTGGCAAGGCTTAAACAACATAACGGCTTATTAAAGCGAAGCCGAGTAGAATCTCCAGCAGCAGCGCACCCCTCCCCGATGAAACCATCAAACCGTTGTTAACTGGCCAAGCAGCCTCGGACGCACCCATAGCTACCGTCACAGCTGCCGAAGTCAGATCGGCCTTCTTGAAAGTGAACCCTCGGAAGACGACATGTCCTGACAGGGTCCCTGGTCGTGCACTCAGATCCTGCGCGGACCAGCTGGCAGATGTGCTCGCAGACATCTTCTACCTCTCCCTACTACGTTCAGGAGGTCCTCACCTGCTTCAAGAAGAGCTCCATCATACTGGTGCCAAAGAAGAACCAGGCAATGTGCCACAACGACTCTCATCCGGTGGCCTTGACATCAATCATTATGAAGTGCTTTGAGAGGTTGGTCATGGGATACATCAACTCCATACTCCCAGATTGCCTAGGTCCACTGCAATTCGCATACTGCTACAACCGGTCCACAGGAGACGTCATCTCCCTGGAGCATCCCTGGAGCATCTTGCCAACAAGGACTCCTATGTCAGACTCCTATTCATTGACTACAGCTCTGCCTTTAACACCATAATCCCAGCCAAGCTCATATCAAAACTCCAAAACCTAGGACTTGGCTCCTTGCTCTGCAACTGGATCCTCGACTTTCTGGCTCATAGACCACAATCAGTAAAGATAAACAACACCTCCTCTACTGGGGCCCCGCAAGGCTGGGTACTTAGACCCCTACTATACTCCCTGTACATACACAGCTGTATGGCAAAATTTGGCTCCAACTCCATCTACAGGTTTGTTGATGACACGACCAAAGTGGGTCGGATCTTGAACAACGATGAGTCAGACAGAGAGGGAGATAGAGAACCTAGTGGAGTGGTGTAACAACAACAATCTTTCCCTCAATGCAGCAAAACTAAAGAGCGAGGCATTCACTTCAGGAAGCAAAATATCGTACACACCCCTTTCTGCATCAATGGGGCTGAGGTGGAGATGGTTGACAGCTTCAAACACCGAGATGTGCACATCGCCAACAATCTGTCAAGGTCAACCCATGTTCACGCTACGACCAATAAAGCACAACGACGCCTATACTTTGTCAGGAAACTAAGGAAATTCGGCATGTCCACATTTACTCTTACCAACTTTTACAGATGGACCATAGAAAGCAACCTATCTGGCTGCATCATGGCCTGATATGGCAACTGCTCGGCCCAAGACCATACAAAACTAGAGAGAGTCGTGAACGCAGTCCATCACGCAAACCCGCCTCCCATCCATTGACTCTATCTACACCTCCCGCTGCCTTGGGAAAGCATTATCAAAGGCCCTTCCCACCCTGGTCACTCACTCTTCCAACTTTTCCATCGGGCAGAAGATACAAACGTCTGAGAGCACGCACGAACAGATTCAAAAGCAGCTTCTTCCCTGCTGTTACCAGACTCCTAGAGGACCCTCTTATGGACTGATCTGATTCTCTAATGAATAGTACTACACTCCATATGCTTCACCTGAAGTCTGTGTCTATGTATTTACATTGTGTAATTAAGTATGCCCTATTTTTTTTCATGTATGGAATGATCTGTCTGGACTGTACACAGCACAATACTCTTCACTGTACTTCGGTACACGTGACAATAAACACATCCAATCCGATCCAAGTTAAGTAAATGGTCACTAAAGTGACATTTAGTACAAATAATTGTTTGTTTCATTCTGTCAGCTACCAGGAGATGCATACCACCAGTTAATTGTTAAGGTATCAGGCAGAGAGAAAGGTCACTGACATTGCCAGTTATGCTGTCTGAGCTCTAAATGCTCTAATTACCTCACATTTCATTATAATCTAAAATTGTCATTACCTTTTATGCAAAGAGTTCAAATGTCAAGATTGGTTAACACTTAAAAATAATTGTTTAGGACCTAATATTTGAAGAAAAAATGTGAAAGTGAGAACCGTAAAAGTGAATTCATAAATCTTGCAAAATGCTAATATATTTGTATTAATAATTTGTTTATTTTGCTAACTGACGAACCAAAAATGCAAAGTTGTATGATCTTAGAAAACCTCAGATTATATATATACATATATGTAGTAAAATGTCTTACTTGCTTGTAATCATCTTGCAAAAAGAATCAGAGCTACAAGGCTTTTGTGTTGCTTGGGGACTGAACGTGACTTGAGGTCTTGGAGTTGGTAATGAGGATGGTCCATTACAGTTTGGTTTGTTGGAATCTTTGACTTGCCAGTAATCACCCATTTCTGAACACGAGGATGCAGCCTTTCCACTGGGCAGCATACAGTCATCACTTTGAACATTATTGCATGTTCCTGAGAATGCAGATCATTGAGAGTGTCAATTTATTCACAATAATGTCTGCAACCTCTTTAAAGGCCCTTTTATTTATTAAAAGATACATTCTTATGAAATGAGAACAGTTATGTTTCTGCAGACAGCTCTGTCTGTATCAAGCAGTGTATTTGATGTGAAGTCAGAAGTTCTCTCAATGCAGATTTTTTAATCTTGCAATTTATGGTGCTGGCAATTCACTCAGAGTCAGGTTGCTGTGGCAATTTATACTTTTACATGTATGTTGTATGCTGGAGCTATGAGTATTGAAGGTAGAGTTTCCAACATTCTTTCCACACATGGTTGACCAGGGATCACTTCTGATCTTACTGTCTGTTATTAGCATATGTTGAAAGGATTTGCTGAGGTTGTGAACTTCTTTTGCCATAAAGTCCTGGGGAGGGACTCAAATATACATTTTCTGACTCAGAGGGGGTCACTACCTACTTGAGGCGGCACGATGGCACAGTGGTTAGCACTGCTGCCTCACAGCACCAGGGACATGGGTTCAATTCCGGCCTCGGGTGAATGTCTGTGTGGAGTTTCCTCCGGGTGCTCCAGTTTCCTCCCACAGTCCAGAGATGTGCAGGTTAGGTGTGTTGGCCAGGAAAATTGCCCCTCAGTGTCCATGGCTTTTTGGCCCAAATGAAGGCTCAGCAGCTGATTCGCCGGGACCACGCTCGCTGGCTCCCTGCTAACAAGGTCGAGCAGCACTTAAACTGCACTTGCTCAGCCAACCCCAGCCAGCTCGCAACAATGATGCCCAGGAGACCGGCCCCAATATTCACGGATGTTGACCTGCAGAGGCCCCCGGACGTGGTGGAGGCCAGGAGAGATGTCCTGTTCTCCCGAGGGTCGTGGAGGGTCAGCCACAGGCCAGCCAGTGCTGCCTGGGATGTGATGGCGGCAGCTGTCAGCTCGGGGAGTATGACCAGGAAGACTGGCCTTCAATGCAGGAAGAAAGTCAATGACCTACACCGGGCAGCATGAGTGAGTAGACATCAATGCCCCTCCCCCCTCCTCCGAGAACTCTTCCATCACCCCTTCCCCCCCATGGGGGTGACCACCACCCCATCTCCTTTAACTCCCCAAACCTTTCCTCTATCCCCCCTCCTGCACCACTGTGAACCACGCATGTGGCTAATGATGCCCCCTCTGTGTCTCCTCAGGGAAAGCTCTCGCACAATCGGTGGGAAAGGGCCCAGACTGGGGCTGCGGTGGAGTGCCGACATTAGAATCCTCACCTCCTTTGAGGAGTGGGCCCTGGAGGTGACCGGTGTGGCCGAGGACAGGGCAATCACCAACGCGAAGGCTGGCGGACGCCGCAGAGGTGAGTAACCACTGAGCTGCAGCCGGAGTACCTATCAAACGTGAGTACTGATTGCCTTACTGACTGACCCATCGGAGGGCTGCTGGATCCCAGGACACAGCTGAGGCCCAGCCTGATGCTGAGCCTCTGGAAGTGGGTCATCCGGAGCTGATGGAGATAATAGGGTGCAGCCGGGACATTCAGAGGGATGTGCCAGCGTCGCTCTAGCAGATCCATAGCCGCTTGGAGGAGCCTCAGAGGCTACGGGTGCAGGAGATGTGGCCAGGGCAATGAGTGGCACCGAGACCAATGCTGCTGGTGCGGCGACCGCAGTAGAGAGGGGGTGCGCGACTTCAGCACCATGAGTGAAGGTGTCTAAAGCATCGTGCAGACGGTAACAGCCATGGCTGAGGGTCTCGACAGAATGCCTGCCTCACTGGGGAATGTCACCCAGTACCAGGCCGACCTTGATGAGGTTCTACGGGACATGTTCCATTCTCAAATGGACATGGCCGAGGTGCTGCGGAGCCTGTCCCAATCGCAGGTGGGCATTGTGAGCTGCAGAAGAGCATGGCCCAGTCACTGGGGGATGTGTTCCAGTGACTCAGGAGCATCGCCGAGAGCATCAACACCATGGTGCAGACACTGGGGAACCGCCAGAGCTGCCTGAGCCACATGATGCAGGAGTAGCTGGGGCTCGAACCAGCTGCTCCTCCGCCCTAATGTGAATCGCAGGGCCCTATAGGCGCCGATCGTTGGAGGGGGCTGGGTGCCAACCCGGAACTCTCCCAGGGAGTGGCAAGGGTGGGCACCAGCTCCCCTGATTTCCACCCTCTAATGAGGCTGCATCTCGGGGTCAGCACAAGGGACAAGGTGGCATGGATGTGCATGTGCTGCTGACAAGTGTTCCGGGGCCCTCTGGCCTCAGAAGGCATCGAGGGCTACAAGACGAGGTAGGAAGCTGGCTGCTTCCACCTTAGATGTGCATCCTGGGGACTCACCTAGAAACACCTAGATGTAGTGGGAGAGCTAGGAGGGTCAGGCACGTTGAGGATCACTGAGCGCACCGGGGTGGGGGATGGTATAAACCGGACTGGGTATCGTACAGCACATTAAACTCATTTTTGCACAACCATCATGATGCCTCTGTCACTTTCTTCCGCAATGCAGGCTAAACCCCGGACCCCTTGCCCATCTCTCCAGGCACCGCCCCATCCCCCTCCCCATGGCACTCACCCACCCTCTGGTCCTGGACATGTTCCTGGAGCTGTGTCCCATCCCCTGGGTGTTCGGATGTTGCGTGTGTGGTGTTGCCTCCCGCAGTGTCCAGGCAGTGTCCAGGCATCAAGGTTTGGTTGGGATGCTAGGCAATGATTCCCACATGCGACATGGCCCGCCCACCCACGGGGATCCACTTGGCATCTGTGAAGTGCTCACTTAACCACGATTGCCAATTCCCTATCAGCAATAGCCTTCAGCCGCACAGCCAGAGGCCTCAGCAGTTGGTGGGAGTCATGGGTAATCGGTGGGGCAGACGGACAGGGACAAGGGCTGCCCGCAGAAAGGGAACACACGATCCAGAATTGGCATGGTGGTGCCGTGAGCGGTTGCCCCCCCAGTTGCCCCCTCCAGCGACTCTCCCCCCATCCCGCCTCCCTCCCTCCTCCCACCGAGCACTGGGGTGGCAAGCCCAGCACTCCCGGGCTCTTTGCCCATGAGAAAAGATGACTATACGCCTCCCGACACAAACCCTGCCAAGTTCACATTTTTCAATAGGAGTACTAATCGGCACCAGCGTGAGCACTCACTGGGGAGGCTGCTGAATCACGGGAGACCGTTGGATATGGGGTCGTTCTCGTTGAATGTATGGAAATGGGGCTTAAGTGGTGTTAACTGGTTTCTCGCCATGCTACGCTGAAATCCCGATTTTGCCTATGTGAGCGGGCTGGTTGCATCGCAAACTGTTTGGCGCATGGGACGAATCTTGTTTTTGGCCTCTCCCGCTATTCACCAGCCTCGTTACACTTGAGCGAGAGTGCAACGAGGCCAGAGAATCACACCTCTTGAGTCTGAATGTATATTGCTTCTAGCAAGTGTAAATTAATAATGTTACAAGTTTGACTGATCATCTTAAATTCACTATTAGTGTAGCTATCAGCTTTCTGAACAAGCCTGGGTGGTGTACTAATAGCTGGATCATTCTGTGGTCATGGTCTAGAGAAAGGGAAATCATTAAGGATACTGCTTTCGAAGATTATCCAGCACCCTCCTACTTTGTGCGAGGACAACCTCTGCAATCATACTGCTTTTCAGCATAATATCAAGGGCGATGCACTCGGTGATATCCTTGTAGAATTGTATGCAAGGAATAGCCATGCTGCAAAAAAGTTGTCCCAAAGACACAAGTAATACTTTTTGTAAAGAGATCTATTGAAACAGAATGTAGTTATAACATGATCTGACTTCAGCTGTATTATAGAATCATATAATCCCTGCAGAAGGAGGCCATTTGGCCCATCGAGTCTAAACCTTTCCTCCGAACGAGCATCCGCCAAGACCCACTGTCCCACCCTATCCCTGCAACCCCGCAACCCCACCTAACCTTTTGGACACTACGGGTAATTTAGCATGACAAATCCACCTAACCTGAACATCTTTGGATTGTGGGAGGAAACCAGAGCACCCGGAGGAAATCCACACAGACACGGGGTGAACGTACAAACTCCACACAGACAGTCACCCGAGGCTGGAATTGAACTTGGGTCCCTGGCGCTGTGAGGCGGCAGTGCTAACCACTGTATATGCAGCATTAACCTCCTAGGGGCCACGTGTCATTCAATAGACACAAGGGAAAACAGTACTTACTCGCAAGCCTCTGCCAACATTGTCAGCGGTTATTTGTTAAAGCAGCCCAGCTATACATATTTTTGAGTTTTTCTCCTGATCACTGAGAAAAGGTACACTTCAGTTTTCACCCTCTTGACAATACATAGTCAGCTGGCAGCTCACATGATAACAAATTGTGCATGCCTGGCATTCAAATTGTTCCTATTTTATTCGATCGGTGTGTATATTATATCACATCCGATTTGATATAAGGTACAAATGGAATTTTATATACAAATTAGAGTGTAATTATTTAGATGGGCGGCACAGTGGTCAGCACGAGGGACCCGGGTTCAAATCCAGGCCTGGCTCACTGTGTGGAGTTCTCCCTCTGTCTGCGTGGGTTTCCTCCGGGTGCTCAGGTTTCCACCCACAGTCCAAAGATGGGCAGGTTCGGTGGATTGGCCATGATAACATTGCCCCCTGGTGTCCAATGGTTAGGTGTGGTTACAGGGATGGGGTGCGGGAGTAGGCCTAGGTAGGGTGCTCTTTCGGAGGGTCGGTGCAGACTTGATGTGCCGAACGACCTCCTTCTGCAATGTAGATATTCTATGATTCCACGATTTTCACTTAGGAACTTAAATATTCATAACAAAAGTGTCTTTAATGTGCATGTACCAACAACCGACCTCCTAAAGGTCTTATTTTAAAGAGTTTAATAAATAGTTTACATCCTTACCACATTGCCCCTGTGTATTATTTCCAAATATTTCACTTGGAAGTTTGATTGCGAAAGATAAACCATTAAAGGTAACCAGAGCCTTTATTTTAGGAATTTCAAGCATTATGTCAATGCCTGAGCTGGCGATCTTCACACCATCTCTTGAATAGGGTAGTGACACAGTGATGCCATCAACAGTCACCTGAATAATAAGACAAAATGTCACAATTTTTCTAAATAGCAATGTGGCTTTATGTAGAATTATAGAAGGATAACAGTGCCAAAAATGACCATTCAGCTTATCAAACACATCCTAGTCTTCAGTAGTGATAACCAATTAACTATACTCCCCTCTACTTTGGGCATAGCCCTGTATTTTATTCCCTTCAGGTATCTATCCAATTCCTTAATAAGGGGTTACCATTAAATCTGCTGCCACCACACTTTCAAGCAGTATGTTCCATATCACAGCAACTCACAACATGAAAAATGTTTCCACAAGTCACCTTTGGTTCTTTTCTAATTTACTATGGGTGTGATTCAGCGACCCTGTTGTGCCTGGCATGGATCCGGGCGCAATGGGTGAATCGCATACAAACCACAAATCGGGCTCCATGCAGGGCGCAAAACCCATGTGCGAGTCACCTGACTTGTCCGCTGGGCAAAATCCAGATCTGAATACTTACACACGGCACCTGGGACTCACCAGCCATGCCTGGCAAATCTCGCCAGGCCGTTGTTTAGTACTGGTTCACACAAATGTGGGCCAGTCATATAGGTACCAGGAAAGATCTCTCAGGCCATTGGAGACCCCGGGTGGTCGGGGACAGGGCATGGTGGCACCCTGGCACTCCCCCTGGCACCTGGGCCCTTACAGTCTGGCACCCTGGCAATGCCACCTTGGCACACTGGCAGTGCCATCAGGACACTTACTGCCAGGGTGCCTGGCTGACACTGCCAGTGTGCTCCGGTGCAAGGTTTTTGGGCGGTTCCCGAGGGCCTCCCCAAGGTTGGGAAGGGGCCTGAAAAGGGGTGGAAAGATCGGGGCAGCCTTCCAAAATGGTGCCCCATTCTGTGAGGAGCCTTTCCTGCTGGTGAGCTGAGTGCAGCCTTGGCAGTGAGAAGCTCCCCGAGGTCAACAAAGACAGCAAAGTGCCTTTGGATAGCGGGTGTTTTTCGTTGCAGCAGCCGCCAAGATATGCCCCGGTAAACATGCCGTTCAGTGGACTTTAACTTGAGTCCGCTGAATTGTCCTGTATAAATCTGTGTCCTCTCATTATTGACCCTTCTGTGACTCAAAACAGTTTCTCCTTACTCTCTCAAAACCCTTCAAGATTTTGAATACTTCTATCAAAACGCCTCTTGGTACACTCTCTTCTAAGAACAACAACTCCAGTTTCTCTAGTCCCCCAACATAAGTCAAGTCTTTCATCCCAGGTACCATTCTAAAATTCTTCGTTCTAATCTGGAAAACAACCCTTCACCAGTACTCTTTGCTTTTTATTCCTTAGTTAATTTTGTGTGTATATTTGACCTTATTTGGGCTTTCATTTTGCTGACAAGCAATAGCCTGTTGAAAGTTAGTATACATATCAACCACACAACACTTATCAACTCTCTCAATTTCTATATCAAAGGGCCTAATCAAATTAGGGAAGCACAATTTGTCTTTAGCAAATCTGTGATAATTTTTATTTATTAGCACGTACTTTTCCCAAGTCCTAGTTTTGTCCCTGATTAATGCCTCTCAAGGTTTCCACTACTCATGTTAGGTTGAGAAGCCAGTCATTGCCAGGTGTATCCTCCTTCCCTTTTCTGAACAATGATGTTAAGATTTTCAATTATCCAATCCTCTAACATCAGCCACGTACCGAAGGGAGGATTGGACAGTTATGACCAGAGCCTCCCCATTTTATACCCTACTTTCCTTTATAACCTAGGTTGCATCTAGGCTTTGTTACTTTGTTTATGCCAACCATTTAATTATTTTCTTGTTCTCTATTTTTACCCAATATTGCCACTATTTTCTCATTTACTGCCACACTGGCAGCATTTACTTCCCCAGTGAAGATCGAGGGCATTTAGAACCTCAGGCACACACTTTGTCTCCACAAAAAGATTTATTTTTGGGTCCTTAATTGGCTTCATTCTTATTTTGACTCCCCTTTTATACTGATATATTTATAAGAGACTTTTGGGATTCTTTTTCCGTCAGACGCTTACATGATTGCACTCAACACATACTAAAGTGCTTCCAATGAAGAAAATGCATAATAATGATAATTACCAGATGCTGAAGACCAGTTGTAGCAACATTTGTAATCTCTATGTCCAGTTTTTCAAATTTCACTATAATAACACGTGAACAAGAAAGTCCATCTTGTGCATCACAGTGATAGTTGTCAACATAAATACCAAAGTTGTCAAGTGATGCCCTTGTTTCTTCCACTAGGATATAGGTGCAATTTCCTTCATAGGTGTAATATTGGCCATCAAATGTAACAAAATGTGAGCCTCCCCATCCATTGCAATAGCCTGTGTGGACATTAAATTTGAATATCATCAATTTAATTTGTTGTAATATAGTAATGGTTTCTCTTAGTAGCAGTATAACTTGTAAAAAAAACCTCTAATTATGATATACCTCATTCACATATTTCCTCACCTTTTTCTCTTTTATTTCTTCAAAATAGTGACAAAATCTATTACACATGACAACCCCACAATAAAATCAATTACAGAGAATTAGTAGGTGGAACAATTACTGGCATCCTAATCATTACAATCTTTCTTCAAATTCAAAAATGTATGTAAACCTGGGACTGGATTTCAGAAATTTGACACTGCCTAATTTTCTTTCTCTAAAGTTGGTTGAACAGGCTTGGCCATTAAAAAAGGAATGCTTTCTCAGCTAGGCATGAATGATCTGAACCAACATCGATTAGCAATTATCATATTGTTGTTTGTAGGATCTTACTATGTGCAATTTTGTTACAATATTTACTATCTTACATTTGTGCTGACATTTCAAAAATGCTACATTAGCTATGGAGCTCTTTGGGACATTCATAGAAATAGAAACTCGGAGCAGGTGTAGGCCATTCAGCCCTTCGAGCCTGCTCTGCCACTTAATGTAATATACCACTTGATACCATTAAAAACTAAAAATGTATCTATCTCTTTCTTGAATACATTCAGTGACTTGGCCTCCGCAGCTTTCTGCTTTAGAGAATTCCACAGGTTCACTACACTTTGAGGAAGAGATTTTTCCTCTTCTCGGTCCTAAATGGTCTACTCCATATCCTGAGATTATGTCCCTTTATTCTAGAGTCCCCAACCAGGGAAAACATCCTCACTACATCTAGTCTGCCCACCCCTGTTAGAATTTTATATGTTTCAATCAAATCTCCTCTCATTCTTCTAAATTCCAGTGAAAACAGGCCCAATCGAACCAACCTCTCCTCATAGGACAGATCCACCCACCCTCTGTCAGCCTAGTTAACCCACTGAACTCCCTCTGTGACAAGTATATCCTTTCTTAGGAGGAAGACCAAAACTGCATTCGATACTCCAGGTGTGGTCTCACCAAGGCCCTGTATAACTGCTTGCTACACCTGCCTCTCCACTTTCATTGACTGGCTTACAAGGACACCCAGATCCCTTTGTACATTCACACTTCCCAAAATATCACCATTTAAATAATTCTCTTCCTTTATGTGTATCACACCAAAATGTATAACTTCACATTTAGCCACGTTGAACTGCATCTGCCATGTATTTGCCCACTCACTCAACTGCCTAAATCACTTTGAAGCCTCCTTGCATCCTCCTCACAACTCTCAATTCTGCCCAGTTTTGTGTCATCAGCAAACCTCCGTTTGTGAAAGGCTCCTGTATTTATTTTCCTCCTTAAATTAGTTGTTGAGCTACTTCAGAAATATAAACTGAACTCTTATTGGCCAGATTTCTGGTACTGTCAGTGAAAAGATCATCTGAATGAATTCCTTTCAGTAGAAAATGGACATTAGCATTTCTTATTGTTAAGATTAAATAAGAAAAATTAACTCTACTGTGAAAAAATACAGCTACAAATTTTACATTTGCTCAATCTGTCAATGACTGAACCATATTCAGTTATCTTACTTGCTGAATCACCCTAATCTTCTATTAGCAAACATTCCCGGCTGGAATGTTATGTGAGATATATTGCCATGTCTGCTCTGCAATCAATTGCTACGAGATGCGAAGAGCATTTAGGGTGGTGGCACTCCTTTGACACACGCTTATTTATTTCATGAAGTCACCTGTTGCCAGATTATACTGCCCATTGTGGGAGTGAATTTAGAATGTAAAAATCTGTTGCATTAATCTAATGACATGCATCAAGCCAACCTGGAAAATTTTACTTTGTTCTTTCAATAAATGCCCTCACTTCTGTGCTTTATCCTGCTCCTAGATGGCAGTCAAGATGTTGTCTGAAACCAGACAAAAAATCTCTATATCCAAGAATTCAGTTACTCAATTTTGGTTTAAATGATGCTCCAATATTATTTTTAATCCACCCAATCATTGCCCAGATGAGGGTGGTAGCTTGTCATATAGGAACAATAGTGCAAAAGGTCAAAGTGGTACCGAGTCTTCAAAACTTCAAATTTCCAGTCAGATCATACCAATAGGCATGAGATGGAAAATTCTAGAAGGAGGAATGGGGAACTAGATCATCATCTCAGGTTTCTCAATAAGCAGTTTATTCCAGAACGGCATTGATAGAAGCCTATGAGCTGCCCATTCGTCCACCATGGAGACAAGGAAAGTTGCAGCAAGAAAAAGTTCCCACTTAACCTGAAACCTTGGGCCATATTTTCAAAGCGGAGCTGGGAACCCCACATGTAAATATAATTGGGCTGATTGGCAGTAGGCAAGCTTGGCATCCAATCAGAGGCTCTGAGTGCCTCCAGGAGGCTGAAGCTGTCAGGTGACATCCATGCTGGAAACTGCCACTGCTGCTGCCATGCCAAAGAGACTGGCACGGTAGCACAGTGGTTAGCATTGTTGCCTCACAGCGCCAGGGTCCCAGGTTCGATTCCCGGCTTGGGTAACTGTCTGTGCGGAATCTGCATATTCTCCCTGTGACTGCATGGTTTTCCTCTGGGTGCTCCAGTTTCCTCCCACAAGTCCTGAAAGATGTGCTGTTAGGTAATTTGGACATTCTGATGTCTCCCTCCATGTCCCAAACAGGTGCCGGAATGTGGCGACTAGGGGCTTTTAACAGTAACTTCATTGCAATGTAATGTAATCCTACTTGTGACAATAAAGATTATTATTAAAGAGGTTAGGAGGATACAAATGGAACAAACTGGACATGGACACCTAGTCAAGCTACAACCTGACGCTAGTTGACATCTTAAATTTCATAAAAAGCACAGATGGAAACAAACTTTCTTTTGCCCCATATCAACAGCAACAACTGTGCACTAACTTGCACCAGACTCTTTGGCTTTGTCCAGAAAGATAATTGAAAATTCTATTCTGTGCCAGACAGACCTCTTAATATGCTCCCTAAAGAGGGGAAAGGGCTGCTAATTAGCACTGAAATGGTTCATGTTCCCTCCTGCTGCAGGCTTTGAAAATTGCAAAGTATTCCAAATGATACCTGGCTTGAGTATTTGCAGCATTTAAAAAATTCTAAAAATAACTCTTAGTTTCTCGTAAAGATTCAGTAAGGGCAGCCCAGTTTTTGGATAGTAATAGCATGGATACACTTTGGAAATTATGGGGCTGATCTCACTGCAACTCATGTCCACGGGCATTTTGTTGGGGTCTTCACATGAACTGACCAAATAGCTTAGTCTATTTCAGGCAGAAGACTGCTTTTAACATGCAATTTGAGTTATAAACAGTTTATTACAGACCAAATTGGTGAAATGAATGTGCAGACTGCCCATGGCACCACTCCACACTCTAAGTACTAGTTATTGAATGGCCTTACTTGTGATCCCCGAAAGGAATATTGCCGGTTTCTCTGAAACTACATACATTTTTGGTTTCATACAGAGTTTTGTAGAGCCAGGAGGAAGTTGAATACTTCTTTAGTCTCTAAACAATGTCAATTACTTCACATCTCCCTCATGATTTCCTGATCTCTCCTTTACCATCACTGTTATATTCTGGTGCTCGGCCGGTTGGAATAAATGCACTGAAAAAAACACCTAATTCTTATTCTAGTTAAAGTTTTATTATTTAACAAATGCACCTATAAGAATATCAGCACAAACATCCCTTCAACAATTGCAATGCACTGGGAGCCATCTGAAAATTCAATTGTTAAATCACAATCTTCAGATAGTTCCGAAAATGCTACACCAATAGTTACCCAGAGAGAGTTAGAAGGATTAAAACCATTTCTAATTTATGGGTAACTATTGCACAGGGTCAGACCCCACTCCCTGACTATCTACTCTATGGGACCTCCCCTAACCCCACTCCACCCCCAACCTTGCAGAGAACTCTCCAGACCTCCTAAATACCCACCACACACAGGACTAACCCCAAAGGGACTCCCCTGCCCAGGCCCAACCCAACACAATACCTGGTGGGTTCCAAAACAATACTACAGTTTCCACGAGAAAGGGAATCAACCAGCCACAGCTGCAGAGTGACTGCACCAGCGAGAAACCCCAATGCCAGAAAATATTGTGAAAAGTGATCCTTCAGCTTCAAACAAGCATCTGGACAACCCATGAATAATTTCCTTCTGACTTTACATCTTCCCAGGCAAAGCTTTAAGATTTGATACTCAGCAGTGTTTTTTTGCATACTTGGATTGTGGGCTAGGGGGGGTGGGTAGTGTTGTTTTTGCATTAGCAGACAGTTTGGCAGCTTTGCACATTTTAAACCTTTGTTAATAACTTCTGCATCTTTACCCAAGTGTGTTTCAGCAATAAAACTTCTTTACTTGTTAATTTAAGGAACCTGTGTGTCTCATTCCTTGCACCGAGCTATATGCAATTAATTATTCACATTGAGTTGGCAATATCACTTCCCTTTTAAATTCAAACTGTGTTACAAACAGCTCAGGAGCGGGACAAAGAAAGGAGTTAATTCACACCTCATAACTTGGTTGTAACAAATATCATTGTCATGATATTCAAACACACACATCATGATAGACACACCAACAGACAAATCAGAACACACACCACCACAACCAATCACAGAAAGATATAAAAGCACAAACACGACACCTGGTGGTCAGTATTAGCTGGAGAGGAGGACCAGGACAGACCTGCTACACAACACACTCAGAGAGACAGCACGTGCAGAGTATCCAGAACGAACTGTATTATAAGAGTTAAAATAAAATAGAGTTGTACCACATACAACTGTGTTGGCTCATCTGTGCACCAGAGCACCCAACACCACATGGTACAGGAGTGGATCGATACCTGCCGGCATACCTCAGTGTACACAGACAACCAGCAGTGCCCAGGCAAAATGATAGAGCTCCCGGTTCCGCAGCCGCTCCAGTGCTACGGCGATCTCCGCGAAAACTGGCGGCGATTCCGGCAAGTGTTCGAATTGTTCCTGGTGGCAGCTGAACTCCAAGACCTGGATGATAGCGAAAAAATTGAATTTCTCCTCACCATCGCCGGTGCAAGGGCAAGAGAAATATTCACAAGGTTCAGGTTCTTCAGGAGGCAGCAAAGGTACAATTACCAGGCAGTCCTGGACAAATTCTCCAAGTACTGTGAAGAAAACGCAATCCAATCGGCAAGTAAAGGTAAGAAAAGCGGCAGTACTCACCTCGTGGCTGGGATCCCGGAGCCCGAATTCCCAGAGGTCGAAATCCCGGGCCTGAGAGAGGGCTGGGTCGAGGTCGGCGGCCATCTTGCTAAAGGTATCACGCTAGCACAGTTGCGCGAGCAGTGCGCAGAACCGGAAGTTTCGTTTGCGCATGCGCGAGATGCTGCGCATGCGCAGTCAAGAAAACGGCCATCGGTAAAGGAACAGCGATCTGAGCATGCGCAGTCGCTTCCTACGTGCTACATACCGAGCGTCAGGATGTCAGAGGCCCCAGACCACACCAATTTAAAGGGGAAACGTCCCAAATCCAATTTAAAAGGGAAACGTCCCAAATCAAAAAAACAAAAATCTGTTAAAGCTGTAAAACAACCTTCCCTCACCTGGAATGACAGCACATTGCCGCAAATTGACCCAGGAGATGAATTTGACCTCCGAAGAACCCTCCGACAAGCAGTTACCTACGCACAAGCCGATGATTCCGACCTCGAATACTTCGATGACGATCTTTACAGTGTTTCCGGACCTCGCGAGCCCAATGATAGCTCCGTGGTCCTATACGACTATGACTCGGACGAACCTTTCGTGTTGCACATTGGCAGCCCCCACATTGAATCCGACGCAGATGCGGATTCATTTTTCGGATTTGAGGATCTTCAATCCAGCAGATATGACGTCCCAACTTATCAGTACCGGATGATGCTGCAGCCTGACATTGACAGACAGGGAGCAGTGCAAGCACACGGAGAGCGCCCTGCTGCCACACAGAGCGTGGTCCACGTCCCGCTCAACGTTCCCGACTCTATGAAAGAAGACATGCAAGACTCCAGAGCGCAGTCCTCGCATGAACCAGAAGTGACTCCAGTGTCACAAGCCTCCACAGCAAGCTCGTGGACAGACTCCACAATTGCAGAAACGCAAGACTCCAGAGCGCAGTCCTTGCACGAACAAGAAGTGACTCCAGTGTCACAAGCCTCCACAGAGAGCTCGTGGACAGCCTCCACGATAGAAGCAACGCAAGACTCCAGAGCGCAGTCCTTGCATGAACAAGAAGTGACTCCAGTGTCACAAGCCTCCACAGAGAGCTCGTGGACAGCCTCCACGATAGAAGCAACGCAAGACTCCAATGTGCGGTCCTTGCAGGAACAAGACCATGAGTGTCTAGCAACCTCTCCTAACCAACCAGCGGCAGACGATGCAAGTCTGCCATGCTCACGTGAACAGCAAGAAGGCTATAACAGCCTACCATGCTCCACTACACAGCAGCATGACCATGACGGTCTCTCATGCTACAATGAAGGGCACAGCGCTGAAAACTGTTCAAGCCCAACTGAAGACAAGCCAAAGGAATCGCATCTTCCAAGCCCGAAGAAAAAAGATTTATGCGCTGACCTTCAGGATCATTATAGCCGAACAGAGATTAATAATGCTGCACGGTCACAGAAGGATGCTGAGGATTTGCTAAAGAAATTAATTGAATGTTTAACTTGCAAGGAGCAGACTGAGAATTGCCAGTGTTTTAGTACGGATCGAAAAAATGGACAAGACATTGATCCTCAGGTAATGGAAATAACACAACCTGAATCATATCTACAGCAGGGACAAATGTCTCCCTTCAACACAACGCCGCAAAGTCCCAACTTCGGAGACCAGCAGTTAGTCAGTAATGACTCTTCAAACCTTGAGGGGAACATTAATTGCATTGAACCTATGCACACTCCACTGATAAATGAGCAGAACATTGGAGCAAGAATCCTGAGGACACCGACATCGAGTAGCCAGATAACGAATTTAAAACCCGCAGCAGTTTCAAGTGAACCAAGTGTGCTTTCCATTAATGGTGAAGATGCAGATAAGGTCGACCCGATTATCCATTGTACCACACTAACCCCAGTGATTAAGCAGTTATGTATGGGGAGTATAATGTGGGCAATTGAGAACAGTAAAAGAGACTGTGACCATGCCAGTCCCAGCAAAATCAGACCCAGAGACCATGAAGGCATGTATATTAGACAAAGATACATATGAGGTACCTGAGAAGAAAAGTGAAACGGAATGTTCTTTGGAAAATAGTACTATGTCGATAGAAACATTGGATCCTATATTCGAGACCATACATATGGGAGAATTTGGGGGTAATAAACAAGGTTCTGCGATGTCTGGGGGAAGATTTAAAATTCCAAAGAAGAAAAGCCCAAATGAAGGACAACGGCAAGACAATGACAGTCCACCGACATGGTGTGCACCACCAGATGAAAACTCTAACAATTTACCCAACCCTAGTGAACAGCAAGCTGCTAATGAGGATCTATCCACGGGATGTGAGACGAGTGACGACAGCATCCCACTTCCCATGCAAAAGGTGCAAGGTGACAGACCTCGCCTAGTGCGTACCGAGGCACTCGACGATCACGGTGGGACCACTGACGACTGCGGTGGCGGCGCACCGCTTCCACCCTCGATGGCTCGAGCCTCTCCACTGGTTGGTGCATTCCTGCATGTTCCGACTCCAGAAGTGCAGCTTCAGGGAATCTCGGCTGCCTCCAGTGAACCTGTTGGGACTCCGGACGGGGAGCATCGACGGAAGGCAGACCGGACTCCAGATGGGGAGCAGCCAAGCGCCGACTCTGATTCCCGCACGCCAGACCTTGCTCCGGACGGGCGGTGTCGCGGCCTCGGTGATGGCACGCTCAGGGTGACGGCGGATGCCACGGCGACAGGGAATGGATCGCGTGGCAGTCCCACTGGGTCGGCAGTGGCGACCAGCACCGGCGGTCCAAGACGGACACACCAATTCGCGCCATCGCCAGACGTTGATGCGAGCAACAATTCTCTCTCCAAGGCGACATGCTTCGACGTTTCTCTGCGGAGTCGCCCTTCCGGCACTGCAGGTGGCCGGAACCAGCGTGCACGGTCTCGGCCAACTTCCACATCTGGCACAGTCATCGCCTTGCATGATATTAGTGATGGTGCTACTTCGATGGCAACGACCCATCGGCTACAAGATGCCGTCCACCACAAACATAAAAAGAAAAAAGACTCCACCTTGTTCCTGGCATGCAGGGCGGATGGATTGGTGCGTAAGCGCAATCAGCGAGCTTTGCGCCGCCTTCCACGCTCGCAACTGAACCGTACGCACACGCCGGATCCTCCACTGGTTCCCAAGGATGACTTCGTGGAGATGCCACGGATCATGCCCCTTCCATCGCCACCAGAACCAAACCACAGCCAAGGCAACACTAACAAAGATGTTGAATGTTATATTTGCACGAATGAAAAACCAAGCACTGCACGAAGTACAACAAATGGAAAAGTAGAGACTTCAGCAACAGCATCACCTCCAACAGTCCAAGGTGAACCAGTGTGAACCCAAATCTCCACAGCTGAACCGGCTTGAGGACCAGCCTATTCTTGAGGCGGTCACCCATTAGACTGGACTTATAACGCTGTTCATACGTTCAAAAAGTCAAACACTTCTGTATTATAACCTGTTGTTGTTTATCGTTCCAGATATCGTCTGACCGGACCACTGTTCAAGTTGTTTTTTTTCTCGCATTCATGTTTTGTTATGGTACAACCTTGTTAGTGTGACGCACCCGACATCGCCCCATGTACATAGTTACATCATATACACACGCTGTACACAACATACGCACACACTCTTAGATGCACTCACGACACGATTATATTTATAACCACGTAGGCACATATCTTTGTAAAAAGGGGGGATGTCATGATATTCAAACACACACATCATGATAGACACACCAACAGACAAATCAGAACACACACCACCACAACCAATCACAGAAAGATATAAAAGCACAAACACGACACCTGGTGGTCAGTATTAGCTGGAGAGGAGGACCAGGACAGACCTGCTACACAACACACTCAGGGAGACAGCACGTGCAGAGTATCCAGAACGAACTGTATTATAAGAGTTAAAATGAAATAGAGTTGTACCACATACAACTGTGTTGGCTCATCTGTGTACCAGAGCACCCAACACCACAATCATATGCAACATGAGGACTGTATTTATTGGCCAAGGGAATGCTTATGACCCGGTCCCTAGGAAGGAAGTCTGGAGATGTTCACACATTTGTGGAGTCCCTGGGAGGTACATATGGCTATTACAGGACATGTACAAGAATTGAGAGACTAGAGTAAGCAGCAGGGTGGGGAAAGTGAGAGGTTTGAAATCAAAGTTGGATTGTACCAAGAATCGGCATTGAGCCCCTTCCTGATTGTCATGGATTTTCTAATTGAGCAAATGAGACAGGAAGTGTCATGTTCAATTATTTTTCATTTCATTTTCATTTCATTTTCATTTCATTTCATTTTCAATTATGTTTATTGATGACATTGGATTATTTGGTGGGGATGATGAGCACATGACGGAACATCTGGAGAACTGGAGAAAAGCACTGAATAACGAAGATTTGTAGACCAAAGATGCAATATTTGGACTGTCAATTTGAGCCTAGAGAAGAGAGTCAGAGTGAAGGTGCTAACATTACGGTGAAGACTTGGAGAAGGTGAGTAGTTTCAAGTACCTGGAGTCAGTGTGGCAGAATATCAAAGTATGGAAATAGAAATTAAGCAATGGATTAGCTCTGGTTGACATAATTGGAAGGGGTGAAGTTGAGTGTTAGGTGATAGAAAAGCATTACTGAAACTGAAAGGAAGAATCTACAAGACAGTTGTGAGTCTGGCTTTGTTATATAAAGTGCAGAAATCCGGAGGAGAGGAATAATAGTCATCTTTATTGTCACAAGTAGGCTGACATTAACACTGCAATAAAGTTACTGTGAAAAGCCCCTAGTCGCCACATTCCGGCACCTGTTCGGGTACACAGAATGAGAATTCAGAATGTCCAATTCACCCAACAGCATGTCTTTTGGGTCTTTCGGAATAAGGGCTGGATACTGATAAGATATGGGTGCGGAGATGGATATGAGGAGGGACAAGAAAGGACAAGATCGGGAACCATTAATACAGGGAATCAGTGAAGATTGTGGAAACATTGGAGAAAGCAGTTGAATAGTGAGTGGAGTAGTATGGTCAAGAGGAATTTCTCATTCAGTATGTGGATGGCTCAACTAGAGAGGGGGCAAAACGTGACCTCCTCTTGGGAAATAAGGAAGGGCAGGTGGCAGAAGTGGTAGTGAGGGATCACTTTGGGACCAGTGACCATAATTCCATGAGTTTTAAGATAGCTATGCAGAATGAGAGGTCTGGCCCAAAAGGTAAAATTCTAAATTCGGGCAAGGCCAATTTTGATGGTATTAGACAGGAATTTTCAAAAGTTGATTGGGGGAGTCTGCAGGCAAAGGGATGGCTGGTAAGTGTGAGTGTTTCAAAAGTGTTAACCAGGGTTCAGGGTGATAACATTCCTTTTAGAGTGAAGGGCAAGGCTGGTAGAAGTAGGGAACCCTGGATGATTCGGGATATTGAGGCCCTGGTCAAAAGGAAGAAGGAGGCATGTGACATGCATCGGCAGCTGGGATCAAGGGGATCCCTTGAAGAATATAGAGGTTGTCAGAGTAGAGTTGAGAGAAATCAGGAGGGCAAAATGGGGGCAAGAGATTGCTTTGGCAGATAAGGTAAAGGAGAATCCAAAGAGCTTCTACATATATACAAAGGGCAAAAGAGTAACAAGGGAGAGGGTAGGGCCTCTTAAGGATGTACAAGGTCATCGATGTGCGGATCCACAAGAGATAGGTGAGATCCTAAATGAATATTTTTCATCGGTATTTACTATTGAGAAAGGCATGGATGTTAGGGAACTTGGGGAAATAAATAATGATGTCTTAAGGAGTATACATGTTTCAGAGAAGGAGGTGCTGGAAGTCTTAAAGCGCATCAAGGCGGTCAAATCCTCTGGACCTGATGAAATGTATCCGAGGACGTTGTGGGAGGCTAGGGAGGAAATTGCGGGTCCCCTAGCAGAGATAGTTGAATCGTCGACAGCCACAGGTGAGGTGTCTGAAGAGTGGAGGGTCGCAAACGTTGTGCTTTTGTTTAAGAAGGGCTGCAGGAAAAAGCCTGGGAACTACAGACCAGTGAGCCTAACGTCTGTGGTGGGTAGTGGTTAGCACTGTTGCTTCACAGCGCCACGGGCACAGGTTTGATTCCGGCTTGGGTCACTGTCTATGCTGAGTCTGCACGTTCTCCCCGTGTCTTTGTGGGTTTCCTCAGGGTGCTCCGATTTCCTCCCACAAGTCCAGAAAGACATGCTTAGGTGAATTGGACATTCTGAATTCTCTCTCAGGCGCCGGAATATGGTGACTTGGGGCTTTTCACAGTAACTTAATTTGCAGTGTTAAGTAAGCCTACTTGTGACAATAATAAAGATTATTATTATTGTTAGAAAGTATTCTGAGAGACAGGATCTGTAGGCATTTAGAGAGGCAAGGACTGATTAGGGACAGTCAGCATAGCTTTGTGCGTGGAAAACCATGGCCGGGTTCTCTGCTACCCGGCGGGGCAGGCCATACCGGCGCCGAGTCGTGGCGTGAACCACTCCGGCGTTGGGGTTGGCGCCGTGCCAACTGGCGCTGAAGTGCCTCCGCCGGCCGGTGCAAGTTGGCGCATGTGCGGGAGTGCCAGCGTGTACTGCTGTCATCCCAGTGCATGCGCAGGGGGGTTCTCCGCGCCGGCCATGGCGGACTGTTTCAGCGGCCGGCACGGATGGAAAGACTGCCCCAACGGCATAGGCCCGCCCGCAGATCATTGGGCCCAGATCGCGGGCCACTCCCCCGGGGCCAAATCCCCCCCCCCCCCCCCCCCCCCCGAGGACTCCGCACACCGCCCGCAGAGCCAGGTCCCGCCGGTAAGGACCTGGTTTAATATACGCCAGCAGGACTAGCCGGAAACGGGTGGCCACTCGGCCCATCGCGGGGCGGAGAATCACTGGGGTGGTCGCTGACAATGGCCCCCGACCGGAGTGACGCGATTCCCACCCCCGCCGAAAAACCGGCGGCCGGATTCTGTCGGGGCGGGACTCACGCGCCTCCCGCCGATTCTCTGGCCCGACGGGGAGTCGGAGAATCCCGCCCCACATCTCACGAATTTGATTGAGTTTTTTGAAGGGTTAATCAAGAACGGAGAGGAGGGCAGTGCAGTCGACGTTGTCTACATGGACTTTAGCAAGGCCTTTGACAAGGTACCACATGGTAGGCTGTTGCATGAGGTTAAATCTCATGGGATCCAGGGTGAGGTAGCCAATTGGATACAAAATTGATTTAACGACAGAAGACAAAGTGTGGTTGGAGAGTGTTGTTTTTCAAACTGGAGGCCTGTGACCAGTGGTGTGCCTCAGTAGTGCTGGGTCCATTGTTATTTGCTATTCATATTAATGATTTGGAAGAGAATTTAGGAGGCATGGTTAGTAAGTTTGCAGATGACACCAAGATTGGTGGCATAGTGGACAGTGAAGAAGGTTGTATAGGATTGTAACGGGATCTTGATCAATTGGGCCAGTGGACCGATGAATGGCAGATGCAATTTAATTCAGATAAATATGAGGTGGTGTATTTTGGTAGATCGAACCGTGTCAGGACTTACTCAGTTAATGGTACGGTGTTGGGGAGAGTTATAGAACAAAGAGACCTAGGGGTACAGGTTCATAGCTCCTTGAAAGTGGAGTCATAACTGCTCAGGGTGGTGAAGACGGCATTCGGCATGCTTGGTTTCATTGGTCAGAACATGGAATAAAGGAGTTGGGACATCTTGTTGAAGTTGTACAAGACATTAAATAAGGCCACAGCTGGAATACTGTGTACAGTTCTGGTCACCATAGTATAGAAAGGATATTATTAAACTAGAAAGAGTGCAGAAAAGTTTTTCTAGGATGCTACTGGGACTTGATGGTTTGAGTTATAAAGAGAGGCTGGATAGACTGGGACTTTTTTCCCTGGAACTTAGGAGGCTTAGGGGTGATTTTATAGAGGTCTATAAAATAATGAGGGGCATAGATAAGGTAGATAGTCAACATCTTTTCCCAAAGGTAGTCTAAAACGAGAGGGCATAGGTTGAAGGTGAGAAGGGAGAGATACAAGGGTTTAGAGGAGCAATTTGTACACACAGAGGGTGTTGAGTTTCTGGAACGAGCTGCCAGAAGCAGTAGTAGAGGCGGGTACAACTTTGTCTTTTAAAAAGCATTTAGACAGTTATACGGGATATGGGCCGAATTCGGGCAATTGGGACTAGCTTAGTGGTAAAAACTGGGCAGTATGGTTAAGTTGGGCCTAAAGGCGTGTTTTCATGCTGTAAACATCTATGACGCTATCTGTTGTTGAGAGAAAGAGGAGAAAGAGTGCCAGACTAGAGCAAGAAGCAGTGTGTGGGAGAATGAGAGTTTTGGAAATCAATATTGGATTGAGATGAGGTGGGTAATGGAGATTACTGCCAGGAAGAAGGAGAAAAGGAAGGCTTAAGAACAGATGGGAATATGCAGGAGTGAGAGATTTAAACATAGCTGGATTGGTAGAAGAATGGATGACTGATGGGAAGAGATGAGAAGAGTGATCAGCCAACATTATGGTGACACCAAGTAAAACAGGAGAAGCATCAGGAATAATAGACAAAATATTTTACCATGCCACATACATAAAGAACTAACGTTTCAGAATTTAGAATGCAGTAAATTTGAGGAATAAAATTTCACGAAAATAAATCTAATTTAACAAATCATTTTTTTCCAACTCAGAGGTACTTACAGTCACATTCGTAATGGAAGCAACAACGATTTTCATCGTAAACTTTGACAGGTTCATGGCCATTGACACATTTAATCGGTTCAACAGTGGGACACACCACAGATGTTATGGAAATAATATTCTTTTCTATACATGTCGCCATCAAACATTCACAGAGAAGCCATGTCTCATTATACTGTAATAAGTAGAGAAACATTTTAGGTGACTACAACACATGGACATGATACTAATACAGTCTTTACTAAATTCTATCTAACGTATGTTATTAGTGAATATGCATTTTTAGCTATTGCTTGTTAATTTCTCATTAATGTTCATTATCCCTGTTTCTAGCTGATCCTGACCTTGTATAATGATGGATTTGCATTACATTTTCCTTGATGCATCCAGTTATTGTTGGATGTTTTTTGAGAATCTTCAGCAATCACCTTTATATCTTACATGAACTGGGGAGAAGAGTCTGATCCTGCACTCACCACAGTCATTGTCCCTTCATCAGTGCTACGCTGTCACCCTTGTGCTGAGAATGCAATTTTGCTGGCCATGGGAAAATGGATTGCACACTGCTTGACAGTGCTTTTTTCCTCTGTTGAGAATTCACGACAGTCACCTATTCGCAACCTTTTCTTTTGTGAACGTTTTTACCTGTGCAAAAGTGTCCCCGAAGCAGTTAATAAATCAGGAACTGGAAGGGAGGAACTCAGGAAAATTACAATCAGCGGAGAAGTGATACTGAGCAAATTGTTGGAGCTGCGGACTGACAAGTGCCTGGGTCCTGATGGATTCATCTGAGGGTCTTAAAATAAGTGATGGTGAGAGAGTTAATGCATTGGTTTTAGTTTTCCAAAACTCCCTTTATTTGGGGAAGGTTCCATTAGATTGAAAAATAGCAAATGTGACTCCATTACTTAAAAAAGGAGGGAGACAGAAAGTAGGCAACTACAGGTCAGTTAGCTTAAGATCTGTCATCAGGAAAACTTTAGAAGCTATTATTAAATAAGTTATAATGGGGCAATTGAATGAGTTCAAGGTATTCATGGTTTTGTGAAAGTGAAATCATGTTTAACCAACTTATTGGAGTTCTTTGAGCAAGTAACATGTGCGGTGGATTAAGGGGAACCGGCAGTGTACTATACTTAGATTTCCAGAAGGCATTTGATAAAGGGCCACAACAAAGATTATTGTGGAAACTCATGGTGTAAAGAGTAACACATTGGCATGGATAGAAGAATGGCTGGCTAACAGGAAACATAGGATAGCAAGATGTAACCAGTGGTGAGCCACAGGGATCAGTGCTGGGATCTCAACTATTTACAACTTATATAACTGACTTTGATGAAGAGATGGGTGGGATGGTTACCAAATTTGCTACTGCACAAAGATAGGTAGGAAAGTAAGCTGTGAAGAGGACATAAGGAAGCTACAAAAATATATAGATAGATTATGTGAATGGGCAATGATCTGGCAAATGGAGTATAATTTAGAAAAATGTAAAATTATCCATTTGGCAGGAAGAATAAATAAGAAACATATTATCTAAAATGGTAAGAGATTGCAGTGCTCCGAGATACAGACGGTTCTGGATATCTTAGTTCATGAATCACCAAAGGCTAGTATACAGGTACAGCCAGTAATTAGGAAAGCTAATAGAATATTATGATTTATTCTGAGGGGAAGTGAATGCTAAAGTAGGAAAGTTATGCTTTGGTTATACAGGACACTAATGAGACCACATTTGGAATACTGTGTACTGCATTGGTCTCCTTACTTAAGGAAGGATGTGAATGCATTGGAAACAGTTCCGAGAATGTTCACCAGACGAATACTTGAATGGGCATGTTGACTTATGAGGGAAGGTTGGACAGGCTAGGCTTGCTTGTATCTGTTGGAGTTTAGAAGAATAAGAGGCAACTTGATTGAAACATATAAGATCCTGAGGGGTCTTGGCAGGGTGGATGGGGAAAAGAAGTTGCCTCTTCTGGGAGAATCTAGAACAAGGGAGTCACTGTTTAAAACTAAAAGGTGGCCTATTTAATATGGAGATGAGAATTTCTTTCCCTGACAGTTGTGAATCAACAGTGCAGAAGGAGGCCATTCAGCCCATCGAGTTTGCACCAGCCCTTGGAAAGAGCATCGCGCTTGTGGGCAGCACACGCAGTGGTTAGCACAGTTGCTTCACAGCTCCAGGGTCCCAGGTTCGATTCCCGGCTTGGGTCACTGTCTGTGCAGAGTCTGCACGTTCTCCCCGTGTGGGTTTCCTCTGGGTGCTCCGGTTTCCTCCTACAGCCCAAAGATGTGCAGGTTAGGTGGATTGGCCATGCTAAATTTCCCTTAGTGTCCGAAAAGGTTAGGTGGGGTTACTGGGTTATGGGGATAGGGTGGAGGTGTGGGCTTAAGTAGGGTGATCTTTCCAAGGGACGGTGCAGACTCGATAGGCCGAATAGCCTCCTTCTGCACTGTAAATTCTATGAATCTATGCCCATGCCTCCACCGTATCCCTGCAACCCAGTAACCCCACCTAACCTTTGAGACACTAAGGGGCAATTCAGCATGTTCAACCCACCTAACCTACAGTTTTTGACTGTGGGAGGAAACCGGAACACCCGGAGGAAACCCTGCTAATGAATACAGCCATGACTGAGGGGAAAGAAAGAAATCAAAAATTCAAAAATGGTTGTCAGAATTAAACATAACTGGAAAGCTGAAAACCAAGTAATTGTTTGTTGCACTATCACATATTTGCCTACAGGAGACAAAGGCATTTTACTCCACACTGAGGAAGCTTAAAATGAAAAAATTTGCAGGGTACAGGGAGTCAGTCAGCATTAAGCATCATTGCTTATTTGGTGGCACTGGTTAAAAGTAGAAGATGGGCTCCAAGATTAAAATGAACCAAGAAAGGTAAACGATGGTGAACTTTTGTAGAACTGGGAAATGTTGATGTTTTTGCATCTTGATTATTTTTGCTTATTGTCATCTTCCTGAAAAGGTGGTGGAAGCAGAGTTTTGAGTATCTTTAAGGTAGAAGTGAATATTCTTGGTAAGCAAGGGGTGTTAGGTTATCAGGGGTAGATGGGCACAGACATAGCGGGCGGGATTTTCCCGCAACTGGCCGGATGGCCTGACGCTGGCGTCAAGAGCGGCGCGAACCACTTCGGCGTCGGGCCGCCCAGAAGTTGCGGAATCCTCCGCACTTCCGGGGGCTTGGCCGGCGCCGGAAGGGTTGACGCCGTGCCAACTGCCGGTGAAGAGCCGGCGTGAGTTGGCGCATGCGCAGAACCGGCGCCGTGGTTCCAGGCATGCACAGACCAGCGGGCGTGTTCCTGCGCACGCGCAGAGGGGTTCTTCTCCACGCCGGCCATGGTGGAGCCCTACAGAGGCCGGCGCGGAGGGAAAGAGTGCCCCCACGGCACAAGCCCGCCCGCAGATCGGTGGGCCCCGATCACGGGCCAGGCCACATTGGGGATCCCCCTGGAGCCGGATCCCCCCCGAGGACCCCGCTAGACAGCCGACAAGCCAGGCCCCGCCATCCAATCTTTAAAAATGAGGGTCTGGCTTCTCCGCAGTCACGCGACAAAATCGGGCCCGGCGCCGGTCCGGCGACTCTCCGGGACCCGACAATCGGCATGATCGTGCAGTACTCCACGCGGCTGGGGGCCGAGTGACAGAGGCCCGCCCAGCGATCCTCCGCTCCCTACCGACCGAGTTCCCGACGGCGTGATTCTAACCTGCTATTGCCGGTCGGGATGCTGGCGTAGTGGCTGCCGACTCAGACAGTGGCCGCCCTGGTGGATTGGACACTGGGAGGGGGTGGGACCTATAGGTGACCGGGTTTAATATCCGCGCGGTCAGATCCTCGGCCGTGGCCGATTGGTGGGGTCTAAATTTTCAGTCTGCCTCCGCGGTCTGAGTCCGCCATGGCGCTCTGCGCGGCCGCTGGGGGCCGCCGCCGTGCGCATGCACGGACTCAAAACCGGACGTGCGGGGGCCCGTATCCGCAGCAAATGCTGCGTGAATTACTCTGTGTCCCTGCTATTCCCCTGCAGGGCATTGAATTAACTGATCTTTTATGCAGGTAACTCCAGAGTAAAACCCCAGCGTTTTTACGCCGGCATGGGGACATAGTCCCATTTTGGGAGAATCCAGCCCTCAGCATTTCAATTGTACCAGCACACGGTGCTGATTTTGGGCTGTATAATGTGACTTTTGTGGGAGAGACTGCTTCAGCTGACCATGCAGCTGCAGGAGAGTTTTCCAAGGTGCTGCAGAAATTCACTGAGGAGAGAGGCTACCAGACAGAGAAGATTTTTAATGCAGACAAAACCAGCCTGCCCTGGAAGAAAGTGGCAGATAGAACCTATGGGTGCCATTTAACGGAAAAGTTTCTCAGTGTGGTAGCGAGCGTGAACTGCTGCGGGCTCCCCGATGCTTGGCACGCGAGGCCGTCACCTCTCCCAAATTAATTGGACCACTTAATGAGTCCCCACGGGCTTCAGACGCAAATAATGGTCCGCCAGCTGATTCGCTGTGGCCGGACCCGCAAGGTCCCTACTAACAAGGGAGAGCAGCACTTAAACTGATCCTGCAGAGCTAACACCGCACAGCTTGCAGCCAGGCTACTGAGGAGACAGGGTTGATTCAATATTACACCCACCACGTGGATTGCATCAACTGGTTAGTCAGTCTGGTTAGCTATAATAGGATTAGCAGTAGTGTCGAACCCGAGTAATAGAAGTGTAAATAGTTTAATAAACGTGTTGAAGTTATCTCCACGTCTGAACCTTCCTTTGTCAAGTGCACCACAAGGAAGCCGCTTATGTTACACCGAGAACATAACAAATCACTACCCAGGTCCCCGCAGCAGTCCTGTCGCCAGCTTCACGTTTTAAAAAAGGTGTATTAATCGGCGTCCGCGTGACCACTTGCTGGGGAGGCATTTAGATCAAGGGAGCCCGTTAGGTAGGGGGTCGCTCCCGTTAATTGGGCGTGATTAAACCATAAAGTTTCTAAGTGTGGTAGTGAGTGGGAAACGCTACTTAACGAGGCCCCATGGGCGTCACGCTGCAAATTATGGTCCCGCCGCCTGATTCTCCTGGGCAGCGCTTGGCCGCTAACACGAGAGAGCAGCACATAAACCTTTCCTTCACAATCAACCCCACTCAGCTCGCAGCTATACGGCCGAGAAAACCAGCCCAACGATTTGGGGATGCCAACCTGGGCAGATCACTGGGCGCGGTCGAGGCCAGACAGGATGCCCTGTTCCACCGAGGGTCTTGGGAGGGTCAGCCACAAGGCAGCCAGCGCCACCTGTGAGGGAGTGGCAGCACTGCAGCTTGGAGTGTGACCAGGTGGACCGGCACCCACTGCTCAAAGAAGATCAACGACCTCCACCGGACCGCATGGGTGAGTTGGCATCGGACCCCTGATATCACCCCTCCTCTCCCCCCCACCAATGGGTATGCGCATGCCACAGCTCCCGCCCAGCATCATTCTGTGCCCCAGCCCATCCATGTCCAGCAGTACCGCCCACACCATCCCCAACCCCTGGCCCTCCCCTGT